>NC_091476.1:110116123-110421507 GCF_036971445.1 Narcine bancroftii
AGAATCAGAGATGGGGAAACAGAGGTGGGGAATCAGAGGCGGGGAATCAGAGGCGGGGAATCTGAGACACAGAAATAGAGGCGTGGAATCAGAGGTGCGGAATCAGAGCCGGCGAATCTGAGCCGGGAAATCAGAAGCAGACCAACAGAGGCGTAGATACATGGGTGCGGAATCGGAGGTGGGGAATCAGAGGTGGGGAATCAGAGGCAGGGAATCAGAGGCAGGGAATCAGAGGCAGAGAATCAGAGGGAGGTAATCAGAGGCAGGTTATCAGAGGCAGGAAATCAGAGGCAGGGAATCTGAGGCGGGGAATCTGAGGTGGGGAATCAGAGGCGGGCAATCAGAGGCGGGGAATCAGAGGCGGGGAATCAGAGGCGGGGAATCAGAGGCGGGCAATCAGAGGCGGGGAATCAGAGGCGTGGAATCAGAGGTGGGGAAAGAGATGTGGGGAAACGTAGGCCGGGAAAGTTGCGCGGAAAGGGAGGCGGTGAATCAGAGGCAGAGAATCAGAGGCGGGGAATCAGAGGCGTGGAATCAGAGGAGGGGAAAGAGATGTGGGGAAACAGGCGGGTAAACAGAGGCGGGTAAACATAGGCGGGGAATCAGAGGCAGGGAATCAGAGGCGGGGAATCAGAGGCAGGGAATCAGATGAAGGGAATCTGATGCAGGGAATCTGAGGCAGGGAATCTGAGGCAGGGAATCTGAGGCGGGTTATCAGGGGGGGGAAATGAGATGTGGGAAAAGAGATGCAGAGAAAGAGGCACGGAAATAGAGGCAGGGTATCAGAGGCGGGGAATCAGAGGCGGGGAATCAGAGGCAAGGAATCAGAGGCAGAGAATCAGAGGCAGGTTATCAGAGACAGGTTATCAGAGGCAGGGAATCAGAGGCGGGGAATCAGAGGTGGGGAATCAGAGGCAGAGCAACAGAGGCGGTGAAACGTGGGTGCAGAATTGGAGGCGGGGAATCAGAGGTGAGGAATCAGAGGCGGGGAATCAGAGGCGGGGTATCAGAGGTGGGGAATCAGAGGTGGGGAATCAGAGGCGGGGAATCAGAGGCGGGGAATCAGAGGCGGGGAATCAGAGGTGGGGAATCAGAGGTGGGGAATCAGAGGCGGGGAATCAGAGACATGGAAAGAGAGGCGTGGAATCAGAGGTGGGGAATCAGAGGTGGGGAATCAGAGGCGGGGAATCAGAGGCGGGGAATCAGAGGCGGGGAATCAGAGGTGGGGAATCAGAGGCAGGGAATCAGAGGCAGAGAATCAGAGGCAGGTTATCGGAGACAGGTTATCAGAGGCAGGGAATCAGAGGCGGGGAATCAGAGGCGGGGAATCAGAGGTGGGGAATCAGAGGTGGGGAATCAGAGGCGGGGAATCAGAGACATGGAAAGAGAGGCGTGGAATCAGATGTGCAGAATCAAAGCCGATGAATCTGAGCCGGGAAATCGGAAGCAGAGCAACAGAGGCGGTGAAACATGGGTGCGGAATCGGAGGCGGGGAATCAGAGGTGGGGAATCAGAGGCAGGGAATCAGAGGCAGGGAATCAGAGGCAGGGAGTCAGAGGCAGGGAATCAGAGGCGGGGAATCAGAGGCAGGGAATTAGATTAAGGGAATCTGATGCAGGGAATCTGAGGCAGGGAATCTGAGGCGGGTTATCAGGGGGGGGAATGAGATGTGGGAAATGAGATGAAGAGAAAGAGGCACGGAAATAGAGGCAGGGTATCGGAGGCTTGGAATCAGAGGCGGGGAATCAGAGGCAAGGAATCAGAGGCAGAGAATCAGAGGCAGGTTATCAGAGACAGGTTATCAGAGGCAGGGAATCAGAGGCGGGGAATCAGAGGTGGGGAATCAGAGGGAGAGCAACAGAGGCGGTGAAACGTGGGTGCAGAATCGGAGGCGGGGAATCAGAGGTGGGGAATCAGAGGTAGGGAATCAGAGGCAGGGAATCAGAGGCAGAGAATCAGAGGCAGGTTATCGGAGACAGGTTATCAGAGGCAGGGAATCAGAGGCGGGGAATCAGAGGTGGGGAATCAGAGGCGGGGAATCAGAGGCGGGAAATCAGAGGCGGGGAATCAGAGGTGGGGAATCAGAGGTGGGGAATCAGAGATGGGGAAACAGAGTTGTGGAATCAGAGGCCGGGAATCAGAGGCCGGGAATCAGAGTTGGGGAATTTGATGCGGGGAATCTGAGGCGGGGAATCAGATGCAGGGAATCAATGTTGGGGAATCAGAGGCGAGGAATCAGAGGTGGGGAATCAGAGGTGAAGAATCAGAGATGGGGAAACAGAGGTTGGGAATCAGAGGAGGGGAATAAGAGGCAAGGAATCAGAGGCGGGATATCAGAGGCTGGAAATCAGTAGCGGGGAATCAGAGGCGGGGAGTCAGAGGCCGGGAATCAGAGTTGGGGAATCAGAGGTGGGGAATCAGAGATGGGGAATCAGAGGCGGGGAATCAGATATGGGGAATCAGAGATGGGAATGAGAGGTGGGGGATGAGAGGCGGGGAATCAGAGATGGGGAATCAGAGATGGGGAATCAGAGATGGGGAATCAGAGGCAGTGAATCAGGGATGGGGAATCAGAGGCGGGGAATCAGAGGCGGAGAATCAGAGGCAAGGAATCAGAGGCAGAGAATCAGAGGCAGGTTATCAGAGACAGGTCATCAGAGGCAGGGAAGCAGAGGCGGGGAATCAGAGGTGGGGAATCAGAGGCAGAGCAACAGAGGCGGTGAAACGTGGGTGCAGAATCGGAGGCGGGGAATCAGAGGTGGGGAAGCAGAGGCAGGGAATCAGAGGCAGGGAATCAGAGGCAGAGAATCAGAGGCAGGTTATCGGAGACAGGTTATCAGAGGCAGTGAATCAGAGGCGGGGAATCAGAGGTGGGGAATCAGTGGCGTGGAATCAGAGGCCGGGAATCAGAGGCCGGGAATCAGAGTTGGGGAATTTGATGCGGGGAATCTGAGGCGGGGAATCAGATGCAGGGAATCAAAGTTGGGGAATCAGAGGCGATGAATCAGAGTTGGGGAAACAGAGTTGTGGAATCAGAGCCCGGGAATCAGAGGCCGGGAATCAGAGTTGGGGAATTTGATGCGGGGAATCTGAGGCGGGGAATCAGATGCAGGGAACCAAAGTTGGGGAATCAGAGGCGAGGAATCAGAGGTGGGGAAGCAGAGGTGAAGAATCAGAGATGGGGAAACAGAGGTGGGGAATCAGAGGCGGGGAATCAGAGGCGGGGAATCTGAGACACAGAAATAGAGGCGTGGAATCAGAGGTGCGGAATCAGAGCCGGCGAATCTGAGCCGGGAAATCAGAAGCAGACCAACAGAGGCGTAGATACATGGGTGCGGAATCGGAGGTGGGGAATCAGAGGTGGGGAATCAGAGGCAGGGAATCAGAGGCAGGGAATCAGAGGCAGAGAATCAGAGGGAGGTAATCAGAGGCAGGTTATCAGAGGCAGGAAATCAGAGGCAGGGAATCTGAGGCGGGGAATCTGAGGTGGGGAATCAGAGGCGGGGAAACAGGGGGGTAAACAGACGCGGGTAAACATAGGTGCATAAATAGAGGCGGCGAAAGAGATGGGCGAAACATATTGGTTGGAACTTGTGTGTTGAAAATGAGGTACACAAAACAGATCAAACAGAGTAGTTGAAATTGAGGGAGGGAAAGAGAGGCGCGGAAAGAGTGGAGGGGAAAGAGCGCAGGCGAAAGAGAGGCGTAGAGACAGAGGTGGGGAATCAGAGGCGGGGAATCAGAGGCGGGGAATCAGAGGCGGGGAATCAGTGGCAGGGTATCAGAGGGGGAGAAACAGAGGCGGGGAACCAGAGGCGGGGAGTCAGAGGCGGGGAATCAGAGGCTGGGAATCAGAGGCGGGGAATCAGTGGCAGGGTATCAGAGGGGGAGAATCAGAGGCGGGGAATCAGAGACTTGGAATCAGAGGTGGGGAAAGAGGTGTGGGGAAACAGACGGGTAAACAGAGGCGGGTAAACATAGGCGGGAAATCAGAGGCAGGGAATCAGAGGCGGGGATCAGAGGCAGGGAATCAGATGAAGGGAATCTGATGCAGGGAATCTGAGGCAGGGAATCTGAGGCGGGTTATCAGAGGGGGGAAATGAGATGTGGGAAACGAGACGCAGAGAAAGAGGCACGGAAGTAGAGGCAGGGAAAGAGAGGCAGGGTATCAGAGGTGGGGAATCAGAGGCTGGGAATCAGAGGCGGGGAATCAGTGGCAGGGTATCAGAGGGGGAGAATCAGAGGCGGGGAATCAGAGGCGGGGAATCAGAGGCAGGGAATCAAAGGTGGGGAATCAGAGGCGGGCAATCAGAGGCGGGGAATCAGAGGCGGGGAATCAGAGGCGGGGAATCAGAGGCGGGCAATCAGAGGCGGGGAATCAGAGGCGTGGAATCAGAGGTGGGGAAAGAGATGTGGGGAAACGTAGGCCGGGAAAGTTGCGCGGAAAGGGAGGCGGTGAATCAGAGGCGGAGAATCAGAGGCGGGGAATCAGAGGCGTGGAATCAGAGGAGGGGAAAGAGATGTGGGGAAACAGGCGGGTAAACAGAGGCGGGTAAACATAGGCGGGGAATCAGAGGCAGGGAATCAGAGGCGGGGAATCAGAGGCAGGGAATCAGATGAAGGGAATCTGATGCAGGGAATCTGTGGCAGGGAATCTGAGGCAGGGAATCGGAGGCAGGGAATCTGAGGCGGGTTATCAGAGGGGGGAAATGAGATGTGGGAAACGAGACGCAGAGAAAGAGGCACGGAAGTAGAGGCAGGGAAAGGGAGGCAGGGTAGCAGAGGTGGGGAATCAGAGGCGGGGAATCAGAGGTGGGGAATCAGAGACACGGAAAGGGAGGCGTGGAATCAGAGGTGCGGAATCAGAGCCGGCGAATCTGAGCCGGGAAATCAGAAGCAGAGCAACAGAGGCGGTGAAACATGGGTGCGGAATCAGAGGCGGGGAATCAGAGGTGGGGAATCAGAGGCAGTGAATCAGAGGCAGGGAATCAGAGGCAGTGAATCAGAGGCAGGGAATCAGAGGCAGGTTATCAGAGGCAGGGAATCAGAGGCATGGAATCTGAGGCGGGGAATCTGAGGTGGGGAATCAGAGGCGGGGAAACAGGCGGGTAAACTGAAGCAGGTAAACATAGGTGCATAAATAGAGGCGGGGAGAGAGATGTGCGAAACATAGTGGTTGGAACTTGTGTGTTGAAAATGAGGTACATAGAACAGATCAAACAGAGTTGTTGAAATTGAGGGAGGGAAAGAGAGGCGCGGAAAGAGTGTAGGGGAAAGAGCGCATGCGAAAGAGAGGCATAGAGACAGAGGCGGGGAATCAGAGGCGGGGAATCAGAGATGTGGAATCAGAGGCGGGGAAAGAGATGTGGGTAAACGGAGGCCGGGAAAGTTGCGCGGAAAGGGAGGCGGGGAATCAGAGGGGGGGAATCAGAGGCGGGGAATCAGTGGCGGGGAATCAGAGGTGATGAATCAGAGATGGGGAATCAGAGGCGGGGAATCAGAAGTGGTGAATCAGAGATGGGGAATCAAAGGTGGGGAATCAGAGGTGGTGAATCAGTGGCAGGGAATTAGAGGCGGGGAATCAGAGGCAGGGAATCAGAGGCGGGGAATCAGAGGCTGGGAATCAGATGCGGGGAATCAGAGTTGGGCAATAAGAGATGGGGAATCAGAGGCGGGGAATCTGAGGCGGGGAATCTGAGGTGGGGAATCAGAGGCGGGGAAACAGGAGGGTAAACAGATGCGGGTAAACATAGGTGCATAAATAGAGGCGGCGAAAGAGATAGGCGAAACATATTGGTTGGAACTTGTGTGTTGAAAATGAGGTACACAAAACAGATCAAACAGAGTTGTTGAAATTGAGGGAGGGAAAGAGAGGCACGGAAAGAGTGGAGGGGAAAGAGCGCAGGCGAAAGAGAGGCGTAGAGACAGAGGTGGGGAATCAGAGGCGGGGAATCAGAGGCGGGGAATCAGAGGCGGGGAATCAGTGGCAGGGTATCAGAGGTGGAGAATCAGAGGCGGGGAACCAGAGGCGGGGAATCAGAGGCGGGGAATCAGAGGCTGGGTATCAGTGGCGGGGAATCAGTGGCAGGGTATCAGAGACTTGGAATCAGAGGTGGGGAAAGAGATCTGGGGAAACAGGCGGGTAAACAGAGGCGGGTAAACATAGGCGGGAAATCAGAGGCAGGGAATCAGAGGCGGGGATCAGAGGCAGGGAATCAGATGAAGGGAATCTGATGCAGGGAATCTGAGGCAGGGAATCTGAGGCGGGTTATCAGAGGGGGGAAATGAGATGTGGGAAACGAGACGCAGAGAAAGAGGCACGGAAGTAGAGGCAGGGAAGGAGAGGCAGGGTATCAGAGGTGGGGAATCAGAGGCTGGGAATCAGAGGCGGGGAATCAGTGGCAGGGTATCAGAGGGGGAGAATCAGAGGCGGGGAATCAGAGGCGGGGAATCAGAGGCGGGGAATCAGAGGCAGGGAATCAGATGAAGGGAATCTGATGCAGGGAATCTGAGGCAGGGAATCTGAGGCAGGGAATCTGAGGCGGGTTATCAGGGGTGGGAAATGAGATGTGGGAAAAGAAAAGCAGAGAAAGAGGCACGGAAATAGAGGCAGGGTATCAGAGGCAGGGAATCAGAGGCGGGGAATCAGAGGCAAGGAATCAGAGGCAGAGAATCAGAGGCAGGTTATCAGAGACAGGTTATCAGAGACAGGTTATCAGAGGCAGGGAATCAGAGGTGGGGAATCAGAGGCAGGGAATCAGAGGCAGGGAATCAGAGGCAGAGAATCAGAGGCAGGTTATCGGAGACAGGTTATCAGAGGCAGGGAATCAGAGGCGGGGAATCAGAGGTGGGGAATCAGAGGCGGGGAATCAGAGGCGGGGAATCAGAGGCGGGGAATCAGAGGTGGGGAATCAGAGGCGGGGAATCAGGGGCGTGGAATCAGAGACATGGAAAGAGAGGCGTGGAATCAGAAGTGCAGAATCAAAGCCGATGAATCTGAGCCGGGAAATCAGAAGCAGAGCAACAGAGGCGGTGAAACATGGGTGCGGAATCGGAGGCGGGGAATCAGAGGTGGGGAATCAGAGGCAGGGAATCAGAGGCAGGTTATCAGAGGCAGGGAATCAGAGGCAGGGAATCAGAGGCGGGGATCAGATGCAGGGAATCAGATGAAGGGAATCTGATGCAGGGAATCTGAGGCAGGGATTCTGAGGCGGGTTATCAGAGGGGGGAAATGAGATGTGGGAAACGAGACGCAGAGAAAGAGGCACGGAAGTAGAGGCAGGGAAAGAGAGGCAGGGTATCAGAGGGGGAGAATCAGAGGCGGGGAATCAGAGGCGGGGAATCAGAGGCGGGGAATCAAAGGTGGGGAATCAGAGGCGGGCAATCAGAGGCGGGGAATCAGAGGCGGGGAATCAGAGGCGGGCAATCAGAGGCGGGCAATCAGAGGCGGGGAATCAGAGGCGTGGAATCAGAGGTGGGGAAAGAGATGTGGGGAAACGTAGGCCGGGAAATTTGCGCGGAAAGGTAGGCGGTGAATCAGAGGCAGAGAATCAGAGGCGGGTAAACATAGGCGGGGAATCAGAGGCAGGGAATCAGAGGCGGGGAATCAGAGGCAGGGAATCAGATGAAGGGAATCTGATGCAGGGAATCTGAGGCAGGGAATCTGAGGCAGGGAATCTGAGGCGGGTTATCAGGGGGGGGAAATGAGATGTGGGAAAAGAGATGCAGAGAAAGAGGCACGGAAATAGAGGCAGGGTATCAGAGGCGGGGAATCAGAGGCGGGGAATCAGAGGCAAGGAATCAGAGGCAGAGAATCAGAGGCAGGTTATCAGAGACAGGTTATCAGAGGCAGGGAATCGGAGGCGGGGAATCAGAGGTGAGGAATCAGAGGCGGGGAATCAGAGGCAGGGAATCAGAGGTGGGGAATCAGAGGTGGGGAATCAGAGGCGGGGAATCAGAGGCGGGGAATCAGAGGCGGGGAATCAGAGGTGGGGAATCAGAGGCAGGGAATCAGAGGCAGAGAATCAGAGGCAGGTTATCGGAGACAGGTTATCAGAGGCAGGGAATCAGAGGCGGGGAATCAGAGGTGGGGAATGAGAGGCGGGGAATCAGAGGCGGGGAATCAGAGGCGGGGAATCAGAGGTGGGGAATCAGAGGTGGGGAATCAGAGGCGGGGAATCAGAGACATGGAAAGAGAGGCATGGAATCAGATGTGCAGAATCAAAGCCGATGAATCTGAGCCGGGAAATCGGAAGCAGAGCAACAGAGGCGGTGAAACATGGGTGCGGAATCGGAGGCGGGGAATCAGAGGTGGGGAATCAGAGGCAGGGAATCAGAGGCAGGGAATCAGAGGCAGGGAATCTGAGGCAGGGAATCAGAGGCAGGTTATCAGAGGCAGGGAGTCAGAGGCAGGGAATCAGAGGCGGGGAATCAGAGGCAGGGAATTAGATGAAGGGAATCTGATGCAGGGAATCTGAGGCAGGGAATCTGAGGCGGGTTATCAGGGGGGGGAATGAGATGTGGGAAATGAGATGCAGAGAAAGAGGCACGGAAATAGAGGCAGGGTATCGGAGGCTTGGAATCAGAGGCGGGGAATCAGAGGCAAGGAATCAGAGGCAGGTTATCAGAGACAGGTTATCAGAGGCAGGGAATCAGAGGCGGGGAATCAGAGGTGGGGAATCAGAGGGAGAGCAACAGAGGCGGTGAAACGTGTGTGCAGAATCGGAGGCGGGGAATCAGAGGTGGGGAATCAGAGGCAGGGAATCAGAGGCAGGGAATCAGAGGCAGAGAATCAGAGGCAGGTTATCGGAGACAGGTTATCAGAGGCAGGGAATCAGAGGCGGGGAATCAGAGGTGGGGAATCAGAGGCGGTGAATCAGAGGTGGGGAATCAGAGATGGGGAAACAGAGTTGTGGAATCAGAGGCCGGGAATCAGAGGCCGGGAATCAGAGTTGGGGAATTTGATGCGGGGAATCTGAGGCGGGGAATCAGATGCAGGGAATCAAAGTTTGGGAATCAGAGGCGAGGAATCAGAGTTGGGGAATCAGAGGCGGGGAATCAGAGATGGGGAATCAGAGGTGGGGAATCAGAGATGGGGAAACAGAGTTGTGGAATCAGAGGCCGGGAATCAGAGGCCGGGAATCAGAGTTGGGGAATTTGATGCGGGGAATCTGAGGCGGGGAATCAGATGCAGGGAATCAAAGTTGGGGAATCAGAGGCGAGGAATCAGAGGTGGGGAATCAGAGGTGAAGAATCAGAGATGGGGAAACAGAGGTGGGGAATCAGAGGAGGGGAATAAGAGGCAAGGAATCAGAGGCGGGATATCAGAGGCTGGAAATCAGTAGCGGGGAATCAGAGGCGGGGAATCAGAGGCGGGGAATCAGAGTTGGGGAATCAGAGGTGGGGAATCAGAGATGGGGAATCAGAGGCGGGGAATCAGATATGGGGAATCAGAGATGGGGAATGAGAGGTGGGGGATGAGAGGCGGGGAATCAGAATAGGGGAATCAGAGATGGGGAATCAGAGATGGGGAATCAGAGGCAGTTAATGAGGGATGGGGAATCAGAGGCGGGGAATCAGAGGCAGGTTATCAGAGACAGGTTATCAGAGGCAGGGAACCAGAGGCGGGGAATCAGAGGTGGGGAATCAGAGGCAGAGCAACAGAGGCGGTGAAACGTGGGTGCAGAATCGGAGGCGGGGAATCAGAGGTGGGGAAGCAGAGGCAGGGAATCAGAGGCAGGGAATCAGAGGCAGAGAATCAGAGGCAGGTTATCGGAGACAGGATATCAGAGGCAGTGAATCAGAGGCGGGGAATCAGAGGTGGGGAATCAGAGGCGGGGAATCAGAGGCGGGAAATCAGAGGCGGGGAATCAGAGGTGGGGAATCAGAGGTGGGGAATCAGAGATGGGGAAACAGAGTTGTGGAATCAGAGGCCGGGAATCAGAGGCCGGGAATCAGAGTTGGGGAATTTGATGCGGGGAATCTGAGGCGGGGAATCAGATGCAGGGAATCAAAGTTGGGGAATCAGAGGCGAGGAATCAGAGTTGGGGAATCAGAGGGGGAATCAGAGATGGGGAATCAGACGTGGGGAATCAGAGATGGGGAAACAGAGTTGTGGAATCAGAGCCCGGGAATCAGAGGCCGGGAATCAGAGTTGGGGAATTTGATGCGGGGAATCTGAGGCGGGGAATCAGATGCAGGGAATCAAAGTTGGGGAATCAGAGGCGAGGAATCAGAGTTGGGGAATCAGAGGCGGGGAATCAGAGATGGGGAATCAGAGGTGGGGAATCAGAGATGGGGAAACAGAGTTGTGGAATCAGAGGCCGGGAATCAGAGGCCGGGAATCAGAGTTGGGGAATTTGATGCGGGGAATCTGAGGCGGGGAATCAGATGCAGGGAATCAAAGTTGGGGAATCAGAGGCGAGGAATCAGAGGTGGGGAATCAGAGGTGAAGAATCAGAGATGGGGAAACAGAGGTGGGGAATCAGAGGAGGGGAATAAGAGGCAAGGAATCAGAGGCGGGATATCAGAGGCTGGAAATCAGTAGCGGGGAATCAGAGGCGGGGAATCAGAGGCGGGGAATCAGAGTTGGGGAATCAGAGGTGGGGAATCAGAGATGGGGAATCAGAGGCGGGGAATCAGATATGGGGAATCAGAGATGGGGAATGAGAGGTGGGGGATGAGAGGCGGGGAATCAGAATAGGGGAATCAGAGATGGGGAATCAGAGATGGGGAATCAGAGGCAGTAAATGAGGGATGGGGAATCAGAGGCAGAGAATCAGAGGCAGGTTATCAGAGACAGGTTATCAGAGGCAGGGAACCAGAGGCGGGGAATCAGAGGTGGGGAATCAGAGGCAGAGCAACAGAGGCGGTGAAACGTGGGTGCAGAATCGGAGGCGGGGAATCAGAGGTGGGGAAGCAGAGGCAGGGAATCAGAGGCAGGGAATCAGAGGCAGAGAATCAGAGGCAGGTTATCGGAGACAGGATATCAGAGGCAGTGAATCAGAGGCGGGGAATCAGAGTTGGGGAATCAGAGGCGGGGAATCAGAGGCGGGAAATCAGAGGCGGGGAATCAGAGGTGGGGAATCAGAGGTGGGGAATCAGAGATGGGGAAACAGAGTTGTGGAATCAGAGGCCGGGAATCAGAGGCCGGGAATCAGAGTTGGGGAATTTGATGCGGGGAATCTGAGGCGGGGAATCAGATGCAGGGAATCAAAGTTGGGGAATCAGAGGCGAGGAATCAGAGTTGGGGAATCAGAGGGGGAATCAGAGATGGGGAATCAGACGTGGGGAATCAGAGATGGGGAAACAGAGTTGTGGAATCAGAGCCCGGGAATCAGAGGCCGGGAATCAGAGTTGGGGAATTTGATGCGGGGAATCTGAGGCGGGGAATCAGATGCAGGGAATCAAAGTTGGGGAATCAGAGGTGGGGAATCAGAGGTGAAGAATCAGAGATGGGGAAACAGAGGTGGGGAATCAGAGGCGGGGAATCAGAGGCGGGGAATCTGAGACACAGAAATAGGGCGTGGAATCAGAGGTGCGGAATCAGAGCCGGCGAATCTGAGCCGGGAAATCAGAAGCAGAGCAACAGAGGCGTAGATACATGGGTGCGGAATCGGAGGTGGGGAATCAGAGGTGGGGAATCAGAGGCAGGGAATCAGTGGCAGGGAATCAGAGGCAGAGAATCAGAGGGAGGTAATCAGAGGCAGGTTATCAGAGGCAGGAAATCAGAGGCAGGGAATCTGAGGCGGGGAATCTGAGGTGGGGAATCAGAGGCGGGGAAACAGGGGGGTAAACAGACGCGGGTAAACATAGGTGCATAAATAGAGGCGGCGAAAGAGATGGGCGAAACATATTGGTTGGAACTTGTGTGTTGAAAATGAGGTACACAAAACAGATCAAACAGAGTTGTTGAAATTGAGGGAGGGAAAGAGAGGCGCGGAAAGAGTGGAGGGGAAAGAGCGCAGGCGAAAGAGAGGCATAGAGACAGAGGTGGGGAATCAGAGGCGGGGAATCAGAGGCGGGGAATCAGAGGCGGGGAATCAGTGGCAGGGTATCAGAGGGGGAGAATCAGAGGCGGGGAACCAGAGGCGGGGAATCAGAGGCGGGGAATCAGAGGCTGGGAATCAGAGGCGGGGAATCAGTGGCAGGGTATCAGAGGGGGAGAATCAGAGGCGGGGAATCAGAGACTTGGAATCAGAGGTGGGGAAAGAGGTGTGGGGAAACAGACGGGTAAACAGAGGCGGGTAAACATAGGCGGGAAATCAGAGGCAGGGAATCAGAGGCGGGGATCAGAGGCAGGGAATCAGATGAAGGGAATCTGATGCAGGGAATCTGAGGCAGGGAATCTGAGGCGGGTTATCAGAGGGGGGAAATGAGATGTGGGAAACGAGACGCAGAGAAAGAGGCACGGAAGTAGAGGCAGTGAAAGAGAGGCAGGGTATCAGAGGTGGGGAATCAGAGGCTGGGAATCAGAGGCGGGGAATCAGTGGCAGGGTATCAGAGGGGGAGAATCAGAGGCGGGGAATCAGAGGTGAGGAATCAGAGGCGGGGAATCAGAGGCGGGGAATCAGAGGTGGGGAATCAGAGGTGGGGAATCAGAGGCGGGGAATCAGAGGCGGGGAATCAGAGGCGGGGAATCAGAGGTGGGGAATCAGAGGTGGGGAATCAGAGGCGGGGAATCAGAGACATGGAAAGAGAGGCGTGGAATCAGAGGTGGGGAATCAGAGGTGGGGAATCAGAGGCGGGGAATCAGAGGCGGGGAATCAGAGGCGGGGAATCAGAGGTGGGGAATCAGAGGCAGGGAATCAGAGGCAGAGAATCAGAGGCAGGTTATCGGAGACAGGTTACCAGAGGCAGGGAATCAGAGGCGGGGAATCAGAGGTGGGGAATCAGAGGCGGGGAATCAGAGGCGGGGAATCAGAGGCGGGGAATCAGAGGTGGGGAATCAGAGGTTGGGAATCAGAGGCGGGGAATCAGAGACATGGAAAGAGAGGCGTGGAATCAGATGTGCAGAATCAAAGCCGATGAATCTGAGCCGGGAAATCGGAAGCAGAGCAACAGAGGCGGTGAAACATGGGTGCGGAATCGGAGGCGGGGAATCAGAGGTGGGGAATCAGAGGCAGGGAATTCGAGGCAGGGAATCAGAGGCAGGGAATCTGAGGCAGGGAATCAGAGGCAGGTTATCAGAGGCAGGGAGTCAGAGGCAGGGAATCAGAGGCGGGGAATCAGAGGCAGGGAATTAGATGAAGGGAATCTGATGCAGGGAATCTGAGGCAGGGAATCTGAGGCGGGTTATCAGGGGGGGGAATGAGATGTGGGAAATGAGATGCAGAGAAAGAGGCACGGAAATAGAGGCAGGGTATCGGAGGCAGGGAATCAGAGGCGGGGAATCAGAGGCAAGGAATCAGAGGCAGAGAATCAGAGGCAGGTTATCAGAGACAGGTTATCAGAGGCAGGGAATCAGAGGCGGGGAATCAGAGGTGGGGAATCAGAGGGAGAGCAACAGAGGCGGTGAAACGTGGGTGCAGAATCGGAGGCGGGGAATCAGAGGTGGGGAATCAGAGGCAGGGAATCAGAGGCAGGGAATCAGAGGCAGAGAATCAGAGGCAGGTTATCGGAGACAGGTAATCAGAGGCAGGGAATCAGAGGCGGGGAATCAGAGGTGGGGAATCAGAGGCGGGGAATCAGAGGCGCGAAATCAGAGGCGGGGAATCAGAGGTGGGGAATCATAGGTGGGGAATCAGAGATGGGGAAACAGAGTTGTGGAATCAGAGGCCGGGAATCAGAGGCCGGGAATCAGAGTTGGGGAATTTGATGTGGGGAATCTGAGGCGGGGAATCAGATGCAGGGAATCAAAGTTGGGGAATCAGAGGCGAGGAATCAGAGTTGGGGAATCAGAGGCGGGGAATCAGAGATGGGGAATCAGAGGTGGGGAATCAGAGATGGGGAAACAGAGTTGTGGAATCAGAGGCCGGGAATCAGAGGCCGGGAATCAGAGTTGGGGAATTTGATGCGGGGAATCTGAGGCGGGGAATCAGATGCAGGGAATCAAAGTTGGGGAATCAGAGGCGAGGAATCAGAGGTGGGGAATCAGAGGTGAAGAATCAGAGATGGGGAAACAGAGGTGGGGAATCAGAGGAGGGGAATAAGAGGCAAGGAATCAGAGGCGGGATATCAGAGGCTGGAAATCAGTAGCGGGGAATCAGAGGCGGGGAATCAGAGGCGGGGAATCAGAGTTGGGGAATCAGAGGTGGGGAATCAGAGATGGGGAATCGGAGGCGGGGAATCAGATATGGGGAATCAGAGATGGGGAATGAGAGGTGGGGGATGAGAGGCGGGGAATCAGAATAGGGGAATCAGAGATGGGGAATCAGAGATGGGGAATCAGAGGCAGTGAATCAGGGATGGGGAATCAGAGGCGGGGAATCAGAGGCGGAGAATAAGAGGCAAGGAATCAGAGGCAGAGAATCAGAGGCGGTGAAACGTGGGTGCAGAATCGGAGGCGGGGAATCAGAGGTGGGGAAGCAGAGGCAGGGAATCAGAGGCAGGGAATCAGAGGCAGAGAATCAGAGGCAGGTTATCGGAGACAGGTTATCAGAGGCAGTGAATCAGAGGCGGGGAATCAGAGGTGGGGAATCAGAGGCGGGGAATCAGAGGCGGGAAATCAGAGGCGGGGAATCAGAGGTGGGGAATCAGAGGTGGGGAATCAGAGATGGGGAAACAGAGTTGTGGAATCAGAGGCCGGGAATCAGAGCCCGGGAATCAGAGGCCGGGAATCAGAGTTGGGGAATTTGATGCGGGGAATCTGAGGCGGGGAATCAGATGCAGGGAATCAAAGTTGGGGAATCAGAGGCGAGGAATCAGAGGTGGGGAATCAGAGGTGAAGAATCAGAGATGGGGAAACAGAGGTGGGGAATCAGAGGAGGGGAATAAGAGGCAAGGAATCAGAGGCGGGATATCAGAGGCTGGAAATCAGTAGCGGGGAATCAGAGGCTGGGAATCAGAGGCGGGGAATCAGAGTTGGGGAATCAGAGGTGGGGAATCAGAGATGGGGAATCAGAGGCGGGGAATCAGATATGGGGAATCAGAGATGGGGAATGAGAGGTGGGGGATGAGAGGCGGGGAATCAGAATAGGGGAATCAGAGATGGGGAATCAGAGATGGGGAATCAGAGGCAGTGAATCAGGGATGGGGAATCAGAGGCGGGGAATCAGAGGCGGGGAATCAAAGGCGGGGAATCAGAGGCGGGGAATCAGAGGCGGGGAATCAGATGCGGGGAATCAGAAGCAGGGAATCTGAGGCAGGGAATCTGAGGCAGGGAATCTGAGGCGGGTTATCAGAGGGGGAAAATGAGATGTGGGAAATGAGATGCAGAGAAAGAGGCACGGAAATAGAGGCAGGGAAAGAGAGGCAGGGTATCAGAGGCGGGGAATCAGAGGCGGGGAATCAGAGGCGGGGAATCAGAGGCGGGGAATCTGAGACACAGAAATAGAGGCGTGGAATCAGAGGTGCGGAATCAGAGCCGGCGAATCTGAGCCGGGAAATCAGAAGCAGAGCAACAGAGGCGGAGAAACATGGGTGCGGAATCGGAGGTGGGGAATCAGAGGTGGGGAATCAGAGGCAGGGAATCAGAGGCAGGGAATCAGAGGCAGAGAATCAGAGGGAGGTAATCAGAGGCAGGTTATCAGAGGCAGGAAATCAGAGGCAGGGAATCTGAGGCGGGGAATCTGAGGTGGGGAATCAGAGGCGGGGAAACAGGGGGGTAAACAGACGCGGGTAAACATAGGTGCATAAATAGAGGCGGCGAAAGAGATGGGCGAAACATATTGGTTGGAACTTGTGTGTTGAAAATGAGGTACACAAAACAGATCAAACAGAGTTGTTGAAATTGAGGGAGGGAAAGAGAGGCGCGGAAAGAGTGGAGGGGAAAGAGCGCAGGCGAAAGAGAGGCGTAGAGACAGAGGTGGGGAATCAGAGGCGGGGAATCAGAGGCGGGGAATCAGAGGCGGGGAATCAGTGGCAGGGTATCAGAGGGGGAGAATCAGAGGCGGGGAACCAGAGGCGGGGAATCAGAGGCGGGGAATCAGAGGCTGGGAATCAGAGGCGGGGAATCAGTGGCAGGGTATCAGAGGGGGAGAATCAGAGGCGGGGAATCAGAGACTTGGAATCAGAGGTGGGGAAAGAGGTGTGGGGAAACAGGCGGGTAAACAGAGGCGGGTAAACATAGGCGGGAAATCAGAGGCAGGGAATCAGAGGCGGGGATCAGAGGCAGGGAATCAGATGAAGGGAATCTGATTCATGGAATCTGAGGCAGGGAATCTGAGGCGGGTTATCAGAGGGGGGAAATGAGATGTGGGAAACGAGACGCAGAGAAAGAGGCACGGAAGTAGAGGCAGGGAAAGAGAGGCAGGGTATCAGAGGTGGGGAATCAGAGGCGGGGAATCAGTGGCAGGGTATCAGAGGGGGAGAATCAGAGGCGGGGAATCAGAGTTGGGGAATCAGAGGCAGGGAATCAAAGGTGGGGAATCAGAGGCGGGCAATCAGAGGCGGGGAATCAGAGGCGGGGAATCAGAGGCGGGGAATCAGAGGCGGGCAATCAGAGGCGGGGAATCAGAGGCGTGGAATCAGAGGTGGGGAAAGAGATGTGGGGAAACGTAGGCCGGGAAAGTTGCGCGGAAAGGGAGGCGGTGAATCAGAGGCGGAGAATCAGAGGCGGGGAATCAGAGGCGTGGAATCAGAGGAGGGGAAAGAGATGTGGGGAAACAGGCGGGTAAACAGAGGCAGGTAAACATAGGCGGGGAATCAGAGGCAGGGAATCAGGGGCGGGGAATCAGAGGCAGGGAATCAGATGAAGGGAATCTGATGCAGGGAATCTGAGGCAGGGAATCTGAGGCAGGGAATCGGAAGCAGGGAATCTGAGGCGGGTTATCAGAGGGGGGAAATGAGATGTGGGAAACGAGACGCAGAGAAAGAGGCACGGAAGTAGAGGCAGGGAAAGAGAGCCAGGTTATCAGAGGTCGGGAATCAGAGGCGGGGAATCAGAGGCGGGGAATCAGAGACACGGAAAGGGAGGCGTGGAATCAGAGGTGCGGAATCAGAGCCGGCGAATCTGAGCCGGGAAATCAGAAGCAGAGCAACAGAGGCGGTGAAACATGGGTGCGGAATCAGAGGCGGGGAATCAGAGGTGGGGAATCAGAGGCAGGGAATCAGAGGCAGGGAATCAGAGGCAGTGAATCAGAGGCAGGGAATCAGAGGCAGGTTATCAGAGGCAGGGAATCAGAGGCATGGAATCTGAGGCGGGGAATCTGAGGTGGGGAATCAGAGGCGGGGAAACAGGCGGGTAAACTGAAGCAGGTAAACATAGATGCATAAATAGAGGCGGGGAGAGAGATGTGCGAAACATAGTGGTTGGAAATTGTGTGTTGAAAATGAGGTACATAGAACAGATCAAACAGAGTTGTTGAAATTGAGGGAGGGAAAGAGAGGCGCGGAAAGAGTGTAGGGGAAAGAGCGCATGCGAAAGAGAGGCATAGAGACAGAGGTGGGGAATCAGAGGCGGGGAATCAGAGATGTGGAATCAGAGGCGGGGAAAGAGATGTGGGTAAACGGAGGCCGGTAAAGTTGCGCGGAAAGGGAGGCGGGGAATCAGAGGGGGGGAATCAGAGGCGGGGAATCAGTGGCGGGGAATCAGAGGTGATGAATGAGAGATGGGGAATCAGAGGCGGGGAATCAGAGGCGGGGAATCAGAGGCGGGGAATCAGAGGCGGGGAATCAGAGTTGGGGAATTTGATGCGGGGAATCTGAGGCGGTGAATCAGATGCAGGGAATCAAAGTTGGGGAATCAGAGGTGAGGAATCAGAGGTGGGGAATCAGAGGTGAAGAATCAGAGATGGGGAAACAGAGGTGGGGAATCAGAGGAGGGGAATAAGAGGCAAGGAATCAGAGGCGGGATATCAGAGGCTGGAAATCAGTAGCGGGGAATCAGAGGCGGGGAATCAGAGGCGGGGAATCAGATGCAGGGAATCAAAGTTGGGGAATCAGAGGCGGGGAATCAGAGTTGGGGAATCAGATATGGGGAATCAGAGATGGGGAATGAGAGGTGGGGGATGAGAGGCGGGGAATCAGAATAGGGGAATCAGAGATGGGGAATCAGAGATGGGGAATCAGAGGCAGTGAATCAGGGATGGGGAATCAGAGGCGGGGAATCAGAGGCGGGGAATCAGAGGCGGGGAATCAGAGGCGGGGAATCAGAGGCGGGGAATCAGATGCCGGGAATCAGAAGCAGGGAATCTGAGGCAGGGAATCTGAGGCAGGGAATCTGAGGCGGGTTATCAGAGGGGGAAAATGAGATGTGGGAAACGAGATGCAGAGAAAGAGGCACGGAAATAGAGGCAGGGAAAGAGAGGCAGGGTATCAGAGGCGGGGAATCAGAGGCGGGGAATCAGAGGCGGGGAATCTGAGACACAGAAATAGAGGCGTGGAATCAGAGGTGCGGAATCAGAGCCGGCGAATCTGAGCCGGGAATTCAGAAGCAGAGCAACAGAGGCGGAGAAACATGGGTGCGGAATCGGAGGTGTGGAATCAGAGGTGGGGAATCAGAGGCAGGGAATCAGAGGCAGGGAATCAGCGGCAGAGAATCAGAGGCAGGTAATCAGAGGCAGGTTATCAGAGGCAGGAAATCAGAGGCAGGGAATCTGAGGCGGTGAATCTGAGGTGGGGAATCAGAGGCGGGGAAACAGGGGGGTAAACAGACACGGGTAAACATAGGTGCATAAATAGAGGCGGCGAAAGAGATGGGCGAAACATATTGGTTGGAACTTGTGTGTTGAAAATGAGGTACACAAAACAGATCAAACAGAGTTGTTGAAATTGAGGGAGGGAAAGAGAGGCGCGGAAAGAGTGGAGGGGAAAGAGCGCAGGTGAAAGAGAGGCGTAGAGACAGAGGTGGGGAATCAGAGGCGGGGAATCAGAGGCGGGGAATCAGAGGCGGGGAATCGGTGGCAGGGTATCAGAGGTGGAGAATCAGAGGCGGGGAACCAGAGGCGGGGAATCAGAGGCGGGGAATCAGAGGCTGGGAATCAGAGGCGGGGAATCAGTGGCAGGGTATCAGAGGGGGAGAATCAGAGGCGGGGATCAGAGGCAGGGAATCAGATGAAGGGAATCTGATGCAGGGAATCTGAGGAAGGGAATCTTAGGCGGGTTATCAGAGGGGGGAAATGAGACGTGGGAAACGAGACGCAGAGAAAGAGGCACGGAAGTAGAGGCAGGGAAAGAGAGGCAGGGTATCAGAGGTGGGGAATCAGCGGCTGGGAATCAGAGGCGGGGAATCAGTGGCAGGGTATCAGAGGGGGAGAATCAGAGGCGGGGAATCAGAGGCGGGGAATCAGAGGCAGGGAATCAAAGGTGGGGAATCAGAGGCGGGCAATCAGAGGCGTGGAATCAGAGGCGGGGAATCAGAGGCGGGGAATCAGAGGCGGGCAATCAGAGGCGGGGAATCAGAGGCGTGGAATCAGAGGTGGGGAAAGATATGTGGGGAAACGTAGGCCGGGAAAGTTGCGCAGAAAGGGAGGCGGTGAATCAGAGGCGGAGAATCAGAGGCGGGGAATCAGAGGCGTGGAATCA
Source organism: Narcine bancroftii (assembly GCF_036971445.1). Lineage (NCBI taxonomy): Eukaryota > Metazoa > Chordata > Chondrichthyes > Torpediniformes > Narcinidae > Narcine > Narcine bancroftii. The sequence continues at coordinate 110,135,747 of NC_091476.1, forward strand.
GAGGAGGGGAAAGAGATGTGGGGAAACAGGCGGGTAAACAGAGGCGGGTAAACATAGGCGGGGAATCAGAGGCAGGGAATCAGAGGCGGGGAATCAGAGGCAGGGAATCAGATGAAGGGAATCTGATGCAGGGAATCTGAGGCAGGGAATCTGAGGCAGGGAATCGGAAGCAGGGAATCTGAGGCGGGTTATCAGAGGGGGGAAATGAGATGTGGGAAACGAGACGCAGAGAAAGAGGCACGGAAGTAGAGGCAGGGAAAGAGAGCCAGGTTATCAGAGGTCGGGAATCAGAGGCGGGGAATCAGAGGCGGGGAATCAGAGACACGGAAAGGGAGGTGTGGAATCAGAGGTGCGGAATCAGAGCCGGCGAATCTGAGCCGGGAAATCAGAAGCAGAGCAACAGAGGCGGTGAAACATGGGTGCGGAATCAGAGGCGGGGAATCAGAGGTGGGGAATCAGAGGCAGGGAATCAGAGGCAGGGAATCAGAGGCAGTGAATCAGAGGCAGGGAATCAGAGGCAGGTTATCAGAGGCAGGGAATCAGAGGCATGGAATCTGAGGCGGGGAATCTGAGGTGGGGAATCAGAGGCGGGGAAACAGGCGGGTAAACTGAAGCAGGTAAACATAGGTGCATAAATAGAGGCGGGGAGAGAGATGTGCGAAACATAGTGGTTGGAACTTGTGTGTTGAAAATGAGGTACATAGAACAGATCAAACAGAGTTGTTGAAATTGAGGGAGGGAAAGAGAGGCGCGGAAAGAGTGTAGGGGAAAGAGCGCATGCGAAAGAGAGGCATAGAGACAGAGGCGGGGAATCAGAGGCGGGGAATCAGAGATGTGGAATCAGAGGCGGGGAAAGAGATGTGGGTAAACGGAGGCCGGGAAAGTTGCGCGGAAAGGGAGGCGGGGAATCAGAGGGGGGGAATCAGAGGCGGGGAATCAGTGGCGGGGAATCAGAGGTGATGAATCAGAGATGGGGAATCAGAGGCGGGGAATCAGGAGTGGTGAATCAGAGATGGGGAATCAAAGGTGGGGAATTAGAGGCAGTGAATCAGGGATGGGGAATCAGAGGCGGGGAATCAGAGGCGGGGAATCAGAGGCGGGGAATCAGAGGCGGGGAATCAGAGTTGGGGAATCAGAGGCGGGGAAACAGGGGGGTAAACAGACACGGGTAAACATAGGTGCATAAATAGAGGCGGCGAAAGAGATGGGCGAAACATATTGGTTGGAACTTGTGTGTTGAAAATGAGGTACACAAAACAGATTAAACAGAGTTGTTGAAATTGAGGGAGGGAAAGAGAGGCGCGGAAAGAGTGGAGGGGAAAGAGCGCAGGCGAAAGAGAGGCGTAGAGACAGAGGTGGGGAATCAGAGGCGGGGAATCAGAGGCGGGGAATCAGAGGCGGGGAATCAGTGGCAGGGTATCAGAGGTGGAGAATCAGAGGCGGGGAACCAGAGGCGGGGAATCAGAGGCGGGGAATCAGAGGCTGGGAATCAGAGGCGGGGAATCAGTGGCAGGGTATCAGAGGGGGAGAATCAGAGGCGGGGAATCAGAGACTTGGAATCAGAGGTGGGGAAAGAGATGTGGGGAAACAGGCGGGTAAACAGAGGCGGGTAAACATAGGCGGGAAATCAGAGGCAGGGAATCAGAGGCGGGGATCAGAGGCAGGGAATCAGAGGCGGGGAATCAGTGGCAGGGTATCAGAGGGGGAGAATCAGAGGCGGGGAATCAGAGGCGGGGAATCAGAGGCGGGAAATGAGATGTGGGAAACGAGACGCAGAGAAAGAGGCACGGAAGTAGAGGCAGGGAAAGAGAGGCAGGGTATCAGAGGTGGGGAATCAGAGGCTGGGAATCAGAGGCGGGGAATCAGTGGCAGGGTATCAGAGGGGGAGAATCAGAGGCGGGGAATCAGAGGCGGGGAATCAGAGGCGGGGAATCAGAGGCAGGGAATCAGATGAAGGGAATCTGATGCAGGGAATCTGAGGCAGGGAATCTGAGGCAGGGAATCTGAGGCGGGTTATCAGGGGTGGGAAATGAGATGTGGGAAAAGAGATGCAGAGAAAGAGGCACGGAAATAGAGGCAGGGTATCAGAGGCGGGGAATCAGAGGCGGGGAATCAGAGGCAAGGAATCAGAGGCAGAGAATCAGAGGCAGGTTATCAGAGACAGGTTATCAGAGGCAGGGAATCAGAGGCGGTGAATCAGAGGTGGGGAATCAGAGGCAGAGCAACAGAGGCGGTGAAACGTGGGTGCAGAATCGGAGGCAGGGAATCAGAGGTGGGGAATCAGAGGCAGGGAATCAGAGGCAGGGAATCAGAGGCAGAGAATCAGAGGCAGGTTATCGGAGACAGGTTATCAGAGGCAGGGAATCAGAGGCGGGGAATCAGAGGTGGGGAATCAGAGGCGGGGAATCAGAGGTGGGGAATCAGAGGCGGGGAATCAGAGGTGGGGAATCAGAGGTGGGGAATCAGGGGCGTGGAATCAGAGACATGGAAAGAGAGGCGTGGAATCAGAAGTGCAGAATCAAAGCCGATGAATCTGAGCCGGGAAATCAGAAGCAGAGCAACAGAGGCGGTGAAACATGGGTGCGGAATCGGAGGCGGGGAATCAGAGGTGGGGAATCAGAGGCAGGGAATCAGTGGCAGGGAATCAGAGGCAGGGAATCTGAGGCAGGGAATCAGAGGCAGGGAATCTGAGGCGGGTTATCAGAGGGGGGAAATGAGATGTGGGAAACGAGACGCAGAGAAAGATGCACGGAAGTAGGGGCAGGGAAAGAGAGGCAGGGTATCAGAGGGGGAGAATCAGAGGCGGGGAATCAGAGGCGGGAATCAGAGGCGGGGAATCAAAGGTGGGGAATCAGAGGCGGGCAATCAGAGGCGGGGAATCAGAGGCGGGGAATCAGAGGCGGGGAATCAGAGGCGGGCAATCAGAGGCGGGGAATCAGAGGCGTGGAATCAGAGGTGGGGAAAGAGATTTGGGGAAACGTAGGCCGGGAAAATTGCGCGGAAAGGGAGGTGGTGAATCAGAGGCGGAGAATCAGAGGCGGGGAATCAGAGGCGTGGAATCAGAGGAGGGGAAAGAGATGTGGGGAAACAGGCGGGTAAAGAGAGGCGGGTAAACATAGGCGGGGAATCAGAGGCAGGGAATCAGAGGCGGGGAATCAGAGGCAGGGAATCAGATGAAGGGAATCTGATGCAGGGAATCTGAGGCAGGGAATCTGAGGCAGGGAATCTGAGGCGGGTTATCAGGGGGGGGAAATGAGATGTGGGAAAAGAGATGCAGAGAAAGAGGCACGGAAATAGAGGCAGGGTATCAGAGGCGGGGAATCAGAGGCAGAGAATCAGAGGCAGGTTATCGGAGACAGGTTATCAGAGGCAGGGAATCAGAGGCGGGGAATCAGAGGTGGGGAATCAGAGGCGGGGAATCAGAGGCGGGGAATCAGAGGCGGGGAATCAGAGGTGGGGAATCAGAGGTGGGGAATCAGAGGCGGGGAATCAGAGACATGGAAAGAGAGGCGTGGAATCAGATGTGCAGAATCAAACCCGATGAATCTGAGCCGGGAAATCGGAAGCAGAGCAACAGAGGCGGTGAAACATGGGTGCGGAATCGGAGGCGGGAAATCAGAGGTGGGGAATCAGAGGCAGGGAATCAGAGGCAGGGAATCAGAGGCAGGGAATCTGAGGCAGGGAATCAGAGGCAGGTTATCAGAGGCAGGGAATCAGAGGCGGGGAATCAGAGGCAGGGAATTAGATGAAGGGAATCTGATGCAGGGAATCTGAGGCAGGGAATCAGAGGCAGAGAATCAAAGTTGGGGAATCAGAGGCGAGGAATCAGAGGTGGGGAATCAGAGGTGAAGAATCAGAGATGGGGAAACAGAGGTGGGGAATCAGAGGAGGGGAATAAGAGGCAAGGAATCAGAGGCGGGATATCAGAGGCTGGAAATCAGTAGCGGGGAATCAGAGGCGGGGAATCAGAGGCGGGGAATCAGAGTTGGGGAATCAGAGGTGGGGAATCAGAGATGGGGAATCAGAGGTGGGGAATCAGATATGGGGAATCAGAGATGGGGAATTAGAGGTGGGGGATGAGAGGCGGGGAATCAGAATAGGGGAATCAGAGATGGGGAATCAGAGATGGGGAATCAGAGGCAGTGAATCAGGGTTGGGGAATCAGAGGCGGGGAATCAGAGGCGGGGAATCAGAGGCGGGGAATCAGAGCCGGGGAATCAGAGGCGGGGAATCAGATGCGGGGAATCAGAAGCAGGGAATCTGAGGCAGGGAATCTGAGGCAGGGAATCTGAGGCGGGTTATCAGAGGGGGAAAATGAGATGTGGGAAACGAGATGCAGAGAAAGAGGCACGGAAATAGAGGCAGGGAAAGACAGGCAGGGTATCAGAGGCGGGGAATAAGAGGCGGGGAATCAGAGGCGGGGAATCTGAGACACAGAAATAGAGGCGTGGAATCAGAGGTGCGGAATCAGAGCCGGCGAATCTGAGCTGGGAAATCAGAAGCAGAGCAACAGAGGCGGAGAAACATGGGTGCGGAATCGGAGGTGGTGAATCAGAGGTGGGGAATCAGAGGCAGGGAATCAGAGGCAGGTTATCAGAGGCAGGAAATCAGAGGCAGGTAATCTGAGGCGGGGAATCTGAGGTGGGGAATCAGAGGCGGGGAAACAGGGGGGTAAACAGACGCGGGTAAACATAGGTGCATAAATAGAGGCGGCGAAAGAGATGGGCGAAACATATTGGTTGGAACTTGTGTGTTGAAAATGAGGTACACAAAACAGATCAAACAGAGTTGTTGAAATTGAGGGAGGGAAAGAGAGGCGCGGAAAGAGTGGAGGGGAAAGAGCGCAGGCGAAAGAGAGGCGTAGAGACAGAGGTGGGGAATCAGAGGCGGGGAATCAGAGACATGGAAAGAGAGGCGTGGAATCAGATGTGCAGAATCAAACCCGATGAATCTGAGCCGGGAAATCGGAAGCAGAGCAACAGAGGCGGTGAAACATGGGTGCGGAATCGGAGGCGGGAAATCAGAGGTGGGGAATCAGAGGCAGGGAATCAGAGGCAGGGAATCAGAGGCAGGGAATCTGAGGCAGGGAATCAGAGGCAGGTTATCAGAGGCAGGGAATCAGAGGCGGGGAATCAGAGGCAGGGAATTAGATGAAGGGAATCTGATGCAGGGAATCTGAGGCAGGGAATCAGAGGCAGAGAATCAAAGTTGGGGAATCAGAGGCGAGGAATCAGAGGTGGGGAATCAGAGGTGAAGAATCAGAGATGGGGAAACAGAGGTGGGGAATCAGAGGAGGGGAATAAGAGGCAAGGAATCAGAGGCGGGATATCAGAGGCTGGAAATCAGTAGCGGGGAATCAGAGGCGGGGAATCAGAGGCGGGGAATCAGAGTTGGGGAATCAGAGGTGGGGAATCAGAGATGGGGAATCAGAGGTGGGGAATCAGATATGGGGAATCAGAGATGGGGAATTAGAGGTGGGGGATGAGAGGCGGGGAATCAGAATAGGGGAATCAGAGATGGGGAATCAGAGATGGGGAATCAGAGGCAGTGAATCAGGGTTGGGGAATCAGAGGCGGGGAATCAGAGGCGGGGAATCAGAGGCGGGGAATCAGAGCCGGGGAATCAGAGGCGGGGAATCAGATGCGGGGAATCAGAAGCAGGGAATCTGAGGCAGGGAATCTGAGGCAGGGAATCTGAGGCGGGTTATCAGAGGGGGAAAATGAGATGTGGGAAACGAGATGCAGAGAAAGAGGCACGGAAATAGAGGCAGGGAAAGACAGGCAGGGTATCAGAGGCGGGGAATAAGAGGCGGGGAATCAGAGGCGGGGAATCTGAGACACAGAAATAGAGGCGTGGAATCAGAGGTGCGGAATCAGAGCCGGCGAATCTGAGCTGGGAAATCAGAAGCAGAGCAACAGAGGCGGAGAAACATGGGTGCGGAATCGGAGGTGGTGAATCAGAGGTGGGGAATCAGAGGCAGGGAATCAGAGGCAGGTTATCAGAGGCAGGAAATCAGAGGCAGGTAATCTGAGGCGGGGAATCTGAGGTGGGGAATCAGAGGCGGGGAAACAGGGGGGTAAACAGACGCGGGTAAACATAGGTGCATAAATAGAGGCGGCGAAAGAGATGGGCGAAACATATTGGTTGGAACTTGTGTGTTGAAAATGAGGTACACAAAACAGATCAAACAGAGTTGTTGAAATTGAGGGAGGGAAAGAGAGGCGCGGAAAGAGTGGAGGGGAAAGAGCGCAGGCGAAAGAGAGGCGTAGAGACAGAGGTGGGGAATCAGAGGCGGGGAATCAGAGGCGGGGAATCAGAGGCGGGGAATCAGTGGCAGGGTATCAGAGGGGGAGAATCAGAGGCGGGGAACCAGAGGCGGGGAATCAGAGGCGGGGAATCAGAGGCTGGGAATCAGAGGCGGGGAATCAGTGGCAGGGTATCAGAGGGGGAGAATCAGAGGCGGGGAATCAGAGACTTGGAATCAGAGGTGGGGAAAGAGATGTGGGGAAACAGGCGGGTAAACAGAGGCGGGTAAACATAGGCGGGAAATCAGAGGCAGGGAATCAGAGGCGGGGATCAGAGGCAGGGAATCAGATGAAGGGAATCTGATGCAGGGAATCTGAGGCAGGGAATCTCAGGCGGGTTATCAGAGGGGGGAAATGAGATGTGGGAAACGAGACGCAGAGAAAGAGGCACGGAAGTAGAGGCAGGGAAAGAGAGGCAGGGTATCAGAGGTGGGGAATCAGAGGCTGGGAATCAGAGGCGGGGAATCAGTGGCAGGGTATCAGAGGGGGAGAATCAGAGGCGGGGAATCAGAGGCAGGGAATCAGAGGCGGGGAATCAAAGGTGGGGAATCAGAGGCGGGCAATCAGAGGCGGGGAATCAGAGGCGGGGAATCAGAGGGGGGGGATCAGAGGCGGGAAATCAGAGGCGGGGAATCAGATGCGGGGAATCTGAGGCGGGGAATCAGAGGCAGGGAACCAGAGGCAGGGAATCAGAGGCGGGGTATCAGAGGCGGGGAATCAGATGCGGGGAATCAGAGGCGGGCAATCAGAGGCGGTGAATCAGAAGCGTGGAATCAGAGGTGGGGAAAGAAATGTGGGGAAACGTAAGCCAGGAAAGTTGCGCGGAAAGGGAGGCGGTGAATCAGAGGCAGTGAATCAGAGGCGGGGAATCAGAGGCGGGGAATCAGAGGCGTGGAATCATAGGTGGGGAAAGAGATGTGGGGAAACAGGCGGGTAAACAGAGGCGGGTAAAAATAGGCGGGGAATCAGAGGCGGGGAATCAGAGGCAGGGAATCAGAGGTGGGGAATCAGTGGCAGGGTATCAGTGGGGGGGAATCAGAGGCGGGGAATCAGAGGCGGGGAATCAGAGGCGGGGAATCAGAGGCGGGGAATCACAGGCAGGGAATCAGAGGCGGGGAATCAGAGGCGGGGAATCAGCGGCAGGGAATCAGAGGCGGGGAATCAGAGGCGGGCAATCAGAGGCGGGGAATCAGAATAAATGTGGGGAAACGTAGGCCAGGAAAGTTGTGCGGAAAGGGAGGCGGTGAATCAGAGGCGGGGAATCAGAGGCGGGGAATCAGAGGCGGGGAATCAGAGGCGGGGAATCAGAGGCGGGGAATCAGAGGCGTGGAATCATAGGTGGGGAAAGAGATGTGGAGAAACAGGCGGGTAAACAGAGGCGGGTAAATATAGGCGGGGAATCAGAGGCAGGGAATCAGAGGCAGGGAATCAGATGAAGGGAAATTGATGCAGGGTATCTGAGGCAGGGAATCTGAGGCAGCGAATCGGAGGCAGGGAATCTGAGGCGGGTTATCAGAGGGGGGAAATGAGATGTGGGAAACGAGATGCAGAGAAAGAGTCATGGAAATAGAGGCAGGGAAAGAGAGGCAGGGTATCAGAGGCGGGGAATCAGAGGCGGGGAATCAGAGGCGGGGAATCAGAGGCGGGGAATCAGAGACATGGAAAGAGAGGCGTGAAATCAGATGTGCGGAATCAGAGCCGGTGAATCAGAGCCGGGAAAACAGAAGCAGAGCAACAGAGGCGGTGAAACATGGGTGCGGAATCGGAGGCGGGGAATCAGAGGTGGGGAATCAGAGTCAGGGAATCAGAGGCAGGGAATCAGAGGCAGGGAATCTGAGGCAGGGTATCAGAGGCAGGTTATCAGAGGCAGGGAATCAGAGGCAGGGAATCTGAGGCGAGTTATCAGAGGTCGGAAATGAGGTGTTGGAAACGAGGTGCAGAGAAAGAGGCACGGAAATAGAGGCAGGGAAAGAGAGGCAGGGTATAAGAGGCGGGGAATCAGAGGCGGGGAATCAGAGGCGGGGAATCAGAGACACAGAAAGAGAGGCGTGGAATCAGAGGTGCGGAATCAGAGACGGCGAATCTGAGCCGGGAAATCAGAAGCAGAGCAACAGAGGCGGTGAAACATGGGTGCGGAATAGGAAGTGGGGAATCAGAGGTGGGGAATCAGAGGCAGGGAATCAGAGGCAGGGAATCAGAGGCAGAGAATCAGAGGCAGGGAATCAGAGGCAGGTTATCAGAGGCAGGGAATCAGAGGCAGGGAATCAGAGGCGGGTAATCTGAGGTGGGGTATCAGAAGCGTGGAAACAGGCGGGTAAACTGAAGCGGGTAAACATAGGTGCATAAATAGAGGCGGCGAAAGAGATGGGCGAAACATAGTGGTTGGAACTTGAGTGTTGAAAATGAGGTACACAGAACAGATCAAACAGAGTTGTTGAAATTGAGCGAGGGAAAGAGAGGCGCGGAAAGAGTGGAGGGGAAAGAGCGCAGGCGAAATAGAGGCGTAGAGACAGAGGTGGGGAATCAGAGGCGGGAAATCAGAGGCGGGGAATCAGAGGTGGGGAATCAATGGCAGGGTATCAGAGGAGGGGAATCAGAGGCGGGGAATCAGAGGCGGGGAATCAGAGGCGGGGAATCAGAGGCTGGGAATCAGAGGCGGGGAATCAGAAGCAGAGAATCAGAGGCGGGGAATCAGAGGAGGGGAATCAGAGTCAGGGTATCAGAGGCGGGGAATCAGAGGCGGGGAATCAGAGGCGGGGAATCACAGGCAGGGAATCACAGGCAGGGAATCAGAGGCGGGGAATCAGAGGCGGGGAATCAGCGGCAGGGAATCAGAGGCGGGGAATCAGAGGCGGGCAATCAGAGGCGGGGAATCAGAATAAATGTGGGGAAACGTAGGCCAGGAAAGTTGTGCGGAAAGGGAGGCGGTGAATCAGAGGCGGGGAATCAGAGGCGGGGAATCAGAGGCGGGGAATCAGAGGCGGGGAATCAGAGGCGGGGAATCAGAGGCGTGGAATCATAGGTGGGGAAAGAGATGTGGGGAAACAGGCGGGTAAACAGAGGCGGGTAAATATAGGCGGGGAATCAGAGGCGGGGAATCAGAGGCAGGGAATCAGATGAAGGGAAATTGATGCAGGGTATCTGAGGCAGGGAATCTGAGGCAGGGAATCGGAGGCAGGGAATCTGAGGCGGGTTATCAGAGGGGGGAAATGAGATGTGGGAAACGAGATGCAGAGAAAGAGTCATGGAAATAGAGGCAGGGAAAGAGAGGCAGGGTATCAGAGGCGGGGAATCAGAGGCGGGGAATCAGAGGCGGGGAATCAGAGGCGGGGAATCTGAGGCAGGGAATCAGAGGTAGGTTATCAGAGGCAGGGAATCAGAGGCGGGGAATCAGAGGCGGGGAATCAGAGGCAGGGAATCAGATGAAGGGAATCTGATGCAGGGAATCTGAGGCAGGGAATCTGAGGCGGGTTATCAGAGGGGGGAAATGAGATGTGGGAAACGTGATGCAGAGAAAGAGTCACGGAAATAGAGGCAGGAAAAGAGAGGCAGGGTATCAGAGGCGGGGAATCAGAGGCGGGGAATCAGAGGCAAGGAATCAGAGACACAGAAAGAGAGGCGTGGAATCAGAGCCACGGAATCAGAGCCGGCGAATCTGAGCCGGGAAATCAGAGGCAGAGCAACAGAGGCAGTGAAACGTGTGTGCAGAATCAAAGGCGGGGAATCAGAGGTGGGGAATCAGTGGCAGTGAATCAGAGGCAGGGAATCAGAGGCGGGGAATCAGAGGCAGGGAATCAGAGGCGTGGAATCGTAGGTGGGGAAAGAGATGTGGGGAAACAGGCGGGTAAACAGAGGCGGGTAAAAATAGGCGGGGAATCGGAGGCAGGGAATCAGAGGCGTGGAATCAGAGGCAGGGAATCAGATGAAGGGAAATTGATGCAGTGTATCTGAGGCAGGGAATCTGAGGCAGGGAATCGGAGGCAGGGAATCTGAGGCGGGTTATCAGAGGGAGGGAAATGAGATGTGGGAAACGAGATGCAGAGAAAGAGGCATGGAAATAGAGGCAGGGAAAGAGAGGCAGGGTATCAGAGGCGGGGTAACATGGGTGCGGAATCGGAAGTGGGGAATCTGAGGCGGGGAATCTGAGGTTGGGAATCAGAAGCGGGTAAACATAGATGCATAAATAGAGGCGGCGAAAGAGATGGGCGAAACATAGTGGTTGGAACTTGTGTGTTGAAAATGAGGTACACAGAACAGATCAAACAGAGTTGTTGAAATGGAGCGAGGGAAAGAGAGGCGCGGAAAGAGTGGAGGGGAAAGAGCGCAGGCGAAAGAGAGGCATAGAGACAGAGGTGGGGAATCAGAGGCGGGGAATTAGAGGCGGGGAATCAGAGGTGGGGAATCAGTGGCAAAGTATCAGAGGGGGGGAATCTGAGGTGTGGAATCAGAGGCGGCGAATCAGAGGCGGGGAATCAGAGGCGGGGAATAAGAAGCAGGGAATCAGAGGCGGGGAATCAGAGGCGGGGAATCAGAGGCAGGTTATCAGAGGCAGGGAATCAGATGAAGGGAATCTGATGCAGGGAATCCGAGGCAGGGAATCTGAGGCGGATTATCAGAGGGGGGAAATGAGATGTGGGAAACGAGATGCAGAGGAAGAGGCACGGAAATAGAGGCAGGGAAAGAGAGGCAGGGTATCAGAGGCGGGGAATCAGAGGCACGGAATCAGAGCCGGCGAATCTGAGCCGGGAAATCAGAGGCAGAGCAACAGAGGCGGTGAAACGTGGGTGCGGAATCGGAGGCGGGGATCAGAGGTGGGGAATCAGAGGCAGGGAATCAGAGGCAGGGAATCAGAGGCAGAGAATCAGAGGCAGGGAATCAGAGGCAGGTTATCAGAGGCAGGGAATCACAGGCGGGGAATAAGAGTCTGGGAATCAGAGGCGGGGAATCAGAGGCGGGGAATCAGAGGCGGGGCATCAGAGGTGGGGAATATGAGGCCGGGAATCAGAGGCGGGGAATCAGACGTGGGGAATCAGAGGCAGGAAATCAGAGACGGGCAATCAGAGGCGGGGAATCAGAGGCGTGGAATCAGAGGTGGGGAAAGAGATGTGGGGAAACAGGCGGGTAAACAGAGGCGGGTAAACATAGGCGGGGAATCAGAGGCAGGGAATCAGAGGCGGGGAATCAGAGGCAGGGAATCAGATGAAGGGAATCTGATGCAGGGAATCTGAGGCAGGGAATCTGAGGCAGGGAATCTGAGACAGGGAATCTGTGGCAGGGAATCTGAGGCAGGGAATCTGAGGCGAGTTATCAGAGGGGGGAAATGAGGTGTTGGAAACGAGGTTTAGAGAAAGAGGCACGGAAATAGAGGCAGGGAAAGAGAGGCAGGGTATCAGAGACACAGAAAGAGAGGCGTGGAATCAGAGGTGCGGAATCAGAGCCGGCGAATCTGAGCCGGGAAATCAGAAGCAGAGCAACAGATGCGGTGAAACATGGTTGCGGAATCGGAAGTGGTGAATCAGAGGCAGGGAATCAGAGGCATGTTATCAGAGGCAGGGAATCAGAGGCAGGGAATCTGAGGTGGGGAATCTGAGGTGGGGAATCAGAAGCGGGGAAACAGGCGGGTAAACAGAAGCAGGTAAACATAGGTGCATAAATAGAGGCGGCGAAAGAGATGGGCGAAACATAGTGGTTGGAACTTTTGTGTTGAAAATGAGGTACACAGAACAGATCAAACAGAGTTGTTGAAATTGAGCGAGGGAAAGAGAGGCGGGTAAAGAGTGGAGGCGAAAGAGCGCAGGCGAAATAGAGGCGTAGAGACAGAGGTGGGGAATCAGAGGCGGGGAATCAGAGGCGGGGAATCAGAGGTGGGGAATCAATGGCAGGGTATCAGAGGGGAGGAATCAGAGATGGGGAATCAGAGGCGGGGAATAAGAGGCGGGGAATCAGAGGCAGGGAATCAGAGGCGTGGAATCGTAGGTGGGGAAAGAGATGTGGGGAAACAGGCGGGTAAACAGAGGCGGGTAAAAATAGGTGGTGAATCGGAGGCAGGGAATCAGAGGCGTGGAATCAGAGGCAGGGAATCAGATGAAGGGAAATTGATGCAGGGTATCTGAGGTTGGGAATCTGAGGCAGGGAATCGGAGGCAGGGAATCTGAGGCGGGTTATCAGAGGGAGGGAGATGAGATGTGGGAAACGAGATGCAGAGAAAGAGGCATGGAAATAGAGGCAGGGAAAGAGAGGCAGGGTATCAGAGGCGGGGTAACATGGGTGCGGAATCGGAAGTGGGGAATCTGAGGCGGGGAATCTGACGTTGGGAATCAGAAGCGGGTAAACATAGGTGCATAAATAGAGGCGGCGAAAGAGATGGGCGAAACATAGTGGTTGGAACTTGTGTGTTGAAAATGAGGTACACAGAACAGATCAAACAGAGTTGTTGAAATGGAGCGAGGGAAAGAGAGGCGCGGAAAGAGTGGAGGGGAAAGAGCGCAGGCGAAAGAGAGGCATAGAGACAGAGGTGGGGAATCAGAGGCGGGGAATCAGAGGCGGGGAATCAGAGGTGGGGAATCAGTGGCAAAGTATCAGAGGGGGGGAATCAGAGGTGTGGAATCAGAGGCGGCGAATCAGAGGCGGGGAATCAGAGGCGGGGAATAAGAAGCAGGGAATCAGAGGCGGGGAATCAGAGGCGGGGAATCAGAGGCGGGTTATCAGAGGCGGGGAATCAGAGGCGGGGAATCAGAGGCGGGCAATCAGAGGTGGGGAATCAGAAGCGTGGAATCAGAGGTGGGGAGAGAAATGTGGGGAAACGTAGGCCAGGAAAGTTGTGCGAAAAGGGAGGCGGTGAATCAGAGGCGGGGAATCAGAGGCGGGGAATCAGAGGCGTGGAATCATAGGTGGGGAAAGAGATGTGGGGAAACAGGCGGGTAAACAGAGGCGGGTAAAAATAGGTGGGGAATCAGAAGCAGGGAATCAGAGGCGGGGAATCAGAGGCAAGGAATCAGATGAAGGGAATCTGATGCAGGGAATCTGAGGCAGGGAATCTTTGGCAGGGAATCTGAGGCAGGGTATCTGAGGCATGGAATCTGAGGCAGGGAATCTGAGGCGGATTATCAGAGGGGGGAAATGAGATGTTAGAAACGAGATGCAGAGAAAGAGGCACGGAAATAGAGGCAGGGAAAGAGAGGCAGGGTATCAGAGGCGGGGAATCAGAGGCAGGGAATCAGAGGCAGGGAATCAGAGGCAGAGAATCAGAGGCGGTGAATCAGAGGTGGGGAAAGAGATGTGGGGAAACAGGCGGGTAAATAGAGGCGGGTAAAAATAGGCGGGGAATCAGAGGTGGGGAATCAGAGGCAGGGAATCAGATAAATGGAAATTGATGCAGGGTATCTGAGGCAGGGAATCTGAGGCAGGGAATCGGAGGCAGGGAATAGGAGGCCGGTTATCAGAGGGGGGAAATGAGATGTGGGAAACGAGATGCAGAGAAAGAGGCATGGAAATAGAGGCAGGTAAAGAGAGGCAGGGTATCAGAGGCGGGGAATCAGAGGCGGGGAATCAGAGGCGGGGAATCAGAGACATGGAAAGAGAGGCGTGGAATCAGATATGCGGAATCAGAGCCGGTGAATCTGAGCCGGGAAATCAGAAGCAGAGCAACAGAGGCGGTGAAACATGGGTGCGGAATCGGAGGCGGGGAATCAGAGGTGGGGAATCAGAGGCAGGGAATCAGAGGCAGGGAATCAGAGGCAGTGAATCTGAGGCAGGGAATCAGAGGCAGGTTATCAGAGGCAGGGAATCAGATGAAGGGAATCTGATGCAGGGAATCCGAGGCAGGGAATCTGAGGCGGGTTATCAGAGGGGGGAAATGAGATGTGGGAAACGAGATGCAGAGGAAGAGGCACGGAAATAGAGGCAGGGAAAGAGAGGCAGGGTATCAGAGGCGGGGAATCAGAGGCGGGGAATCAGAGGCAAGGAATGAGAGACACAGAAAGAGAGGCGTGGAATCAGAGGCACGGAATCAGAGCCGGCGAATCTGAGCCGGGAAATCAGAGGCAGAGCAACAGAGGCGGTGAAACGTGGGTGCGGAATCGGAGGCGGGGAATCAGAGGTGGGGAATCAGAGGCATGGAATCAGAGGCAGGGAATCAGAGGCAGAGAATCAGAGGCAGGGAATCAGAGGCAGGTTATCAGAGGCAGGGAATCACAGGCGGGGAATAAGAGTCTGGGAATCAGAGGCGGGGAATCAGAGGCGGGGAATCAGAGGCGGGGCATCAGAGGTGGGGAATATGAGGCCGGGAATCAGAGGCGGGGAATCAGAGGCGGGGAATCAGAGGCAGGAAATCAGAGACGGGCAATCAGAGGCGGGGAATCAGAGGCGTGGAATCAGAGGTGGGGAAAGAGATGTGGGGAAACAGGCGGGTAAACAGAGGCGGGTAAACATAGGCGGGGAATCAGAGGCATGGAATCAGAGGCGGGGAATCAGAGGCAGGGAATCAGATGAAGGGAATCTGATGCAGGGAATCTGAGGCAGGGAATCTGAGGCAGGGAATCTGAGGCAGGGAATCTGAGGCAGGGAATCTGAGGCAGGGAATCTGAGGCGAGTTATCAGAGGGAGGAAATGAGGTGTTGGAAACGAGGTTTAGAGAAAGAGGCACGGAAATAGAGGCAGGGAAAGAGAGGCAGGGTATCAGAGACACAGAAAGAGAGGCGTGGAATCAGAGGTGCGGAATCAGAGCCGGCGAATCTGAGCCGGGAAATCAGAAGCAGAGCAACAGATGCGGTGAAACATGGTTGCGGAATCGGAAGTGGTGAATCAGAGGTGGGGAATCAGAGGCAGTGAATCAGAGGCAGAGAATCAGAGGCAGGGAATCAGAGGCATGTTATCAGAGGCAGGGAATCAGAGGCAGGGAATCTGAGGTGGGGAATCTGAGGTGGGGAAATAGAAGCGGGGAAACAGGCGGGTAAACAGAAGCAGGTAAACATAGGTGCATAAATAGAGGCGGCGAAAGAGATGGGCGAAACATAGTGGTTGGAACTTTTGTGTTGAAAATGAGGTACACAGAACAGATCAAACAGAGTTGTTGAAATTGAGCGAGGGAAAGAGAGGCGGGTAAAGAGTGGAGGCGAAAGAGCACAGGCGAAATAGAGGCGTAGAGACAGAGGTGGGGAATCAGAGGCGGGGAATCAGAGGCGGGGAATCAGAGGTGGGGAATCAATGGCAGGGTATCAGAGGGGAGGAATCAGAGACGGGGAATCAGAGGCGGGGAATAAGAGGCGGGGAATCAGAGGCAAGGAATCAGGGGCGTGGAATCGTAGGTGGGGAAAGAGATGTGGGGAAACAGGCGGGTAAACAGAGGCGGGTAAAAATAGGCGGGGAATCGGAGGCAGGGAATCAGAGGCGTGGAATCAGAGGCAGGGAATCAGATGAAGGGAAATTGATGCAGGGTATCTGAGGCAGGGAATCTGAGGCAGGGAATCGGAGGCAGGGAATCTGAGGCGGGTTATCAGAGGGAGGGAAATGAGATGTGGGAAACGAGATGCAGAGAAAGAGGCATGGAAATAGAGGCAGGGAAAGAGAGGCAGGGTATCAGAGGCGGGGTAACATGGGTGCGGAATCGGAAGTGGGGAATCTGAGGCGGGGAATCTGAGGTTGGGAATCAGAAGCGGGTAAACATAGGTGCATAAATAGAGGCGGCGAAAGAGATGGGCGAAACATAGTGGTTGGAACTTGTGTGTTGAAAATGAGGTACACAGAACAGATCAAACAGAGTTGTTGAAATGGAGCGAGGGAAAGAGAGGCGCGGAAAGAGTGGAGGGGAAAGAGCGCAGGCGAAAGAGAGGCATAGAGACAGAGGTGGGGAATCAGAGGCGGGGAATCAGAGGTGGGGAATCAGAGGTGGGGAATCAGTGGCAAAGTATCAGAGGGGGGGAATCAGAGGTGTGGAATCAGAGGCGGCGAATCAGAGGCGGGGAATCAGAGGCGGGGAATAAGAAGCAGGGAATCAGAGGCGGGGAATCAGAGGCGGGGAATCAGAGGCGGGTTATCAGAGGCGGGGAATCAGAGGCGGGGAATCAGAGGCGGGCAATCAGAGGTGGGGAATCAGAAGCGTGGAATCAGAGGTGGGGAAAGAAATGTGGGGAAACGTAGGCCAGGAAAGTTGTGCGAAAAGGGAGGCGGTGAATCAGAGGCGGGGAATCAGAGGCGGGGAATCAGAGGCGTGGAATCATAGGTGGGGAAAGAGATGTGGGGAAACAGGCGGGTAAACAGAGGCGGGTAAAAATAGGTGGGGAATCAGAAGCAGGGAATCAGAGGCGGGGAATCAGAGGCAAGGAATCAGATGAAGGGAATCTGATGCAGGGAATCTGAGGCAGGGAATCTTTGGCAGGGAATCTGAGGCAGGGAATCTAAGGCATGGAATCTGAGGCAGGGAATCTGAGGCGGATTATCAGAGGGGGGAAATGAGATGTTAGAAACGAGATGCAGAGAAAGAGGCACGGAAATAGAGGCAGGGAAAGAGAGGCAGGGTATCAGAGGCGGGGAATCAGAGGCAGGGAATCAGAGGCAGGGAATCAGAGGCAGAGAATCAGAGGCGTGGAATAATAGGTGGAGAAAGAGATGTGGGGAAACAGGCGGGTAAACAGAGGCGGGTAAACATAGGTGCATAAATAGAGGCGGCGAAATAGATGGGCGAAACATAGTGGTTGGAACTTGTGTGTTGAAAATGAGGTACACAGAACAGATCAAACAGAGTTGTTGAAATTGAGCGAGGGAAAGAGAGGCACGGAAAGAGTGGAGGGGAAAGAGCGCAGGCAAAAGAGAGGCGTAGAGACTGAGGTGGGGAATCAGAGGCGGGGTATCAGAGGCGGGGAATCAGAGGTGGGGAATCAGTGGCAGGGTATCAGGGGAGGGAATCAGAGGCGGGGAATCATAGGCGGGGAATCAGAGGCGGGGAATCAGAGGCGGGGAATCAGAGGCAGGGAATCAGAGGCGGGGAATCAGAGGCGGGGTATCAGATGAAGGGAATCTGATGCAGGGAATCTGAGGCAGGGAATCAGAGGCAGGGAATCTGAGGCAGGGAATCAGAGGCAGGTTATCAGAGGCAGGGAATCAGAGGCGGGGAATCAGAGGTGGGGAATCAGAGGTGGGGAATCAGAGGCAGGGAATCAGATGAAGGGAATCTGATGCAGGGAATCTGAGGCAGGGAATCTGAGGCGGGTTATCAGAGGGGGGAAATGAGATGTGGGAAACGAGATGCAGAGAAAGAGGCACGGAAATAGAGGCAGGAAAAGAGAGGCAGGGTATCAGAGGCGGGGAATCAGAGGTAGGTTATCAGAGGCAGGGAATCAGAGGCGGGAAATCAGAGGCGGGGCATCAGAGGCAGGGAATCAGATGAAGGGAATCTGATGCAGGGAATCTGAGGCAGGGAATCTGAGGCGGGTTATCAGAGGGGGGAAATGAGATGTGGGAAACGAGATGCAGAGAAAGAGGCACGGAAATAGAGGCAGGGAAAGAGAGGCAGGGTATCAGAGGCGGGGAATCAGAGGCGGGGAATCAGAGGCAAGGAATCAGAGACACAGAAAGAGAGGCGTGGAATCAGAGGCACGGAATCAGAGCCGGCGAATATGAGCCGGGAAATCAGAGGCAGAGCAACAGAGGCGGTGAAACGTGGGTGCGGAATCGGAGGCTGGGAATCAGAGGCGGGGAATCAGAGGCAGGTAATCAGAGGTGGGCAATCAGAGGCGGGGAATCAGAGGCGTGGAATCAGAGGTGGGGAAAGAGATGTGGGGAAACAGGCGGGTAAACAGAGGTGGGTAAACATAGGCGGGGAATCAGAGGCAGGGAATCAGATGAAGGGAATCTGATGCAGGGAATCAGAGGCAGGGAATCTGAGGCAGGGAATCTGAGGCAGGGAATCTGAGGCAGGGAATCTGAGGCGGGTTATCAGAGGGGGGAAATGAGATGTTTGAAACGAGGTACAGAGAAAGAGGCTCGGAAATAGAGGCAGGGAAAGAGAGGCAGGGTATCAGAGGCGGGGTAACATGGGTGCGGAATCGGAAGTGGGGAATCTGAGGTGGGGAATCTGACGTTGGGAATCAGAAGCGGGTAAACATAGGTGCATAAATAGAGGCGGCGAAAGAGATGGGCGAAACATAGTGGTTGGAACTTGTGTGTTGAAAATGAGGTACACAGAACAGATCAAACAGAGTTGTTGAAATGGAGCGAGGGAAAGAGAGGCGCGGAAAGAGTGGAGGGGAAAGAGCGCAGGCGAAAGAGAGGCATAGAGACAGAGGTGGGGAATCAGAGGCGGGGAATCAGAGGCGGGGAATCAGAGGTGGGGAATCAGTGGCAAAGTATCAGAGGGGGGGAATCAGAGGTGTGGAATCAGAGGCGGCGAATCAGAGGCGGGGAATCAGAGGCGGGGAATAAGAAGCAGGGAATCAGAGGCGGGGAATCAGAGGCGGGGAATCAGAGGCGGGTTATCAGAGGCGGGGAATCAGAGGCGGGGAATCAGAGGCGGGCAATCAGAGGTGGGGAATCAGAAGCGTGGAATCAGAGGTGGGGAGAGAAATGTGGGGAAACGTAGGCCAGGAAAGTTGTGCGAAAAGGGAGGCGGTGAATCAGAGGCGGGGAATCAGAGGCGGGGAATCAGAGGCGTGGAATCATAGGTGGGGAAAGAGATGTGGGGAAACAGGCGGGTAAACAGAGGCGGGTAAAAATAGGTGGGGAATCAGAAGCAGGGAATCAGAGGCGGGGAATCAGAGGCAAGGAATCAGATGAAGGGAATCTGATGCAGGGAATCTGAGGCAGGGAATCTTTGGCAGGGAATCTGAGGCAGGGAATCTGAGGCATGGAATCTGAGGCAGGGAATCTGAGGCGGATTATCAGAGGGGGGAAATGAGATGTTAGAAACGAGATGCAGAGAAAGAGGCACGGAAATAGAGGCAGGGAAAGAGAGGCAGGGTATCAGAGGCGGGGAATCAGAGGCAGGGAATCAGAGGCAGGGAATCAGAGGCAGAGAATCAGAGGCGGTGAATCAGAGGTGGGGAAAGAGATGTGGGGAAACAGGCGGGTAAATAGAGGCGGGTAAAAATAGGCGGGGAATCAGAGGTGGGGAATCAGAGGCAGGGAATCAGATAAATGGAAATTGATGCAGGGTATCTGAGGCAGGGAATCTGAGGCAGGGAATCGGAGGCAGGGAATAGGAGGCCGGTTATCAGAGGGGGGAAATGAGATGTGGGAAACGAGATGCAGAGAAAGAGGCATGGAAATAGAGGCAGGTAAAGAGAGGCAGGGTATCAGAGGCGGGGAATCAGAGGCGGGGAATCAGAGGCGGGGAATCAGAGACATGGAAAGAGAGGCGTGGAATCAGATGTGCGGAATCAGAGCCGGTGAATCTGAGCCGGGAAATCAGAAGCAGAGCAACAGAGGCGGTGAAACATGGGTGCGGAATCGGAGGCGGGGAATCAGAGGTGGGGAATCAGAGGCAGGGAATCAGAGGCAGGGAATCAGAGGCAGTGAATCTGAGGCAGGGAATCAGAGGCAGGTTATCAGAGGCAGGGAATCAGATGAAGGGAATCTGATGCAGGGAATCCGAGGCAGGGAATCTGAGGCGGGTTATCAGAGGGGGGAAATGAGATGTGGGAAACGAGATGCAGAGGAAGAGGCACGGAAATAGAGGCAGGGAAAGAGAGGCAGGGTATCAGAGGCGGGGAATCAGAGGCGGGGAATCAGAGGCAAGGAATGAGAGACACAGAAAGAGAGGCGTGGAATCAGAGGCACGGAATCAGAGCCGGCGAATCTGAGCCGGGAAATCAGAGGCAGAGCAACAGAGGCGGTGAAACGTGGGTGCGGAATCGGAGGCGGGGAATCAGAGGTGGGGAATCAGAGGCATGGAATCAGAGGCAGGGAATCAGAGGCAGAGAATCAGAGGCAGGGAATCAGAGGCAGGTTATCAGAGGCAGGGAATCACAGGCGGGGAATAAGAGTCTGGGAATCAGAGGCGGGGAATCAGAGGCGGGGAATCAGAGGCGGGGCATCAGAGGTGGGGAATATGAGGCCGGGAATCAGAGGCGGGGAATCAGAGGCGGGGAATCAGAGGCAGGAAATCAGAGACGGGCAATCAGAGGCGGGGAATCAGAGGCGTGGAATCAGAGGTGGGGAAAGAGATGTGGGGAAACAGGCGGGTAAACAGAGGCGGGTAAACATAGGCGGGGAATCAGAGGCATGGAATCAGAGGCGGGGAATCAGAGGCAGGGAATCAGATGAAGGGAATCTGATGCAGGGAATCTGAGGCAGGGAATCTGAGGCAGGGAATCTGAGGCAGGGAATCTGAGGCAGGGAATCTGAGGCAGGGAATCTGAGGCGAGTTATCAGAGGGGGGAAATGAGGTGTTGGAAACGAGGTTTAGAGAAAGAGGCACGGAAATAGAGGCAGGGAAAGAGAGGCAGGGTATCAGAGACACAGAAAGAGAGGCGTGGAATCAGAGGTGCGGAATCAGAGCCGGCGAATCTGAGCCGGGAAATCAGAAGCAGAGCAACAGATGCGGTGAAACATGGTTGCGGAATCGGAAGTGGTGAATCAGAGGTGGGGAATCAGAGGCAGTGAATCAGAGGCAGAGAATCAGAGGCAGGGAATCAGAGGCATGTTATCAGAGGCAGGGAATCAGAGGCAGGGAATCTGAGGTGGGGAATCTGAGGTGGGGAAATAGAAGCGGGGAAACAGGCGGGTAAACAGAAGCAGGTAAACATAGGTGCATAAATAGAGGCGGCGAAAGAGATGGGCGAAACATAGTGGTTGGAACTTTTGTGTTGAAAATGAGGTACACAGAACAGATCAAACAGAGTTGTTGAAATTGAGCGAGGGAAAGAGAGGCGGGTAAAGAGTGGAGGCGAAAGAGCACAGGCGAAATAGAGGCGTAGAGACAGAGGTGGGGAATCAGAGGCGGGGAATCAGAGGCGGGGAATCAGAGGTGGGGAATCAATGGCAGGGTATCAGAGGGGAGGAATCAGAGACGGGGAATCAGAGGCGGGGAATAAGAGGCGGGGAATCAGAGGCAAGGAATCAGAGGCGTGGAATCGTAGGTGGGGAAAGAGATGTGGGGAAACAGGCGGGTAAACAGAGGCGGGTAAAAATAGGCGGGGAATCGGAGGCAGGGAATCAGAGGCGTGGAATCAGAGGCAGGGAATCAGATGAAGGGAAATTGATGCAGGGTATCTGAGGCAGGGAATCTGAGGCAGGGAATCGGAGGCAGGGAATCTGAGGCGGGTTATCAGAGGGAGGGAAATGAGATGTGGGAAACGAGATGCAGAGAAAGAGGCATGGAAATAGAGGCAGGGAAAGAGAGGCAGGGTATCAGAGGCGGGGTAACATGGGTGCGGAATCGGAAGTGGGGAATCTGAGGCGGGGAATCTGAGGTTGGGAATCAGAAGCGGGTAAACATAGGTGCATAAATAGAGGCGGCGAAAGAGATGGGCGAAACATAGTGGTTGGAACTTGTGTGTTGAAAATGAGGTACACAGAACAGATCAAACAGAGTTGTTGAAATGGAGCGAGGGAAAGAGAGGCGCGGAAAGAGTGGAGGGGAAAGAGCGCAGGCGAAAGAGAGGCATAGAGACAGAGGTGGGGAATCAGAGGCGGGGAATCAGAGGCGGGGAATCAGAGGTGGGGAATCAGTGGCAAAGTATCAGAGGGGGTGAATCAGAGGTGTGGAATCAGAGGCGGCGAATCAGAGGCGGGGAATCAGAGGCGGGGAATAAGAAGCAGGGAATCAGAGGCGGGGAATCAGAGGCGGGGAATCAGAGGCGGGTTATCAGAGGCGGGGAATCAGAGGCGGGGAATCAGAGGCGGGCAATCAGAGGTTGGGAATCAGAAGCGTGGAATCAGAGGTGGGGAAAGAAATGTGGGGAAACGTAGGCCAGGAAAGTTGTGCGAAAAGGGAGGCGGTGAATCAGAGGCGGGGAATCAGAGGCGGGGAATCAGAGGCGTGGAATCATAGGTGGGGAAAGAGATGTGGGGAAACAGGCGGGTAAACAGAGGCGGGTAAAAATAGGTGGGGAATCAGAAGCAGGGAATCAGAGGCGGGGAATCAGAGGCAAGGAATCAGATGAAGGGAATCTGATGCAGGGAATCTGAGGCAGGGAATCTTTGGCAGGGAATCTGAGGCAGGGAATCTAAGGCATGGAATCTGAGGCAGGGAATCTGAGGCGGATTATCAGAGGGGGGAAATGAGATGTTAGAAACGAGATGCAGAGAAAGAGGCACGGAAATAGAGGCAGGGAAAGAGAGGCAGGGTATCAGAGGCGGGGAATCAGAGGCAGGGAATCAGAGGCAGGGAATCAGAGGCAGAGAATCAGAGGCGTGGAATAATAGGTGGAGAAAGAGATGTGGGGAAACAGGCGGGTAAACAGAGGCGGGTAAACATAGGTGCATAAATAGAGGCGGCGAAATAGATGGGCGAAACATAGTGGTTGGAACTTGTGTGTTGAAAATGAGGTACACAGAACAGATCAAACAGAGTTGTTGAAATTGAGCGAGGGAAAGAGAGGCACGGAAAGAGTGGAGGGGAAAGAGCGCAGGCAAAAGAGAGGCGTAGAGACTGAGGTGGGGAATCAGAGGCGGGGTATCAGAGGCGGGGAATCAGAGGTGGGGAATCAGTGGCAGGGTATCAGGGGAGGGAATCAGAGGCGGGGAATCATAGGCGGGGAATCAGAGGCGGGGAATCAGAGGCGGGGAATCAGAGGCAGGGAATCAGAGGCGGGGAATCAGAGGCGGGGTATCAGCGGCGGGGAATCAGAGGCGGGGAATCAGAGGCGGGGAATCAGAGGCGGGGAATCAGAAGCGTGGAATCAGAGGTGTGGAAAGAAATGTGGGAAAACGTAGGCCAGGAAAGTTGCGCGGAAAGGGAGGCCGTGAATCAGAGGCGGGGAATCAGAGGCGGGGAATCATAGGTGGGGAAAGAGATGTGGGGAAACAGGCGGGTAAACAGAGGCGGGTAAAAATAAGCGGGGAATCAGAGGCGGGGAATCAGAGGCAGGGAATCAGATGAAGGGAATTTGATGCAGGGTATCTGAGGCAGGGAATCAGGGGCAGGGAATCAGAGGCAGGGAATCTGAGGCAGGGAATCAGAGGCAGGTTATCAGAGGCAGGGAATCAGAGGCGGGGAATCAGAGGTGGGGAATCAGAGGCAGGGAATCAGATGAAGGGAATCTGATGCAGGGAATCTGAGGCAGGGAATCTGAGGCGGGTTATCAGAGGGGGGAAATGAGATGTGGGAAACGAGATGCAGAGAAAGAGGCACGGAAATAGAGGCAGGAAAAGAGAGGCAGGGTATCAGAGGCGGGGAATCAGAGGTAGGTTATCAGAGGCAGGGAATCAGAGGCGGGAAATCAGAGGCGGGGCATCAGAGGCAGGGAATCAGATGAAGGGAATCTGATGCAGGGAATCTGAGGCAGGGAATCTGAGGCGGGTTA
This sequence comes from Narcine bancroftii, assembly GCF_036971445.1. Classification (NCBI taxonomy): domain Eukaryota; kingdom Metazoa; phylum Chordata; class Chondrichthyes; order Torpediniformes; family Narcinidae; genus Narcine; species Narcine bancroftii. Next base: position 110,159,511 of record NC_091476.1, read on the forward strand.
TCAGAGGGGGGAAATGAGATGTGGGAAACGAGATGCAGAGAAAGAGGCACGGAAATAGAGGCAGGGAAAGAGAGGCAGGGTATCAGAGGCGGGGAATCAGAGGCGGGGAATCAGAGGCAAGGAATCAGAGACACAGAAAGAGAGGCGTGGAATCAGAGGCACGGAATCAGAGCCGGCGAATATGAGCCGGGAAATCAGAGGCAGAGCAACAGAGGCGGTGAAACGTGGGTGCGGAATCGGAGGCTGGGAATCAGAGGCGGGGAATCAGAGGCAGGTAATCAGAGGTGGGCAATCAGAGGCGGGGAATCAGAGGCGTGGAATCAGAGGTGGGGAAAGAGATGTGGGGAAACAGGCGGGTAAACAGAGGTGGGTAAACATAGGCGGGGAATCAGAGGCAGGGAATCAGATGAAGGGAATCTGATGCAGGGAATCAGAGGCAGGGAATCTGAGGCAGGGAATCTGAGGCAGGGAATCTGAGGCAGGGAATCTGAGGCAGGGAATCTGAGGCGGGTTATCAGAGGGGGGAAATGAGATGTTTGAAACGAGGTACAGAGAAAGAGGCTCGGAAATAGAGGCAGGGAAAGAGAGGCAGGGTATCAGAGGCGGGGTAACATGGCTGCGGAATCGGAAGTGGGGAATCTGAGGTGGGGAATCTGACGTTGGGAATCAGAAGCGGGTAAACATAGGTGCATAAATAGAGGCGGCGAAAGAGATGGGCGAAACATAGTGGTTGGAACTTGTGTGTTGAAAATGAGGTACACAGAACAGATCAAACAGAGTTGTTGAAATGGAGCGAGGGAAAGAGAGGCGCGGAAAGAGTGGAGGGGAAAGAGCGCAGGCAAAAGAGAGGCATAGAGACAGAGGTGGGGAATCAGAGGCGGGGAATCAGAGGCGGGGAATCAGAGGTGGGGAATCAGTGGCAAAGTATCAGAGGGGGGGAATCAGAGGTGTGGAATCAGAGGCGGCGAATCAGAGGCGGGGAATCAGAGGCGGGGAATAAGAAGCAGGGAATCAGAGGCGGGGAATCAGAGGCGGGGAATCAGAGGCGGGTTATCAGAGGCGGGGAATCAGAGGCGGGGAATCAGAGGCGGGCAATCAGAGGTGGGGAATCAGAAGCGTGGAATCAGAGGTGGGGAGAGAAATGTGGGGAAACGTAGGCCAGGAAAGTTGTGCGAAAAGGGAGGCGGTGAATCAGAGGCGGGGAATCAGAGGCGGGGAATCAGAGGCGTGGAATCATAGGTGGGGAAAGAGATGTGGGGAAACAGGCGGGTAAACAGAGGCGGGTAAAAATAGGTGGGGAATCAGAAGCAGGGAATCAGAGGCGGGGAATCAGAGGCAAGGAATCAGATGAAGGGAATCTGATGCAGGGAATCTGAGGCAGGGAATCTTTGGCAGGGAATCTGAGGCAGGGAATCTGAGGCATGGAATCTGAGGCAGGGAATCTGAGGCGGATTATCAGAGGGGGGAAATGAGATGTTAGAAACGAGATGCAGAGAAAGAGGCACGGAAATAGAGGCAGGGAAAGAGAGGCAGGGTATCAGAGGCGGGGAATCAGAGGCAGGGAATCAGAGGCAGGGAATCAGAGGCAGAGAATCAGAGGCGGTGAATCAGAGGTGGGGAAAGAGATGTGGGGAAACAGGCGGGTAAATAGAGGCGGGTAAAAATAGGCGGGGAATCAGAGGTGGGGAATCAGAGGCAGGGAATCAGATAAATGGAAATTGATGCAGGGTATCTGAGGCAGGGAATCTGAGGCAGGGAATCGGAGGCAGGGAATAGGAGGCCGGTTATCAGAGGGGGGAAATGAGATGTGGGAAACGAGATGCAGAGAAAGAGGCATGGAAATAGAGGCAGGTAAAGAGAGGCAGGGTATCAGAGGCGGGGAATCAGAGGCGGGGAATCAGAGGCGGGGAATCAGAGACATGGAAAGAGAGGCGTGGAATCAGATGTGCGGAATCAGAGCCGGTGAATCTGAGCCGGGAAATCAGAAGCAGAGCAACAGAGGCGGTGAAACATGGGTGCGGAATCGGAGGCGGGGAATCAGAGGTGGGGAATCAGAGGCAGGGAATCAGAGGCAGGGAATCAGAGGCAGTGAATCTGAGGCAGGGAATCAGAGGCAGGTTATCAGAGGCAGGGAATCAGATGAAGGGAATCTGATGCAGGGAATCCGAGGCAGGGAATCTGAGGCGGGTTATCAGAGGGGGGAAATGAGATGTGGGAAACGAGATGCAGAGGAAGAGGCACGGAAATAGAGGCAGGGAAAGAGAGGCAGGGTATCAGAGGCGGGGAATCAGAGGCGGGGAATCAGAGGCAAGGAATGAGAGACACAGAAAGAGAGGCGTGGAATCAGAGGCACGGAATCAGAGCCGGCGAATCTGAGCCGGGAAATCAGAGGCAGAGCAACAGAGGCGGTGAAACGTGGGTGCGGAATCGGAGGCGGGGAATCAGAGGTGGGGAATCAGAGGCATGGAATCAGAGGCAGGGAATCAGAGGCAGAGAATCAGAGGCAGGGAATCAGAGGCAGGTTATCAGAGGCAGGGAATCACAGGCGGGGAATAAGAGTCTGGGAATCAGAGGCGGGGAATCAGAGGCGGGGAATCAGAGGCGGGGCATCAGAGGTGGGTAATATGAGGCCGGGAATCAGAGGCGGGGAATCAGACGCGGGGAATCAGAGGCAGGAAATCAGAGACGGGCAATCAGAGGCGGGGAATCAGAGGCGTGGAATCAGAGGTGGGGAAAGAGATGTGGGGAAACAGGCGGGTAAACAGAGGCGGGTAAACATACGCGGGGAATCAGAGGCAGGGAATCAGAGGCGGGGAATCAGAGGCAGGGAATCAGATGAAGGGAATCTGATGCAGGGAATCTGAGGCAGGGAATCTGAGGCAGGGAATCTGAGGCAGGGAATCTGAGGCAGGGAATCTGAGGCAGGGAATCTGAGGCGAGTTATCAGAGGGGGGAAATGAGGTGTTGGAAACGAGGTTTAGAGAAAGAGGCACGGAAATAGAGGCAGGGAAAGAGAGGCAGGGTATCAGAGACACAGAAAGAGAGGCGTGGAATCAGAGGTGCGGAATCAGAGCCGGCGAATCTGAGCCGGGAAATCAGAAGCAGAGCAACAGATGCGGTGAAACATGGTTGCGGAATCGGAAGTGGTGAATCAGAGGTGGGGAATCAGAGGCAGTGAATCAGAGGCAGAGAATCAGAGGCAGGGAATCAGAGGCATGTTATCAGAGGCAGGGAATCAGAGGCAGGGAATCTGAGGTGGGGAATCTGAGGTGGGGAAATAGAAGCGGGGAAACAGGCGGGTAAACAGAAGCAGGTAAACATAGGTGCATAAATAGAGGCGGCGAAAGAGATGGGCGAAACATAGTGGTTGGAACTTTTGTGTTGAAAATGAGGTACACAGAACAGATCAAACAGAGTTGTTGAAATTGAGCGAGGGAAAGAGAGGAGGGTAAAGAGTGGAGGCGAAAGAGCGCAGGCGAAATAGAGGCGTAGAGACAGAGGTGGGGAATCAGAGGCGGGGAATCAGAGGCGGGGAATCAGAGGTGGGGAATCAATGGCAGGGTATCAGAGGGGAGGAATCAGAGACGGGGAATCAGAGGCGGGGAATAAGAGGCGGGGAATCAGAGGCAGGGAATCAGAGGCGTGGAATCGTAGGTGGGGAAAGAGATGTGGGGAAACAGGCGGGTAAACAGAGGCGGGTAAAAATAGGCGGGGAATCGGAGGCAGGGAATCAGAGGCGTGGAATCAGAGGCAGGGAATCAGATGAAGGGAAATTGATGCAGGGTATCTGAGGCAGGGAATCTGAGGCAGGGAATCGGAGGCAGGGAATCTGAGGCGGGTTATCAGAGGGAGGGAAATGAGATGTGGGAAACGAGATGCAGAGAAAGAGGCATGGAAATAGAGGCAGGGAAAGAGAGGCAGGGTATCAGAGGCGGGGTAACATGGGTGCGGAATCGGAAGTGGGGAATCTGAGGCGGGGAATCTGAGGTTGGGAATCAGAAGCGGGTAAACATAGGTGCATAAATAGAGGCGGCGAAAGAGATGGGCGAAACATAGTGGTTGGAACTTGTGTGTTGAAAATGAGGTACACAGAACAGATCAAACAGAGTTGTTGAAATGGAGCGAGGGAAAGAGAGGCGCGGAAAGAGTGGAAGGGAAAGAGCGCAGGCGAAAGAGAGGCATAGAGACAGAGGTGGGGAATCAGAGGCGGGGAATCAGAGGCGGGGAATCAGAGGTGGGGAATCAGTGGCAAAGTATCAGAGGGGGGGAATCAGAGGTGTGGAATCAGAGGCGGCGAATCAGAGGCGGGGAATCAGAGGCGGGGAATAAGAAGCAGGGAATCAGAGGCGGGGAATCAGAGGCGGGGAATCAGAGGCGGGTTATCAGAGGCGGGGAATCAGAGGCGGGGAATCAGAGGCGGGCAATCAGAGGTGGGGAATCAGAAGCGTGGAATCAGAGGTGGGGAAAGAAATGTGGGGAAACGTAGGCCAGGAAAGTTGTGCGAAAAGGGAGGCGGTGAATCAGAGGCGGGGAATCAGAGGCGGGGAATCAGAGGCGTGGAATCATAGGTGGGGAAAGAGATGTGGGGAAACAGGCGGGTAAACAGAGGCGGGTAAAAATAGGTGGGGAATCAGAAGCAAGGAATCAGAGGCGGGGAATCAGAGGCAAGGAATCAGATGAAGGGAATCTGATGCAGGGAATCTGAGGCAGGGAATCTTTGGCAGGGAATCTGAGGAAGGGAATCAGAGGAAGGGAATCTGAAGCGGGGAATCTGAGGTGGGGAATCAGAGGAAGGGAATCTGAAGCGGGGAATCTGAGGTGGGGAATCAGAGGTGGGGAATCAGAGGCAGGGAATCAGAGGCAGAGAATCAGAGGCAGGGAATCAGAGGCAGGTTATCAGAGGAAGGGAATCAGAGGAAGGGAATCTGAAGCGGGGAATCTGAGGTGGGGAATCAGAGGTGGGGAAACAGGCGGGTAAATAGAAGCGGGTAAACATAGGTGCATAAATAGAGGCGGCGAAAGAGATGGGCGAAACATAGTGGTTGGAACTTGTGTGTTGAAAGTGAGGTACACAGAACAGATCAAACAGAGTTGTTGAAATTGAGCGAGGGAAAGAGAGGCGCGGAAAGAGTGGAGGGGAAAGAGCGCAGGCGAAAGGGAGGCGGTGAATCAGAGGTGGGGAATCAGAGGCGGGGAATCAGAGGCGGGGAATCAGAGGCGTGGAATCATAGGTGGAGAAAGAGATGTGGGGAAACAGGCGGGTAAACAGAGTCGGGTAAAAATAGGCGGGGAATCAGAGGCAGGGAATCAGAGGCGGGGAATCAGAGGCAGGGAATCAGATGAAGGGAAATTGATGCAGGGTATCTGAGGCAGTGAATCTGAGGCAGGGAATCGGAGGCAGGGAATCTGAGGTGGGTTATCAGAGGGGGGAAATGAGATGTGGGAAACGAGATGCAGAGAAAGAGGCATGGAAATAGAGGCAGGGTAAGAGAGGCAGTGTATCAGAGGCGGGGAAACATGGGTGCGGAATCGGAAGTGGGGAAGCAGAGGTGGGGAATCAGAGGCAGGGAATCAGAGGCAGGGAATCAGAGGCAGAGAATCAGAGGCAGGGAATCAGAGGCAGGTTATCAGAGGCAGGGAATCAGAGGCAGGGAATCTGAGGCGGGGAATCTGAGGTGGGGAATCAGAGGCGGGGAAACAGGCGTGTAAACAGAAGCGGGTAAACATAGGTGCATAAATAGAGGCGGCGAAATAGATGGGCGAAACATAGTGGTTGGAACCTGTGTGTTGAAAATGAGGTACACAGAACAGATCAAACAGAGTTGTTGAAATTGAGCGAGGGAAAGAGAGGCACGGAAAGAGTGGTGGGGAAAGAGCGCAGGCAAAAGAGAGGCGTAGAGACTGAGGTGGGGAATCAGAGGCGGGGTATCAGAGGCGGGGAATCAGAGGTGGGGAATCAGTGGCAGGGTATCAGAGGGGGGGAATCAGAGGCGGGGAATCAGAGGCGGGGAATCAGAGGCGGGGAATCAGAGGCGGGGTATCAGCGGCGGGGAATCAGAGGCGGGGAATCAGAGGCGGGCAATCAGAGGCGGGGAATCAGAAGCGTGGAATCAGAGGTGTGGAAAGAAATGTGGGAAAACGTAGGCCAGGAAAGTTGCGCGGAAAGGGAGGCCGTGAATCAGAGGCGGGGAATCAGAGGCGGGGAATCATAGGTGGGGAAAGAGATGTGGGGAAACAGGCGGGTAAACAGAGGCGGGTAAAAATAAGCGGGGAATCAGAGGCGGGGAATCAGAGGCAGGGAATCAGATGAAGGGAATTTGATGCAGGGTATCTGAGGCAGGGAATCAGGGGCAGGGAATCAGAGGCAGGGAATCTGAGGCAGGGAATCAGAGGCAGGTTATCAGAGGCAGGGAATCAGAGGCGGGGAATCAGAGGCGGGGAATCAGAGGCAGGGAATCAGATGAAGGGAATCTGATGCAGGGAATCTGAGGCAGGGAATCTGAGGCGGGTTATCAGAGGGGGGAAATGAGATGTGGGAAACGAGATGCAGAGAAAGAGGAACGGAAATAGAGGCAGGGAAAGAGAGGCAGGGTATCAGAGGCGGGGAATCAGAGGTAGGTTATCAGAGGCAGGGAATCAGAGGCGGGGAATCAGAGGCGGGGCATCAGAGGCAGGGAATCAGATGAAGGGAATCTGATGCAGGGAATCTGAGGCAGGGAATCTGAGGCGGGTTATCAGAGGGGGGAAATGAGATGTGGGAAACGAGATGCAGAGAAAGAGGCACGGAAATAGAGGCAGGGAAAGAGAGGCAGGGTATCAGAGGCGGGGAATCAGAGGCGGGGAATCAGAGGCAAGGAATCAGAGACACAGAAAGAGAGGCGTGGAATCAGAGGCACGGAATCAGAGCCGGCGAATATGAGCCGGGAAATCAGAGGCAGAGCAACAGAGGCGGTGAAACGTGGGTGCGGAATCGGAGGCTGGGAATCAGAGGCGGGGAATCAGAGGCAGGTAATCAGAGGTGGGCAATCAGAGGCGGGGAATCAGAGGCGTGGAATCAGAGGTGGGGAAAGAGATGTGGGGAAACAGGCGGGTAAACAGAGGTGGGTAAACATAGGCGGGGAATCAGAGGCAGGGAATCAGATGAAGGGAATCTGATGCAGGGAATCAGAGGCAGGGAATCTGAGGCAGGGAATCTGAGGCAGGGAATCTGAGGCAGGGAATCTGAGGCAGGGAATCTGAGGCGGGTTATCAGAGGGGGGAAATGAGATGTTTGAAACGAGGTACAGAGAAAGAGGCTCGGAAATAGTGGCAGGGAAAGAGAGGCAGGGTATCAGAGGCGGGGAAGCAGAGGCGGGGAATCAGAGGCGGGGAATCAGAGACACAGAAAGAGAGGCGTGGAATCAGAGGTGCAGAATCAGTGCCAGCGAATCTGAGCCGGGAAATCAGAAGCAGGGCAACAGAGGTGGTGAAACATGGGTGCAGAAACGGAAGTGGGGAATCAGAGGTGGGGAATCAGAGGCAGGGAATCAGAGGCAGGGAATCAGAGGCAGAGAATCAGAGGCAGGGAATCAGAGGCAGGTTATCAGAGGCAGGGAATCAGAGGCAGGGAAGCTGAGGTGGGGAATCTGAGGTGGGGAATCAGAGGCGGGGAAGCAGGCGGGTAAACAGAAGCGGGTAAACATAGGTGCATAAATAGAGGCGGCGAAAGAGATGGGCGAAACATACTGGTTGGAACTTGTGTGTTGAAAATGAGGTTCACAGAACAGATCAAACATATTTGTTGAAATTGAGCGAGGGAAAGAGAGGCGCGGAAAGAGTGGAGGGTTAGGAGCGCAGGCGAAAGAGAGGCGTAGAGACAGAGGTGGGGAATCAGAGGCGGGGAATCAGAGGCGGGGAATCAGAGGTGGGGAATCAGAGGCGGGGAATCAGAGGTGGGGAATCAGTGGCAAAGTATCAGAGGGGGGAATCAGAGGCGTGGAATCAGAGGTGGCGAATCAGAGGCGGGGAATCAGAGGCGGGGAATCAGAAGCAGGGAATCAGAGGCGGGGAATCAGAGGCGGGGAATCAGAGGCGGGTTATCAGAGGCGGGGAATCAGAGGCGGGGAATCAGAGGCGGGCAATCAGAGGTGGGGAATCAGAAGCGTGGAATCAGAGGTGGGGAAAGAAATGTGGGGAAACGTAGGCCAGGAAAGTTGCGCGGAAAGGGAGGCGGTGAATCAGAGGCGGGGAATCAGAGGCTGGGAATCAGAGGCGGGGAATCTGAGGCGTGGAATCATAGGTGGGGAAAGAGATGTGGGGAAACAGGCGGGTAAACAGAGGCGGGTAAAAATAGGTGGGGAATCAGAAGCAGGGAATCAGAGGCGGGGAATCAGAGGCAGGGAATCAGATAAAGGGAAATTGATGCTGGGTATCTGAGGCAGGGAATCTGAGGCAGGGAATCTGAGGCGGGTTATCAGAGGGGGGAAATGAGATGTGGGAAACGAGATGCAGAGAAAGAGGCACGGAAATAGAGGCAGGGAAAGAGAGGCAGGGTATCAGAGGCGGGGAATCAGAGGCGGGGAATCAGAGGCAAGGAATCAGAGACACAGAAAGAGAGGCGTGGAATCAGAGGCACGGAATCAGAGCCGGCGAATATGAGCCGGGAAATCAGAGGCAGAGCAACAGAGGCGGTGAATCGTGGGTGCGGAATCGGAGGCTGGGAATCAGAGGCGGGGAATCAGAGGCAGGTAATCAGAGGTGGGCAATCAGAGGCGGGGAATCAGAGGCGTGGAATCAGAGGTGGGGAAAGAGATGTGGGGAAACAGGCGGGTAAACAGAGGTGGGTAAACATAGGCGGGGAATCAGAGGCAGGGAATCAGATGAAGGGAATCTGATGCAGGGAATCAGAGGCAGGGAATCTGAGGCAGGGAATCTGAGGCAGGGAATCTGAGGCAGGGAATCTGAGGCAGGGAATCTGAGGCGGGTTATCAGAGGGGGGAAATGAGATGTTTGAAACGAGGTACAGAGAAAGAGGCTCGGAAATAGTGGCAGGGAAAGAGAGGAAGGGTATCAGAGGCGGGGAAGCAGAGGCGGGGAATCAGAGGCGGGGAATCAGAGACACAGAAAGAGAGGCGTGGAATCAGAGGTGCAGAATCAGTGCCAGCGAATCTGAGCCGGGAAATCAGAAGCAGGGCAACAGAGGTGGTGAAACATGGGTGCAGAAACGGAAGTGGGGAATCAGAGGTGGGGAATCAGAGGCAGGGAATCAGAGGCAGGGAATCAGAGGCAGAGAATCAGAGGCAGGGAATCAGAGGCAGGTTATCAGAGGCAGGGAATCAGAGGCAGGGAATCTGAGGTGGGGAATCTGAGGTGGGGAATCAGAGGCGGGGAAGCAGGCGGGTAAACAGAAGCGGGTAAACATAGGTGCATAAATAGAGGCGGCGAAAGAGATGGGCGAAACATACTGGTTGGAACTTGTGTGTTGAAAATGAGGTTCACAGAACAGATCAAACATATTTGTTGAAATTGAGCGAGGGAAAGAGAGGCGCGGAAAGAGTGGAGGGGTAGGAGCGCAGGCGAAAGAGAGGCGTAGAGACAGAGGTGGGGAATCAGAGGCGGGGAATCAGAGGCGGGGAATGAGAGGTGGGGAATCAGAGGCGGGGAATCAGAGGTGGGGAATCAGTGGCAAAGTATCAGAGGGGGGAATCAGAGGCGTGGAATCAGAGGCGGCGAATCAGAGGCGGGGAATCAGAGGCGGGGAATCAGAAGCAGGGAATCAGAGGCGGGGAATCAGAGGCGGGGAATCAGAGGCGGGTTATCAGAGGCGGGGAATCAGAGGCGGGGAATCAGAGGCGGGCAATCAGAGGTGGGGAATCAGAAGCGTGGAATCAGAGGTGGGGAAAGAAATGTGGGGAAACGTAGGCCAGGAAAGTTGCGCGGAAAGGGAGGCGGTGAATCAGAGGCGGGGAATCAGAGGCTGGGAATCAGAGGCGGGGAATCAGAGGCGTGGAATCATAGGTGGGGAAAGAGATGTGGGGAAACAGGCGGGTAAACAGAGGCGGGTAAAAATAGGTGGGGAATCAGAAGCAGGGAATCAGAGGCGGGGAATCAGAGGCAGGGAATCAGATAAAGGGAAATTGATGCTGGGTATCTGAGGCAGGGAATCTGAGGCAGGGAATCTGAGGCGGGTTATCAGAGGGGGGAAATGAGATGTGGGAAACGAGATGGAGAGAAAGGGGCATGGAAATAGAGGCAGGGAAAGAGAGGCAGGGTATCAGAGGCGGGGAAACATGGGTGCGGAATCGGAAGTGGGGAATCAGATGTGGGGAATCTGAGGCTGGTTATCAGAGGCAGGGAATCAGAGGCAGAGAATCAGAGGCAGGGAATCAGAGGCAGGTTATCAGAGGCAGGGAATCAGAGGCAGGGAATCTGAGGCGGGGAATCTGAGGTGGGTAATCAGAGGCGGGGAAACAGGCGGGTAAACAGAAGCGGGTAAACATAGGTGCATAAATAGAGGCGGCAAAAGAGATGGGCGAAACATAGTGGTTGGAACATGTGTGTTGAAAATGAGGTACAAAGAACAGATCAAACAGAGTTGTGGAAATTGTGCGAGGGAAAGAGAGGCACGGAAAGAGTGGAGGGGAAAGAGCGCAGGCGAAAGAGAGGCGTAGAGACAGAGGTGGGGAATCAGAGGCGGGGTATCAGAGGCGGGGAATCAGAGGTGGGGAATCAGTGGCAGGGTATCAGAGGGGGGGAATCAGAGGCGGGAAATCAGAGGCGGGGAATCAGAGGCGGGGAATCAGAGGCGGGGAATCAGAGGCAGGGAACCAGAGGCGGGGAATCAGAGGCGGGGTATCAGCGACGGGGAATCAGAGGCGGGGAATCAGAGGCGGGCAATCAGAGGCGGTGAATCAGAAGCGTGGAATCAGAGGTGGGGAAAGAAATGTGGGAAAACGTAGGCCAGGAAAGTTGCGCGGAAAGGGAGGCGGTGAACCAGAGGCGGGGAATCAGAGGCCGGGAATCATAGGTGGGGAAAGAGATGTGGGGAAACAGGCGGGTAAACAGAGGCGGGTAAAAATAGGCGGGGAATCAGAGGCGGGGAATCAGATGCAGGGAATCAGATGAAGGGAAATTGATGCAGGGTATCTGAGGCATGGAATCAGGGGCAGGGAATCAGAGGCAGGGAATCTGAGGCAGGGAATCAGAGGCAGGTTATCAGAGGCAGGGAATCAGAGGCGGGGAATCAGAGGCGGGGAATCAGAGGCAGGGAATCAGATGAAGGGAATCTTATGCAGGGAATCTGAGGCAGGGAATCTGAGGCGGGTTATCAGAGGGGGGAAATGAGATGTGGGAAACGAGATGCAGAGAAAGAGGCACGGAAATAGAGGCAGGGAAAGAGAGGCAGGGTATCAGAGGCGGGGAATCAGAGGTAGGTTATCAGAGGCAGGGAATCAGAGGCGGGGAATCAGAGGCGGGGAATCAGAGGCAGGGAATCAGATGAAGGGAATCTGATGCAGGGAATCTGAGGCAGGGAATCTGAGGCGGGTTATCAGAGGGGGGAAATGAGATGTGGGAAACGAGATGCAGAGAAAGAGGCACGGAAATAGAGGCAGGGAAAGAGAGGCAGGGTATCAGAGGCGGGGAATCAGAGGCGAGGAATCAGAGGCAAGGAATCAGAGGCAAGGAATCAGAGACACAGAAAGAGAGGCGTGGAATCAGAGGCACGGAATCAGAGCCGGCGAATATGAGCCGGGAAATCAGAGGCAGAGCAACAGAGGCGGTGAAACGTGGGTGCGGAATCGGAGGCGGGGAATAAGAGGTGGGGAATCAGAGGCACGGAATCAGAGGTAGGGAATCAGAGGCAGAGAATCAGAGGCAGGGAATCAGAGTCAGGTTATCAGAGGCAGGGAATCAGAGGCGGGGAATCAGAGGTGGGGAATCAGAGGCGGGGAATAAGAGGCGGGGAATCAGAGGCGGGGAATCAGAGGCGGGGAATCAGAGGCGTGGAATCAGAGGCAGGTAATCAGAGGTGGGCAATCAGAGGCGGGGAATCAGAGGCGTGGAATCAGAGGTGGGGAAAGAGATGTGGGGAAACAGGCGGGTAAACAGAGGTGTGTAAACATAGGCGGGGAATCAGAGGCAGGGAATCAGATGAAGGGAATCTGATGCAGAGAATCTGAGGCAGGGAATCTGAGGCAGGGAATCTGAGGCAGGGAATCTGAGGCAGGGAATCTGAGGCAGGGAATCTGAGGCGGGTTATCAGAGGGGGCAAATGAGATGTTTGAAACGAGGTACAGAGAAAGAGGCTCGGAAATAGAGGCAGGGAAAGAGAGGCAGGGTATCAGAGGCGGGGAATCAGAGGCGGGGAATCAGAGGCGGGGAATCAGAGACACAGAAAGAGAGGCGTGGAATCAGAGGTGCAGAATCAGAGCCAGCAAATCTGAGCCGGGAAATCAGAAGCAGAGCAACAGAGGCGGTGAAACATGGGTGCAGAAACGGAAGTGGGGAATCAGAGGCAGGGAATCAGAGGCAGAGAATCAGAGGCAGGGAATCAGAGGCAGGTTATCAGAGGCAGGGAATCAGAGGCAGGGAATCTGAGGCGGGGAATCTGAGGTGGGGAATTAGAGGCGGGGAAGCAGGCAGGTAAACAGAAGCGGGTAAACATAGGTGCATAAATAGAGGCGGCGAAAGAGATGGGCGAAACATACTGGTTGGAACTTGTGTGTTGAAAATGAGGTGCACAGAACAGATCAAACAGATTTGTTGAAATTGAGCGAGGGAAAGAGAGGCGCGGAAAGAGTGGAGGGGTAGGAGCGCAGGCGAAAGAGAGGCGTAGAGGCAGAGGTGGGGAATCAGAGGCGGGGAATCAGAGGCGGGGAATCAGAGGTGGGGAATCAGAAGCGGGGAATCAGAGGCGGGGAATCAGAAGCAGGGAATCAGAGGCGGGGAATCAGAGGCGGGGAATGAGAGGCGGGGTATCAGATGTGGGGAATCAGAGGCGGGGAATCAGAGGCGGGGAATGAGAGGCGGGGTATCAGATGTGGGGAATCAGAGGCGGGCAATCAGAGGCGGGGAATCAGAAGCGTGGAATCAGAGGTGGGGAAAGAAATGTGGGGAAACGTAGGCCAGGAAAGATGCGCGGAAAGGGAGGCGGTGAATCAGAGGCGGGGAATCAGAGGCGGGGAATCAGAGGCGTGGAATCATAGGTGGGGAAAGAGATGTGGGGAAACAGGCGGGTAAACAGAGGCGGGTAAAAATAGGCGGGGAATCAGAGGCAGGGAATCAGAGGCGGGGAATCAGAGGCAGGGAATCAGATGAAGGGAAATTGATTCAGGGTATCTGAGGTAGGGAATCTGAGGCAGGGAATCGGAGGCAGGGAATCTGAGGTGGGTTATCAGAGGGGGGAAATGAGATGTGGGAAACGAGATGCAGAGAAAGAGGCATGGAAATAGAGGCAGGGAAAGAGAGGCAGGGTATCAGAGGCGGGGAAACATGGGTGCGGAATCGGAAGTGGGGAATCAGAGGTGGGGAATCAGAGGCAGGGAATCAGAGGCAGGGAATCAGAGGCAGAGAATCAGAGGCAGGGAATCAGAGGCAGGTTATCAGAGGCAGGGAATCAGAGGCAGGGAATCTGAGGTGGGGAATCTGAGGTGGGGAATCAGAGGCGGGGAAGCAGGCGGGTAAACAGAAGCGGGTAAACATAGGTGCATAAATAGAGGCGGCGAAAGAGATGGGCGAAACATACTGGTTGGAACTTGTGTGTTGAAAATGAGGTTCACAGAACAGATCAAACATATTTGTTGAAATTGAGCGAGGGAAAGAGAGGCGCGGAAAGAGTGGAGGGGTAGGAGCGCAGGCGAAAGAGAGGCGTAGAGACAGAGGTGGGGAATCAGAGGCGGGGAATCAGAGGCGGGGAATCAGAGGTGGGGAATCAGAGGCGGGGAATCAGAGGTGGGGAATCAGTGGCAAAGTATCAGAGGGGGGAATCAGAGGCGTGGAATCAGAGGCGGCGAATCAGAGGCGGGGAATCAGAGGCGGGGAATCAGAAGCAGGGAATCAGAGGCGGGGAATCAGAGGCGGGGAATCAGAGGCGGGTTATCAGAGGCGGGGAATCAGAGGCGGGGAATCAGAGGCGGGCAATCAGAGGTGGGGAATCAGAAGCGTGGAATCAGAGGTGGGGAAAGAAATGTGGGGAAACGTAGGCCAGGAAAGTTGCGCGGAAAGGGAGGCGGTGAATCAGAGGCGGGGAATCAGAGGCTGGGAATCAGAGGCGGGGAATCAGAGGCGTGGAATCATAGGTGGGGAAAGAGATGTGGGGAAACAGGCGGGTAAACAGAGGCGGGTAAAAATAGGTGGGGAATCAGAAGCAGGGAATCAGAGGCGGGGAATCAGAGGCAGGGAATCAGATAAAGGGAAATTGATGCTGGGTATCTGAGGCAGGGAATCTGAGGCAGGGAATCTGAGGCAGGGAATCTGAGGCGGGTTATCAGAGGGGGGAAATGAGATGTGGGAAACGAGATGGAGAGAAAGGGGCATGGAAATAGAGGCAGGGAAAGAGAGGCAGGGTATCAGAGGCGGGGAAACATGGGTGCGGAATCGGAAGTGGGGAATCAGATGTGGGGAATCTGAGGCTGGTTATCAGAGGCAGGGAATCAGAGGCAGAGAATCAGAGGCAGGGAATCAGAGGCAGGTTATCAGAGGCAGGGAATCAGAGGCAGGGAATCTGAGGCGGGGAATCTGAGGTGGGTAATCAGAGGCGGGGAAACAGGCGGGTAAACAGAAGCGGGTAAACATAGGTGCATAAATAGAGGCGGCAAAAGAGATGGGCGAAACATAGTGGTTGGAACTTGTGTGTTGAAAATGAGGTACAAAGAACAGATCAAACAGAGTTGTGGAAATTGTGCGAGGGAAAGAGAGGCACGGAAAGAGTGGAGGGGAAAGAGCGCAGGCGAAAGAGAGGCATAGAGACAGAGGTGGGGAATCAGAGGCGGGGTATCAGAGGCGGGGAATCAGAGGTGGGGAATCAGTGGCAGGGTATCAGAGGGGGGGAATCAGAGGCGGGAAATCAGAGGCGGGGAATCAGAGGCGGGGAATCAGAGGCGGGGAATCAGAGGCAGGGAACCAGAGGCGGGGAATCAGAGGCGGGGTATCAGCGACGGGGAATCAGAGGCGGGGAATCAGAGGCGGGCAATCAGAGGCGGTGAATCAGAAGCGTGGAATCAGAGGTGGGGAAAGAAATGTGGGAAAACGTAGGCCAGGAAAGTTGCGCGGAAAGGGAGGCGGTGAACCAGAGGCGGGGAATCAGAGGCCGGGAATCATAGGTGGGGAAAGAGATGTGGGGAAACAGGCGGGTAAACAGAGGCGGGTAAAAATAGGCGGGGAATCAGAGGCGGGGAATCAGATGCAGGGAATCAGATGAAGGGAAATTGATGCAGGGTATCTGAGGCATGGAATCAGGGGCAGGGAATCAGAGGCAGGGAATCTGAGGCAGGGAATCAGAGGCAGGTTATCAGAGGCAGGGAATCAGAGGCGGGGAATCAGAGGCGGGGAATCAGAGGCAGGGAATCAGATGAAGGGAATCTTATGCAGGGAATCTGAGGCAGGGAATCTGAGGCGGGTTATCAGAGGGGGGAAATGAGATGTGGGAAACGAGATGCAGAGAAAGAGGCACGGAAATAGAGGCAGGGAAAGAGAGGCAGGGTATCAGAGGCGGGGAATCAGAGGTAGGTTATCAGAGGCAGGGAATCAGAGGCGGGGAATCAGAGGCGGGGAATCAGAGGCAGGGAATCAGATGAAGGGAATCTGATGCAGGGAATCTGAGGCAGGGAATCTGAGGCGGGTTATCAGAGGGGGGAAATGAGATGTGGGAAACGAGATGCAGAGAAAGAGGCACGGAAATAGAGGCAGGGAAAGAGAGGCAGGGTATCAGAGGCGGGGAATCAGAGGCGAGGAATCAGAGGCAAGGAATCAGAGGCAAGGAATCAGAGACACAGAAAGAGAGGCGTGGAATCAGAGGCACGGAATCAGAGCCGGCGAATATGAGCCGGGAAATCAGAGGCAGAGCAACAGAGGCGGTGAAACGTGGGTGCGGAATCGGAGGCGGGGAATAAGAGGTGGGGAATCAGAGGCACGGAATCAGAGGTAGGGAATCAGAGGCAGAGAATCAGAGGCAGGGAATCAGAGTCAGGTTATCAGAGGCAGGGAATCAGAGGCGGGGAATCAGAGGTGGGGAATCAGAGGCGGGGAATAAGAGGCGGGGAATCAGAGGCGGGGAATCAGAGGCGGGGAATCAGAGGCGTGGAATCAGAGGCAGGTAATCAGAGGTGGGCAATCAGAGGCGGGGAATCAGAGGCGTGGAATCAGAGGTGGGGAAAGAGATGTGGGGAAACAGGCGGGTAAACAGAGGTGTGTAAACATAGGCGGGGAATCAGAGGCAGGGAATCAGATGAAGGGAATCTGATGCAGAGAATCTGAGGCAGGGAATCTGAGGCAGGGAATCTGAGGCAGGGAATCTGAGGCAGGGAATCTGAGGCAGGGAATCTGAGGCGGGTTATCAGAGGGGGCAAATGAGATGTTTGAAACGAGGTACAGAGAAAGAGGCTCGGAAATAGAGGCAGGGAAAGAGAGGCAGGGTATCAGAGGCGGGGAATCAGAGGCGGGGAATCAGAGGCGGGGAATCAGAGACACAGAAAGAGAGGCGTGGAATCAGAGGTGCAGAATCAGAGCCAGCAAATCTGAGCCGGGAAATCAGAAGCAGAGCAACAGAGGCGGTGAAACATGGGTGCAGAAACGGAAGTGGGGAATCAGAGGCAGGGAATCAGAGGCAGAGAATCAGAGGCAGGGAATCAGAGGCAGGTTATCAGAGGCAGGGAATCAGAGGCAGGGAATCTGAGGCGGGGAATCTGAGGTGGGGAATTAGAGGCGGGGAAGCAGGCAGGTAAACAGAAGCGGGTAAACATAGGTGCATAAATAGAGGCGGCGAAAGAGATGGGCGAAACATACTGGTTGGAACTTGTGTGTTGAAAATGAGGTGCACAGAACAGATCAAACAGATTTGTTGAAATTGAGCGAGGGAAAGAGAGGCGCGGAAAGAGTGGAGGGGTAGGAGCGCAGGCGAAAGAGAGGCGTAGAGGCAGAGGTGGGGAATCAGAGGCGGGGAATCAGAGGCGGGGAATCAGAGGTGGGGAATCAGAAGCGGGGAATCAGAGGCGGGGAATCAGAAGCAGGGAATCAGAGGCGGGGAATCAGAGGCGGGGAATGAGAGGCGGGGTATCAGATGTGGGGAATCAGAGGCGGGGAATCAGAGGCGGGGAATGAGAGGCGGGGTATCAGATGTGGGGAATCAGAGGCGGGCAATCAGAGGCGGGGAATCAGAAGCGTGGAATCAGAGGTGGGGAAAGAAATGTGGGGAAACGTAGGCCAGGAAAGATGCGCGGAAAGGGAGGCGGTGAATCAGAGGCGGGGAATCAGAGGCGGGGAATCAGAGGCGTGGAATCATAGGTGGGGAAAGAGATGTGGGGAAACAGGCGGGTAAACAGAGGCGGGTAAAAATAGGCGGGGAATCAGAGGCAGGGAATCAGAGGCGGGGAATCAGAGGCAGGGAATCAGATGAAGGGAAATTGATTCAGGGTATCTGAGGTAGGGAATCTGAGGCAGGGAATCGGAGGCAGGGAATCTGAGGTGGGTTATCAGAGGGGGGAAATGAGATGTGGGAAACGAGATGCAGAGAAAGAGGCATGGAAATAGAGGCAGGGAAAGAGAGGCAGGGTATCAGAGGCGGGGAAACATGGGTGCGGAATCGGAAGTGGGGAATCAGAGGTGGGGAATCAGAGGCAGGGAATCAGAGGCAGGGAATCAGAGGCAGAGAATCAGAGGCAGGGAATCAGAGGCAGGTTATCAGAGGCAGGGAATCAGAGGCAGGGAATCTGAGGTGGGGAATCTGAGGTGGGGAATCAGAGGCGGGGAAGCAGGCGGGTAAACAGAAGCGGGTAAACATAGGTGCATAAATAGAGGCGGCGAAAGAGATGGGCGAAACATACTGGTTGGAACTTGTGTGTTGAAAATGAGGTTCACAGAACAGATCAAACATATTTGTTGAAATTGAGCGAGGGAAAGAGAGGCGCGGAAAGAGTGGAGGGGTAGGAGCGCAGGCGAAAGAGAGGCGTAGAGACAGAGGTGGGGAATCAGAGGCGGGGAATCAGAGGCGGGGAATCAGAGGTGGGGAATCAGAGGCGGGGAATCAGAGGTGGGGAATCAGTGGCAAAGTATCAGAGGGGGGAATCAGAGGCGTGGAATCAGAGGCGGCGAATCAGAGGCGGGGAATCAGAGGCGGGGAATCAGAAGCAGGGAATCAGAGGCGGGGAATCAGAGGCGGGGAATCAGAGGCGGGTTATCAGAGGCGGGGAATCAGAGGCGGGGAATCAGAGGCGGGCAATCAGAGGTGGGGAATCAGAAGCGTGGAATCAGAGGTGGGGAAAGAAATGTGGGGAAACGTAGGCCAGGAAAGTTGCGCGGAAAGGGAGGCGGTGAATCAGAGGCGGGGAATCAGAGGCTGGGAATCAGAGGCGGGGAATCAGAGGCGTGGAATCATAGGTGGGGAAAGAGATGTGGGGAAACAGGCGGGTAAACAGAGGCGGGTAAAAATAGGTGGGGAATCAGAAGCAGGGAATCAGAGGCGGGGAATCAGAGGCAGGGAATCAGATAAAGGGAAATTGATGCTGGGTATCTGAGGCAGGGAATCTGAGGCAGGGAATCTGAGGCGGGTTATCAGAGGGGGGAAATGAGATGTGGGAAACGAGATGGAGAGAAAGGGGCATGGAAATAGAGGCAGGGAAAGAGAGGCAGGGTATCAGAGGCGGGGAAACATGGGTGCGGAATCGGAAGTGGGGAATCAGATGTGGGGAATCTGAGGCTGGTTATCAGAGGCAGGGAATCAGAGGCAGAGAATCAGAGGCAGGGAATCAGAGGCAGGTTATCAGAGGCAGGGAATCAGAGGCAGGGAATCTGAGGCGGGGAATCTGAGGTGGGTAATCAGAGGCGGGGAAACAGGCGGGTAAACAGAAGCGGGTAAACATAGGTGCATAAATAGAGGCGGCAAAAGAGATGGGCGAAACATAGTGGTTGGAACTTGTGTGTTGAAAATGAGGTACAAAGAACAGATCAAACAGAGTTGTGGAAATTGTGCGAGGGAAAGAGAGGCACGGAAAGAGTGGAGGGGAAAGAGCGCAGGCGAAAGAGAGGCATAGAGACAGAGGTGGGGAATCAGAGGCGGGGTATCAGAGGCGGGGAATCAGAGGTGGGGAATCAGTGGCAGGGTATCAGAGGGGGGGAATCAGAGGCGGGAAATCAGAGGCGGGGAATCAGAGGCGGGGAATCAGAGGCGGGGAATCAGAGGCAGGGAACCAGAGGCGGGGAATCAGAGGCGGGGTATCAGCGACGGGGAATCAGAGGCGGGGAATCAGAGGCGGGCAATCAGAGGCGGTGAATCAGAAGCGTGGAATCAGAGGTGGGGAAAGAAATGTGGGAAAACGTAGGCCAGGAAAGTTGCGCGGAAAGGGAGGCGGTGAACCAGAGGCGGGGAATCAGAGGCCGGGAATCATAGGTGGGGAAAGAGATGTGGGGAAACAGGCGGGTAAACAGAGGCGGGTAAAAATAGGCGGGGAATCAGAGGCGGGGAATCAGATGCAGGGAATCAGATGAAGGGAAATTGATGCAGGGTATCTGAGGCATGGAATCAGGGGCAGGGAATCAGAGGCAGGGAATCTGAGGCAGGGAATCAGAGGCAGGTTATCAGAGGCAGGGAATCAGAGGCGGGGAATCAGAGGCGGGGAATCAGAGGCAGGGAATCAGATGAAGGGAATCTTATGCAGGGAATCTGAGGCAGGGAATCTGAGGCGGGTTATCAGAGGGGGGAAATGAGATGTGGGAAACGAGATGCAGAGAAAGAGGCACGGAAATAGAGGCAGGGAAAGAGAGGCAGGGTATCAGAGGCGGGGAATCAGAGGTAGGTTATCAGAGGCAGGGAATCAGAGGCTGGGAATCAGAGGCGGGGAATCAGAGGCAGGGAATCAGATGAAGGGAATCTGATGCAGGGAATCTGAGGCAGGGAATCTGAGGCGGGTTATCAGAGGGGGGAAATGAGATGTGGGAAACGAGATGCAGAGAAAGAGGCACTGAAATAGAGGCAGGGAAAGAGAGGCAGGGTATCAGAGGCGGGGAATCAGAGGCGAGGAATCAGAGGCAAGGAATCAGAGGCAAGGAATCAGAGACACAGAAAGAGAGGCGTGGAATCAGAGGCACGGAATCAGAGCCGGCGAATATGAGCCGGGAAATCAGAGGCAGAGCAACAGAGGCGGTGAAACGTGGGTGCGGAATCGGAGGCGGGGAATAAGAGGTGGGGAATCAGAGGCACGGAATCAGAGGTAGGGAATCAGAGGCAGAGAATCAGAGGCAGGGAATCAGAGTCAGGTTATCAGAGGCAGGGAATCAGAGGCGGGGAATCAGAGGTGGGGAATCAGAGGCGGGGAATAAGAGGCGGGGAATCAGAGGCGGGGAATCAGAGGCGGGGAATCAGAGGCGTGGAATCAGAGGCAGGTAATCAGAGGTGGGCAATCAGAGGCGGGGAATCAGAGGCGTGGAATCAGAGGTGGGGAAAGAGATGTGGGGAAACAGGCGGGTAAACAGAGGTGTGTAAACATAGGCGGGGAATCAGAGGCAGGGAATCAGATGAAGGGAATCTGATGCAGAGAATCTGAGGCAGGGAATCTGAGGCAGGGAATCTGAGGCAGGGAATCTGAGGCAGGGAATCTGAGGCAGGGAATCTGAGGCGGGTTATCAGAGGGGGCAAATGAGATGTTTGAAACGAGGTACAGAGAAAGAGGCTCGGAAATAGAGGCAGGGAAAGAGAGGCAGGGTATCAGAGGCGGGGAATCAGAGGCGGGGAATCAGAGGCGGGGAATCAGAGACACAGAAAGAGAGGCGTGGAATCAGAGGTGCAGAATCAGAGCCAGCAAATCTGAGCCGGGAAATCAGAAGCAGAGCAACAGAGGCGGTGAAACATGGGTGCAGAAACGGAAGTGGGGAATCAGAGGCAGGGAATCAGAGGCAGAGAATCAGAGGCAGGGAATCAGAGGCAGGTTATCAGAGGCAGGGAATCAGAGGCAGGGAATCTGAGGCGGGGAATCTGAGGTGGGGAATTAGAGGCGGGGAAGCAGGCAGGTAAACAGAAGCGGGTAAACATAGGTGCATAAATAGAGGCGGCGAAAGAGATGGGCGAAACATACTGGTTGGAACTTGTGTGTTGAAAATGAGGTGCACAGAACAGATCAAACAGATTTGTTGAAATTGAGCGAGGGAAAGAGAGGCGCGGAAAGAGTGGAGGGGTAGGAGCGCAGGCGAAAGAGAGGCGTAGAGGCAGAGGTGGGGAATCAGAGGCGGGGAATCAGAGGCGGGGAATCAGAGGTGGGGAATCAGAAGCGGGGAATCAGAGGCGGGGAATCAGAAGCAGGGAATCAGAGGCGGGGAATCAGAGGCGGGGAATGAGAGGCGGGGTATCAGATGTGGGGAATCAGAGGCGGGGAATCAGAGGTGGGGAAAGAAATGTGGGGTAACGTAGGCCAGGAAAGATGCGCGGAAAGGGAGGCGGTGAATCAGAGGCGGGGAATCAGAGGCGGGGAATCAGAGGCGTGGAGTCATAGGTGGGGAAAGAGATGTGGGGAAACAGGCGGGTAAACAGAGGCGGGTAAAAATAGGCGGGGAATCAGAGGCAGGGAATCAGAGGCGGGGAATCAGAGGCAGGGAATCAGATGAAGGGAAATTGATTCAGGGTATCTGAGGTAGGGAATCTGAGGCAGGGAATCGGAGGCAGGGAATCTGAGGTGGGTTATCAGAGGGGGGAAATGAGATGTGGGAAACGAGATGCAGAGAAAGAGGCATGGAAATAGAGGCAGGGAAAGAGAGGCAGGGTATCAGAGGCGGGGAAACATGGGTGCGGAATCGGAAGTGGGGAATCAGAGGTGGGGAATCAGAGGCAGGGAATCAGAGGCAGGGAATCAGAGGCAGAGAATCAGAGGCAGGGAATAAGAGGCAGGTTATCAGAGGCAGGGAATCAGAGGCAGGGAACCTGAGGCGGGGAATCTGAGGTGGGGAATCAGAGGCCGGTAAACAGGTGGGTAAAGAGAAGCGGGTAAACATAGGTGCATAAATACAGGCGGCGAAAGAGATGGGCGAAACATACTGGTTGGAACTTGTGTGTTGAAAATGAGGTACACAGAACAGATCAAACAGAGTTGTTGAAATTGAGCGAGGGAAAGAGAGGCGCGGAAAGAGTGGAGGGGAAAGAGCGCAGGCGAAAGAGAGGCGTAGAGACAGAGGTGGGGAATGAGAGGCGGGGTTTCAGAGGCGGGGAATCAGAGGTGGGGAATCAGTGGCAGGGTATCAGAGGGGGGGAATCAGAGGCGGGGCATCAAAGGCGGGGAATCAGAGGCGGGGAATCAGAGGTGGGGTATCAGAGGCAGTGAATCAGAGGCGGGGAATCAGAGGTGGGGAAAGAAATGTGGGAAAACGTAGGCCAGGAAAGTTGCGCGGAAAGGGAGGCGGTGAACCAGAGGCGGGGAATCAGAGGCCGGGAATCATAGGTGGGGAAAGAGATGTGGGGAAACAGGCGGGTAAACAGAGGCGGGTAAAAATAGGCGGGGAATCAGAGGCGGGGAATCAGATGCAGGGAATCAGATGAAGGGAAATTGATGCAGGGTATCTGAGGCATGGAATCAGGGGCAGGGAATCAGAGGCAGGGAATCTGAGGCAGGGAATCAGAGGCAGGTTATCAGAGGCAGGGAATCAGAGGCGGGGAATCAGAGGCGGGGAATCAGAGGCAGGGAATCAGATGAAGGGAATCTTATGCAGGGAATCTGAGGCAGGGAATCTGAGGCGGGTTATCAGAGGGGGGAAATGAGATGTGGGAAACGAGATGCAGAGAAAGAGGCACGGAAATAGAGGCAGGGAAAGAGAGGCAGGGTATCAGAGGCGGGGAATCAGAGGTAGGTTATCAGAGGCAGGGAATCAGAGGCGGGGAATCAGAGGCGGGGAATCAGAGGCAGGGAATCAGATGAAGGGAATCTGATGCAGGGAATCTGAGGCAGGGAATCTGAGGCGGGTTATCAGAGGGGGGAAATGAGATGTGGGAAACGAGATGCAGAGAAAGAGGCACGGAAATAGAGGCAGGGAAAGAGAGGCAGGGTATCAGAGGCGGGGAATCAGAGGCGAGGAATCAGAGGCAAGGAATCAGAGGCAAGGAATCAGAGACACAGAAAGAGAGGCGTGGAATCAGAGGCACGGAATCAGAGCCGGCGAATATGAGCCGGGAAATCAGAGGCAGAGCAACAGAGGCGGTGAAACGTGGGTGCGGAATCGGAGGCGGGGAATAAGAGGTGGGGAATCAGAGGCACGGAATCAGAGGTAGGGAATCAGAGGCAGAGAATCAGAGGCAGGGAATCAGAGTCAGGTTATCAGAGGCAGGGAATCAGAGGCGGGGAATCAGAGGTGGGGAATCAGAGGCGGGGAATAAGAGGCGGGGAATCAGAGGCGGGGAATCAGAGGCGGGGAATCAGAGGCGTGGAATCAGAGGCAGGTAATCAGAGGTGGGCAATCAGAGGCGGGGAATCAGAGGCGTGGAATCAGAGGTGGGGAAAGAAATGTGGGGAAACAGGCGGGTAAACAGAGGTGTGTAAACATAGGCGGGGAATCAGAGGCAGGGAATCAGATGAAGGGAATCTGATGCAGAGAATCTGAGGCAGGGAATCTGAGGCAGGGAATCTGAGGCAGGGAATCTGAGGCAGGGAATCTGAGGCAGGGAATCTGAGGCGGGTTATCAGAGGGGGCAAATGAGATGTTTGAAACGAGGTACAGAGAAAGAGGCTCGGAAATAGAGGCAGGGAAAGAGAGGCAGGGTATCAGAGGCGGGGAATCAGAGGCGGGGAATCAGAGGCGGGGAATCAGAGACACAGAAAGAGAGGCGTGGAATCAGAGGTGCAGAATCAGAGCCAGCAAATCTGAGCCGGGAAATCAGAAGCAGAGCAACAGAGGCGGTGAAACATGGGTGCAGAAACGGAAGTGGGGAATCAGAGGCAGGGAATCAGAGGCAGAGAATCAGAGGCAGGGAATCAGAGGCAGGTTATCAGAGGCAGGGAATCAGAGGCAGGGAATCTGAGGCGGGGAATCTGAGGTGGGGAATTAGAGGCGGGGAAGCAGGCAGGTAAACAGAAGCGGGTAAACATAGGTGCATAAATAGAGGCGGCGAAAGAGATGGGCGAAACATACTGGTTGGAACTTGTGTGTTGAAAATGAGGTGCACAGAACAGATCAAACAGATTTGTTGAAATTGAGCGAGGGAAAGAGAGGCGCGGAAAGAGTGGAGGGGTAGGAGCGCAGGCGAAAGAGAGGCGTAGAGGCAGAGGTGGGGAATCAGAGGCGGGGAATCAGAGGCTGGGAATCAGAGGTGGGGAATCAGAAGCGGGGAATCAGAGGCGGGGAATCAGAAGCAGGGAATCAGAGGCGGGGAATCAGAGGCGGGGAATGAGAGGCGGGGTATCAGATGTGGGGAATCAGAGGCGGGGAATCAGAGGTGGGGAAAGAAATGTGGGGAAACGTAGGCCAGGAAAGATGCGCGGAAAGGGAGGCGGTGAATCAGAGGCGGGGAATCAGAGGCGGGGAATCAGAGGCGTGGAGTCATAGGTGGGGAAAGAGATGTGGGGAAACAGGCGGGTAAACAGAGGCGGGTAAAAATAGGCGGGGAATCAGAGGCAGGGAATCAGAGGCGGGGAATCAGAGGCAGGGAATCAGATGAAGGGAAATTGATTCAGGGTATCTGAGGTAGGGAATCTGAGGCAGGGAATCGGAGGCAGGGAATCTGAGGTGGGTTATCAGAGGGGGGAAATGAGATGTGGGAAACGAGATGCAGAGAAAGAGGCATGGAAATAGAGGCAGGGAAAGAGAGGCAGGGTATCAGAGGCGGGGAAACATGGGTGCGGAATCGGAAGTGGGGAATCAGAGGTGGGGAATCAGAGGCAGGGAATCAGAGGCAGGGAATCAGAGGCAGAGAATCAGAGGCAGGGAATAAGAGGCAGGTTATCAGAGGCAGGGAATCAGAGGCAGGGAACCTGAGGCGGGGAATCTGAGGTGGGGAATCAGAGGCCGGTAAACAGGTGGGTAAAGAGAAGCGGGTAAACATAGGTGCATAAATACAGGCGGCGAAAGAGATGGGCGAAACATACTGGTTGGAACTTGTGTGTTGAAAATGAGGTACACAGAACAGATCAAACAGAGTTGTTGAAATTGAGCGAGGGAAAGAGAGGCGCGGAAAGAGTGGAGGGGAAAGAGCGCAGGCGAAAGAGAGGCGTAGAGACAGAGGTGGGGAATGAGAGGCGGGGTTTCAGAGGCGGGGAATCAGAGGTGGGGAATCAGTGGCAGGGTATCAGAGGGGGGGAATCAGAGGCGGGGCATCAAAGGCGGGGAATCAGAGGCGGGGAATCAGAGGTGGGGTATCAGAGGCAGTGAATCAGAGGCGGGGAATCAGAGGTGGGGAAAGAAATGTGGGAAAACGTAGGCCAGGAAAGTTGCGCGGAAAGGGAGGCGGTGAACCAGAGGCGGGGAATCAGAGGCCGGGAATCATAGGTGGGGAAAGAGATGTGGGGAAACAGGCGGGTAAACAGAGGCGGGTAAAAATAGGCGGGGAATCAGAGGCGGGGAATCAGATGCAGGGAATCAGATGAAGGGAAATTGATGCAGGGTATCTGAGGCATGGAATCAGGGGCAGGGAATCAGAGGCAGGGAATCTGAGGCAGGGAATCAGAGGCAGGTTATCAGAGGCAGGGAATCAGAGGCGGGGAATCAGAGGCGGGGAATCAGAGGCAGGGAATCAGATGAAGGGAATCTTATGCAGGGAATCTGAGGCAGGGAATCTGAGGCGGGTTATCAGAGGGGGGAAATGAGATGTGGGAAACGAGATGCAGAGAAAGAGGCACGGAAATAGAGGCAGGGAAAGAGAGGCAGGGTATCAGAGGCGGGGAATCAGAGGTAGGTTATCAGAGGCAGGGAATCAGAGGCGGGGAATCAGAGGCGGGGAATCAGAGGCAGGGAATCAGATGAAGGGAATCTGATGCAGGGAATCTGAGGCAGGGAATCTGAGGCGGGTTATCAGAGGGGGGAAATGAGATGTGGGAAACGAGATGCAGAGAAAGAGGCACGGAAATAGAGGCAGGGAAAGAGAGGCAGGGTATCAGAGGCGGGGAATCAGAGGCGAGGAATCAGAGGCAAGGAATCAGAGGCAAGGAATCAGAGACACAGAAAGAGAGGCGTGGAATCAGAGGCACGGAATCAGAGCCGGCGAATATGAGCCGGGAAATCAGAGGCAGAGCAACAGAGGCGGTGAAACGTGGGTGCGGAATCGGAGGCGGGGAATAAGAGGTGGGGAATCAGAGGCACGGAATCAGAGGTAGGGAATCAGAGGCAGAGAATCAGAGGCAGGGAATCAGAGTCAGGTTATCAGAGGCAGGGAATCAGAGGCGGGGAATCAGAGGTGGGGAATCAGAGGCGGGGAATAAGAGGCGGGGAATCAGAGGCGGGGAATCAGAGGCGGGGAATCAGAGGCGTGGAATCAGAGGCAGGTAATCAGAGGTGGGCAATCAGAGGCGGGGAATCAGAGGCGTGGAATCAGAGGTGGGGAAAGAGATGTGGGGAAACAGGCGGGTAAACAGAGGTGTGTAAACATAGGCGGGGAATCAGAGGCAGGGAATCAGATGAAGGGAATCTGATGCAGAGAATCTGAGGCAGGGAATCTGAGGCAGGGAATCTGAGGCAGGGAATCTGAGGCAGGGAATCTGAGGCAGGGAATCTGAGGCGGGTTATCAGAGGGGGCAAATGAGATGTTTGAAACGAGGTACAGAGAAAGAGGCTCGGAAATAGAGGCAGGGAAAGAGAGGCAGGGTATCAGAGGCGGGGAATCAGAGGCGGGGAATCAGAGGCGGGGAATCAGAGACACAGAAAGAGAGGCGTGGAATCAGAGGTGCAGAATCAGAGCCAGCAAATCTGAGCCAGGAAATCAGAAGCAGAGCAACAGAGGCGGTGAAACATGGGTGCAGAAACGGAAGTGGGGAATCAGAGGCAGGGAATCAGAGGCAGAGAATCAGAGGCAGGGAATCAGAGGCAGGTTATCAGAGGCAGGGAATCAGAGGCAGGGAATCTGAGGCGGGGAATCTGAGGTGGGGAATTAGAGGCGGGGAAGCAGGCAGGTAAACAGAAGCGGGTAAACATAGGTGCATAAATAGAGGCGGCGAAAGAGATGGGCGAAACATACTGGTTGGAACTTGTGTGTTGAAAATGAGGTGCACAGAACAGATCAAACAGATTTGTTGAAATTGAGCGAGGGAAAGAGAGGCGCGGAAAGAGTGGAGGGGTAGGAGCGCAGGCGAAAGAGAGGCGTAGAGGCAGAGGTGGGGAATCAGAGGCGGGGAATCAGAGGCGGGGAATCAGAGGTGGGGAATCAGAAGCGGGGAATCAGAGGCGGGGAATCAGAAGCAGGGAATCAGAGGCGGGGAATCAGAGGCGGGGAATGAGAGGCGGGGTATCAGATGTGGGGAATTAGAGGCGGGGAAGCAGAGGCGGGCAATCAGAGGCGGGGAATCAGAAGCGTGGAATCAGAGGTGGGGAAAGAAATGTGGGGAAACGTAGGCCAGGAAAGATGCGCGGAAAGGGACGAGGTGAATCAGAGGCGGGGAATCAGAGGCGGGGAATCAGAGGCGTGGAGTCATAGGTGGGGAAAGAGATGTGGGGAAACAGGCGGGTAAACAGAGGCGGGTAAAAATAGGCGGGGAATCAGAGGCAGGGAATCAGAGGCGGGGAATCAGAGGCAGGGAATCAGATGAAGGGAAATTGATTCAGGGTATCTGAGGTAGGGAATCTGAGGCAGGGAATCGGAGGCAGGGAATCTGAGGTGGGTTATCAGAGGGGGGAAATGAGATGTGGGAAACGAGATGCAGAGAAAGAGGCATGGAAATAGAGGCAGGGAAAGAGAGGCAGGGTATCAGAGGCGGGGAAACATGGGTGCGGAATCGGAAGTGGGGAATCAGAGGTGGGGAATCAGAGGCAGGGAATCAGAGGCAGGGAATCAGAGGCAGAGAATCAGAGGCAGGGAATAAGAGGCAGGTTATCAGAGGCAGGGAATCAGAGGCAGGGAACCTGAGGCGGGGAATCTGAGGTGGGGAATCAGAGGCCGGTAAACAGGTGGGTAAAGAGAAGCGGGTAAACATAGGTGCATAAATACAGGCGGCGAAAGAGATGGGCGAAACATACTGGTTGGAACTTGTGTGTTGAAAATGAGGTACACAGAACAGATCAAACAGAGTTGTTGAAATTGAGCGAGGGAAAGAGAGGCGCGGAAAGAGTGGAGGGGAAAGAGCGCAGGCGAAAGAGAGGCGTAGAGACAGAGGTGGGGAATGAGAGGCGGGGTTTCAGAGGCGGGGAATCAGAGGTGGGGAATCAGTGGCAGGGTATCAGAGGGGGGGAATCAGAGGCGGGGCATCAAAGGCGGGGAATCAGAGGCGGGGAATCAGAGGTGGGGTATCAGAGGCAGTGAATCAGAGGCGGGGAATCAGATGCGGGGAATCAGCGGCAGGGAATCAGAGGCGGGGAATCAGAGGCGGGCAATCAGAGGCGGGGAATCAGAAGCGTGGAATCAGAGGTGGGGAAATAAATGTGGGGAAACCTAGGCCAGGAAAGTTGTCCGGAAAGGGAGGCGGTGAATCAGAGGCGGGGAATCAGAGGCGGGGAATCAGAGGCGGGGAATCAGAGGCGGGGAATCAGAGGCGGGGAATCAGAGGCGGGGAATCAGAGGCGGGGAATCAGAGGTGGGGAATCAATGGCAGGGTATCAGAGGGGGGGGAATCAGAGGCGGGGAATCAGAGGCGTGGAATCAGAGGCGGGGAATCAGAGGCGGGGAATCAGAGGCGGGGAATCAGAGGCGGGGAATCAGAGGCAGGGAATCAGAGGCGGGCAATCAGAGGCGGGGATTCAGAAGCATGGAATCAGAGGTGGGGAAAGAAATGTGGGGAAACGTAGGCCAGGAAATTTGCGCGGAAAGGGAGGCGGTGAATCAGAGGCAGGGAATCAGAGGTGGGGAATCAGAGGCGGGGAATCAGAGGCGTGGAATCATAGCTGGGGAAAGAGATGTGGGGAAACAGGCGGGTAAACAGAGGCGGGTAAATATAGGCAGGGAATCAGAGGCGGGGAATCAGAGGCAGGGAATCAGATGAAGGGAAATTGATGCAGGGTATCTGAGGCAGGGAATCAGAGGCAGGGAATCAGAGGCAGGGAATCTGAGGTGAGGAATCAGAGGCGGGGAATCAGAGGCAGGGAATCAGATGAAGGGAATCTGATGCAGGGAATCTGAGGCAGGGAATCTGAGGCGGGTTATCAGAGGGGGGAAATGAGATGTAGGAAACGAGATGCAGAGAAAGAGGCACGGAAATAGAGGCAGGGAAAGAGAGGCAGGGTATCAGAGGCGGGGAATCAGAGGCGGGGAATCAGAGTCAAGGAATCAGAGACACAGAAAGAGAGGCGTGGAATCAGAGGCACGGAATCAGAGCCGGCGAATATGAGCCGGGAAATCAGAGGCAGAGCAACAGAGGCGGTGAAACGTGGGTGCGGAATCGGAGGCGGGGAATCAGAGGTGGGGAATCAGAGGCAGGGAATCAGAGGTAGGGAATCAGAGGCAGAGAATCAGAGGCAGGGAATCAGAGGCAGGTTATCAGAGGCAGGGAATCAGAGGCGGGGAATCAGAGGTGGGGAATCAGAGGCGGGGAATAAGAGGCGGGGAATCAGAGGCGGGGAATCAGAGGCGGGGAATCAGTGGCGGGGAATCAGAGGCAGGTAATCAGAGGTGGGCAATCAGAGGCGGGGAATCAGAGGCGTGGAATCAGAGGTGGGGAAAGAGATGTGGGGAAACAGGCGGGTAAACAGAGGTGGGTAAACATAGGCGGGGAATCAGAGGCAGGGAATCAGATGAAGGGAATCTGATGCAGGGAATCTGAGGCAGGGAATCTGAGGCAGGGAATCTGAGGCAGGGAATCTGAGGCAGGGAATCTGAGGCAGGGAATCTGAGGCGGGTTATCAGAGGGGGGAAATGAGATGTTTGAAACGAGGTACAGAGAAGGAGGCTCGGAAATAGAGGCAGGGAAAGAGAGGCAGGGTATCAGAGGCGGGGAATCAGAGGCGGGGAATCAGAGGCGGGGAATCAGAGACACAGAAAGAGAGGCGTGGAATCAGAGGTGCAGAATCAGAGCCAGCGAATCTGAGCCGGGAAATCAGAAGCAGAGCAACAGAGGCGGTGAAACATGGGTGCAGAAACGGAAGTGGGGAATCAGAGGTGGGGAATCAGAGGCAGGGAATCAGAGGCAGGGAATCAGATGCAGAGAATCAGAGGCAGGGAATCAGAGGCAGGGAATCAGAGGCGGGGAATCAGAGGCAGGGAATCAGATGAAGGGAAATTGATTCAGGGTATCTGAGGTAGGGAATCTGAGGCAGGGAATCGGAGGCAGGGAATCTGAGGTGGGTTATCAGAGGGGGGAAATGAGATGTGGGAAACGAGATGCAGAGAAAGAGGCATGGAAATAGAGGCAGGGAAAGAGAGGCAGGGTATCAGAGGCGGGGAAACATGGGTGCGGAATCGGAAGTGGGGAATCAGAGGTGGGGAATCAGAGGCAGGGAATCAGAGGCAGGGAATCAGAGGCAGAGAATCAGAGGCAGGGAATAAGAGGCAGGTTATCAGAGGCTGGGAATCAGAGGCAGGGAACCTGAGGCGGGGAATCTGAGGTGGGGAATCAGAGGCCGGTAAACAGGTGGGTAAAGAGAAGCGGGTAAACATAGGTGCATAAATACAGGCGGCGAAAGAGATGGGCGAAACATACTGGTTGGAACTTGTGTGTTGAAAATGAGGTACACAGAACAGATCAAACAGAGTTGTTGAAATTGAGCGAGGGAAAGAGAGGCGCGGAAAGAGTGGAGGGGAAAGAGCGCAGGCGAAAGAGAGGCGTAGAGACAGAGGTGGGGAATGAGAGGCGGGGTTTCAGAGGCGGGGAATCAGAGGTGGGGAATCAGAGGCAGTGAATCAGAGGCGGGGAATCAGATGCGGGGAATCAGCGGCAGGGAATCAGAGGTGGGGAATCAGAGGCGGGCAATCAGAGGCGGGGAATCAGAAGCGTGGAATCAGAGGTGGGGAAATAAATGTGGGGAAACCTAGGCCAGGAAAGTTGTCCGGAAAGGGAGGCGGTGAATCAGAGGCGGGGAATCAGAGGCGGGGAATCAGAGGCGGGGAATCAGAGGCGGGGAATCAGAGGCGGGAAATCAGAGGCGGGGAATCAGAGGCGGGGAATCAGAGGTGGGGAATCAGTGGCAGGGTATCAGAGGGGGGGGAATCAGAGGCGGGGAATCAGAGGCGTGGAATCAGAGGCGGGGAATCAGAGGCGGGGAATCAGAGGCGGGGAATCAGAGGCGGGGAATCAGAGGCGGGGAATCAGAGGCAGGGAATCAGAGGCGGGCAATCAGAGGCGGGGAATCAGAAGCATGGAATCAGAGGTGGGGAAAGAAATGTGGGGAAACGTAGGCCAGGAAATTTGCGCGGAAAGGGAGGCGGTGAATCAGAGGCAGGGAATCAGAGGTGGGGAATCAGAGGCGGGGAATCAGAGGCGTGGAATCATAGCTGGGGAAAGAGATGTGGGGAAACAGGCGGGTAAACAGAGGCGGGTAAATATAGGCAGGGAATCAGAGGCGGGGAATCAGAGGCAGGGAATCAGATGAAGGGAAATTGATGCAGGGTATCTGAGGCAGGGAATCAGAGGCAGGGAATCAGAGGCAGGGAATCTGAGGCGAGGAATCAGAGGCGGGGAATCAGAGGCAGGGAATCAGATGAAGGGAATCTGATGCAGGGAATCTGAGGCAGGGAATCTGAGGCGGGTTATCAGAGGGGGGAAATGAGATGTAGGAAACGAGATGCAGAGAAAGAGGCACGGAAATAGAGGCAGGGAAAGAGAGGCAGGGTATCAGAGGCGGGGAATCAGAGGCGGGGAATCAGAGTCAAGGAATCAGAGACACAGAAAGAGAGGCGTGGAATCAGAGGCACGGAATCAGAGCCGGCGAATATGAGCCGGGAAATCAGAGGCAGAGCAACAGAGGCGGTGAAACGTGGGTGCGGAATCGGAGGCGGGGAATCAGAGGTGGGGAATCAGAGGCAGGGAATCAGAGGTAGGGAATCAGAGGCAGAGAATCAGAGGCAGGGAATCAGAGGCAGGTTATCAGAGGCAGGGAATCAGAGGCGGGGAATCAGAGGTGGGGAATCAGAGGCGGGGAATAAGAGGCGGGGAATCAGAGGCGGGGAATCAGAGGCGGGGAATCAGTGGCGGGGAATCAGAGGCAGGTAATCAGAGGTGGGCAATCAGAGGCGGGGAATCAGAGGCGTGGAATCAGAGGTGGGGAAAGAGATGTGGGGAAACAGGCGGGTAAACAGAGGTGGGTAAACATAGGCGGGGAATCAGAGGCAGGGAATCAGATGAAGGGAATCTGATGCAGGGAATCTGAGGCAGGGAATCTGAGGCAGGGAATCTGAGGCAGGGAATCTGAGGCAGGGAATCTGAGGCAGGGAATCTGAGGCGGGTTATCAGAGGGGGGAAATGAGATGTTTGAAACGAGGTACAGAGAAGGAGGCTCGGAAATAGAGGCAGGGAAAGAGAGGCAGGGTATCAGAGGCGGGGAATCAGAGGCGGGGAATCAGAGGCGGGGAATCAGAGACACAGAAAGAGAGGCGTGGAATCAGAGGTGCAGAATCAGAGCCAGCGAATCTGAGCCGGGAAATCAGAAGCAGAGCAACAGAGGCGGTGAAACATGGGTGCAGAAACGGAAGTGGGGACTCAGAGGTGGGGAATCAGAGGCAGGGAATCAGAGGCAGGGAATCAGATGCAGAGAATCAGAGGCAGGGAATCAGAGGCAGGGAATCAGAGGCGGGGAATCAGAGGCAGGGAATCAGATGAAGGGAAATTGATTCAGGGTATCTGAGGTAGGGAATCTGAGGCAGGGAATCGGAGGCAGGGAATCTGAGGTGGGTTATCAGAGGGGGGAAATGAGATGTGGGAAACGAGATGCAGAGAAAGAGGCATGGAAATAGAGGCAGGGAAAGAGAGGCAGGGTATCAGAGGCGGGGAAACATGGGTGCGGAATCGGAAGTGGGGAATCAGAGGTGGGGAATCAGAGGCAGGGAATCAGAGGCAGGGAATCAGAGGCAGAGAATCAGAGGCAGGGAATAAGAGGCAGGTTATCAGAGGCTGGGAATCAGAGGCAGGGAACCTGAGGCGGGGAATCTGAGGTGGGGAATCAGAGGCCGGTAAACAGGTGGGTAAAGAGAAGCGGGTAAACATAGGTGCATAAATACAGGCGGCGAAAGAGATGGGCGAAACATACTGGTTGGAACTTGTGTGTTGAAAATGAGGTACACAGAACAGATCAAACAGAGTTGTTGAAATTGAGCGAGGGAAAGAGAGGCGCGGAAAGAGTGGAGGGGAAAGAGCGCAGGCGAAAGAGAGGCGTAGAGACAGAGGTGGGGAATGAGAGGCGGGGTTTCAGAGGCGGGGAATCAGAGGTGGGGAATCAGTGGCAGGGTATCAGAGGGGGGGAATCAGAGGCGGGGCATCAAAGGCGGGGAATCAGAGGCGGGGAATCAGAGGTGGGGAATCAGAGGCAGTGAATCAGAGGCGGGGAATCAGATGCGGGGAATCAGCGGCAGGGAATCAGAGGTGGGGAATCAGAGGCGGGCAATCAGAGGCGGGGAATCAGAAGCGTGGAATCAGAGGTGGGGAAATAAATGTGGGGAAACCTAGGCCAGGAAAGTTGTCCGGAAAGGGAGGCGGTGAATCAGAGGCGGGGAATCAGAGGCGGGGAATCAGAGGCGGGGAATCAGAGGCGGGGAATCAGAGGCGGGGAATCAGAGGCGGGGAATCAGAGGCGGGGAATCAGAGGTGGGGAATCAGTGGCAGGGTATCAGAGGGGGGGGAATCAGAGGCGGGGAATCAGATGCGTGGAATCAGAGGCGGGGAATCAGAGGCGGGGAATCAGAGGCGGGGAATCAGAGGCGGGGAATCAGAGGCGGGGAATCAGAGGCAGGGAATCAGAGGCGGGCAATCAGAGGCGGGGAATCAGAAGCATGGAATCAGAGGTGGGGAAAGAAATGTGGGGAAACGTAGGCCAGGAAATTTGCGCGGAAAGGGAGGCGGTGAATCAGAGGCAGGGAATCAGAGGTGGGGAATCAGAGGCGGGGAATCAGAGGCGTGGAATCATAGCTGGGGAAAGAGATGTGGGGAAACAGGCGGGTAAACAGAGGCGGGTAAATATAGGCAGGGAATCAGAGGCGGGGAATCAGAGGCAGGGAATCAGATGAAGGGAAATTGATGCAGGGTATCTGAGGCAGGGAATCAGAGGCAGGGAATCAGAGGCAGGGAATCTGAGGCGAGGAATCAGAGGCGGGGAATCAGAGGCAGGGAATCAGATGAAGGGAATCTGATGCAGGGAATCTGAGGCAGGGAATCTGAGGCGGGTTATCAGAGGGGGGAAATGAGATGTAGGAAACGAGATGCAGAGAAAGAGGCACGGAAATAGAGGCAGGGAAAGAGAGGCAGGGTATCAGAGGCGGGGAATCAGAGGCGGGGAATCAGAGTCAAGGAATCAGAGACACAGAAAGAGAGGCGTGGAATCAGAGGCACGGAATCAGAGCCGGCGAATATGAGCCGGGAAATCAGAGGCAGAGCAACAGAGGCGGTGAAACGTGGGTGCGGAATCGGAGGCGGGGAATCAGAGGTGGGGAATCAGAGGCAGGGAATCAGAGGTAGGGAATCAGAGGCAGAGAATCAGAGGCAGGGAATCAGAGGCAGGTTATCAGAGGCAGGGAATCAGAGGCGGGGAATCAGAGGTGGGGAATCAGAGGCGGGGAATAAGAGGCGGGGAATCAGAGGCGGGGAATCAGAGGCGGGGAATCAGTGGCGGGGAATCAGAGGCAGGTAATCAGAGGTGGGCAATCAGAGGCGGGGAATCAGAGGCGTGGAATCAGAGGTGGGGAAAGAGATGTGGGGAAACAGGCGGGTAAACAGAGGTGGGTAAACATAGGCGGGGAATCAGAGGCAGGGAATCAGATGAAGGGAATCTGATGCAGGGAATCTGAGGCAGGGAATCTGAGGCAGGGAATCTGAGGCAGGGAATCTGAGGCAGGGAATCTGAGGCAGGGAATCTGAGGCGGGTTATCAGAGGGGGGAAATGAGATGTTTGAAACGAGGTACAGAGAAGGAGGCTCGGAAATAGAGGCAGGGAAAGAGAGGCAGGGTATCAGAGGCGGGGAATCAGAGGCGGGGAATCAGAGGCGGGGAATCAGAGACACAGAAAGAGAGGCGTGGAATCAGAGGTGCAGAATCAGAGCCAGCGAATCTGAGCCGGGAAATCAGAAGCAGAGCAACAGAGGCGGTGAAACATGGGTGCAGAAACGGAAGTGGGGAATCAGAGGGGGGGAATCAGAGGCAGGGAATCAGAGGCAGGGAATCAGATGCAGAGAATCAGAGGCAGGGAATCAGAGGCAGGGAATCAGAGGCAGGTTATCAGAGGCAGGGAATCAGAGGCAGGGAATCTGAGGCGGGGAATCTGAGGTGGGGAATCAGAGGCAGGGAATCAGAGGCGGGCAATCAGAGGCGGGGAATCAGAAGCGTGGGATCAGAGGTGGGGAATCAATGGCAGGGTATCAGAGGGGGGGGAATCAGAGGCGGGGAATCAGAGGCGTGGAATCAGAGGCGGGGAATCAGAGGCGGGGAATCAGAGGCGGGGAATCAGAGGCGGGGAATCAGAGGCGGGGAATCAGAGGCAGGGAATCAGAGGCGGGCAATCAGAGGCGGGGAATCAGAAGCATGGAATCAGAGGTGGGGAAAGAAATGTGGGGAAACGTAGGCCAGGAAATTTGCGCGGAAAGGGAGGCGGTGAATCAGAGGCAGGGAATCAGAGGTGGGGAATCAGAGGCGGGGAATCAGAGGCGTGGAATCATAGCTGGGGAAAGAGATGTGGGGAAACAGGCGGGTAAACAGAGGCGGGTAAATATAGGCAGGGAATCAGAGGCGGGGAATCAGATGAAGGGAAATTGATGCAGGGTATCTGAGGCAGGGAATCAGAGGCAGGGAATCAGAGGCAGGGAATCTGAGGTGAGGAATCAGAGGCGGGGAATCAGAGGCAGGGAATCAGATGAAGGGAATCTGATGCAGGGAATCTGAGGCAGGGAATCTGAGGCGGGTTATCAGAGGGGGGAAATGAGATGTAGGAAACGAGATGCAGAGAAAGAGGCACGGAAATAGAGGCAGGGAAAGAGAGGCAGGGTATCAGAGGCGGGGAATCAGAGGCGGGGAATCAGAGTCAAGGAATCAGAGACACAGAAAGAGAGGCGTGGAATCAGAGGCACGGAATCAGAGCCGGCGAATATGAGCCGGGAAATCAGAGGCAGAGCAACAGAGGCGGTGAAACGTGGGTGCGGAATCGGAGGCGGGGAATCAGAGGTGGGGAATCAGAGGCAGGGAATCAGAGGTAGGGAATCAGAGGCAGAGAATCAGAGGCAGGGAATCAGAGGCAGGTTATCAGAGGCAGGGAATCAGAGGCGGGGAATCAGAGGTGGGGAATCAGAGGCGGGGAATAAGAGGCGGGGAATCAGAGGCGGGGAATCAGAGGCGGGGAATCAGTGGCGGGGAATCAGAGGCAGGTAATCAGAGGTGGGCAATCAGAGGCGGGGAATCAGAGGCGTGGAATCAGAGGTGGGGAAAGAGATGTGGGGAAACAGGCGGGTAAACAGAGGTGGGTAAACATAGGCGGGGAATCAGAGGCAGGGAATCAGATGAAGGGAATCTGATGCAGGGAATCTGAGGCAGGGAATCTGAGGCAGGGAATCTGAGGCAGGGAATCTGAGGCAGGGAATCTGAGGTGGGGAAAGAGATGTGGGGAAACAGGCGGGTAAACAGAGGTGGGTAAACATAGGCGGGGAATCAGAGGCAGGGAATCAGATGAAGGGAATCTGATGCAGGGAATCTGAGGCAGGGAATCTGAGGCAGGGAATCTGAGGCAGGGAATCTGAGGCAGGGAATCTGAGGCAGGGAATCTGAGGCGGGTTATCAGAGGGGGGAAATGAGATGTTTGAAACGAGGTACAGAGAAGGAGGCTCGGAAATAGAGGCAGGGAAAGAGAGGCAGGGTATCAGAGGCGGGGAATCAGAGGCGGGGAATCAGAGGCGGGGAATCAGAGACACAGAAAGAGAGGCGTGGAATCAGAGGTGCAGAATCAGAGCCAGCGAATCTGAGCCGGGAAATCAGAAGCAGAGCAACAGAGGCGGTGAAACATGGGTGCAGAAACGGAAGTGGGGAATCAGAGGTGGGGAATCAGAGGCAGGGAATCAGAGGCAGGGAATCAGATGCAGAGAATCAGAGGCAGGGAATCAGAGGCAGGGAATCAGAGGCGGGGAATCAGAGGCAGGGAATCAGATGAAGGGAAATTGATTCAGGGTATCTGAGGTAGGGAATCTGAGGCAGGGAATCGGAGGCAGGGAATCTGAGGTGGGTTATCAGAGGGGGGAAATGAGATGTGGGAAACGAGATGCAGAGAAAGAGGCATGGAAATAGAGGCAGGGAAAGAGAGGCAGGGTATCAGAGGCGGGGAAACATGGGTGCGGAATCGGAAGTGGGGAATCAGAGGTGGGGAATCAGAGGCAGGGAATCAGAGGCAGGGAATCAGAGGCAGAGAATCAGAGGCAGGGAATAAGAGGCAGGTTATCAGAGGCTGGGAATCAGAGGCAGGGAACCTGAGGCGGGGAATCTGAGGTGGGGAATCAGAGGCCGGTAAACAGGTGGGTAAAGAGAAGCGGGTAAACATAGGTGCATAAATACAGGCGGCGAAAGAGATGGGCGAAACATACTGGTTGGAACTTGTGTGTTGAAAATGAGGTACACAGAACAGATCAAACAGAGTTGTTGAAATTGAGCGAGGGAAAGAGAGGCGCGGAAAGAGTGGAGGGGAAAGAGCGCAGGCGAAAGAGAGGCGTAGAGACAGAGGTGGGGAATGAGAGGCGGGGAATCAGAGGTGGGGAATCAGTGGCAGGGTATCAGAGGGGGGGAATCAGAGGCGGGGCATCAAAGGCGGGGAATCAGAGGCGGGGAATCAGAGGTGGGGAATCAGAGGCAGTGAATCAGAGGCGGGGAATCAGATGCGGGGAATCAGCGGCAGGGAATCAGAGGTGGGGAATCAGAGGCGGGCAATCAGAGGCGGGGAATCAGAAGCGTGGAATCAGAGGTGGGGAAATAAATGTGGGGAAACCTAGGCCAGGAAAGTTGTCCGGAAAGGGAGGCGGTGAATCAGAGGCGGGGAATCAGAGGCGGGGAATCAGAGGCGGGGAATCAGAGGCGGGGAATCAGAGGCGGGGAATCAGAGGCGGGGAATCAGAGGCGGGGAATCAGAGGCGGGGAATCAGAGGTGGGGAATCAGTGGCAGGGTATCAGAGGGGGGGGAATCAGAGGCGGGGAATCAGAGGCGTGGAATCAGAGGCGGGGAATCAGAGGCGGGGAATCAGAGGCGGGGAATCAGAGGCGGGGAATCAGAGGCGGGGAATCAGAGGCAGGGAATCAGAGGCGGGCAATCAGAGGCGGGGAATCAGAAGCATGGAATCAGAGGTGGGGAAAGAAATGTGGGGAAACGTAGGCCAGGAAATTTGCGCGGAAAGGGAGGCGGTGAATCAGAGGCAGGGAATCAGAGGTGGGGAATCAGAGGCGGGGAATCAGAGGCGTGGAATCATAGCTGGGGAAAGAGATGTGGGGAAACAGGCGGGTAAACAGAGGCGGGTAAATATAGGCAGGGAATCAGAGGCGGGGAATCAGAGGCAGGGAATCAGATGAAGGGAAATTGATGCAGGGTATCTGAGGCAGGGAATCAGAGGCAGGGAATCAGAGGCAGGGAATCTGAGGCGAGGAATCAGAGGCGGGGAATCAGAGGCAGGGAATCAGATGAAGGGAATCTGATGGAGGGAATCTGAGGCAGGGAATCTGAGGCGGGTTATCAGAGGGGGGAAATGAGATGTAGGAAACGAGATGCAGAGAAAGAGGCACGGAAATAGAGGCAGGGAAAGAGAGGCAGGGTATCAGAGGCGGGGAATCAGAGGCGGGGAATCAGAGTCAAGGAATCAGAGACACAGAAAGAGAGGCGTGGAATCAGAGGCACGGAATCAGAGCCGGCGAATATGAGCCGGGAAATCAGAGGCAGAGCAACAGAGGCGGTGAAACGTGGGTGCGGAATCGGAGGCGGGGAATCAGAGGTGGGGAATCAGAGGCAGGGAATCAGAGGTAGGGAATCAGAGGCAGAGAATCAGAGGCAGGGAATCAGAGGCAGGTTATCAGAGGCAGGGAATCAGAGGCGGGGAATCAGAGGTGGGGAATCAGAGGCGGGGAATAAGAGGCGGGGAATCAGAGGCGGGGAATCAGAGGCGGGGAATCAGTGGCGGGGAATCAGAGGCAGGTAATCAGAGGTGGGCAATCAGAGGCGGGGAATCAGAGGCGTGGAATCAGAGGTGGGGAAAGAGATGTGGGGAAACAGGCGGGTAAACAGAGGTGGGTAAACATAGGCGGGGAATCAGAGGCAGGGAATCAGATGAAGGGAATCTGATGCAGGGAATCTGAGGCAGGGAATCTGAGGCAGGGAATCTGAGGCAGGGAATCTGAGGCAGGGAATCTGAGGCAGGGAATCTGAGGCGGGTTATCAGAGGGGGGAAATGAGATGTTTGAAACGAGGTACAGAGAAGGAGGCTCGGAAATAGAGGCAGGGAAAGAGAGGCAGGGTATCAGAGGCGGGGAATCAGAGGCGGGGAATCAGAGGCGGGGAATCAGAGACACAGAAAGAGAGGCGTGGAATCAGAGGTGCAGAATCAGAGCCAGCGAATCTGAACCGGGAAATCAGAAGCAGAGCAACAGAGGCGGTGAAACATGGGTGCAGAAACGGAAGTGGGGAATCAGAGGTGGGGAATCAGAGGCAGGGAATCAGAGGCAGGGAATCAGATGCAGAGAATCAGAGGCAGGGAATCAGAGGCAGGGAATCAGAGGCAGGTTATCAGAGGCAGGGAATCAGAGGCAGGGAATCTGAGGCGGAGAATCTGAGGTGGGGAATCAGAGGCAGGGAATCAGATGCGGGCAATCAGAGGCGGGGAATCAGAAGCGTGGAATCAGAGGTGGGGAAATAAATGTGGGGAAACCTAGGCCAGGAAAGTTGTCCGGAAAGGGAGGCGGTGAATCAGAGGCGGGGAATCAGAGGCGGGGAATCAGAGGCGGGGAATCAGAGGCGGGGAATCAGAGGCGGGGAATCAGAGGCGGGGAATCAGAGGCGGGGAATCAGAGGTGGGGAATCAGTGGCAGGGTATCAGAGGGGGGGGAATCAGAGGTGGGGAATCAGAGGCGGGGAATCAGAGGCGTGGAATCATAGGTGGGGAAAGAGATGTGGGGAAACGGGCGGGTAAACAGAGGCGGGTAAATATAGGCAGGGAATCAGAGGTGGGGAATCAGAGGCAGGGAATCAGATGAAGGGAAATTGATGCAGGGTATCTGAGGCAGGGAATCAGAGGCAGGGAATCAGAGGCAGGGAATCTGAGGCGAGGAATCAGAGGCGGGGAATCAGAGGCAGGGAATCAGATGAAGGGAATCTGATGCAGGGAATCTGAGGCAGGGAATCTGAGGCGGGTTATCAGAGGGGGGAAATGAGATGTAGGAAACGAGATGCAGAGGAAGAGGCACGGAAATAGAGGCAGGGTAAGAGAGGCAGGGTATCAGAGGCGGGGAATCAGAGGCGGGGAATCAGAGTCAAGGAATCAGAGACACAGAAAGAGAGGCGTGGAATTAGAGGCACGGAATCAGAGCCGGCGAATATGAGCCGGGAAATCAGAGGCAGAGCAACAGAGGCGGTGAAACGTGGGTGCGGAATCGGAGGCGGGGAATCAGAGGTGGGGAATCAGAGGCAGGGAATCAGAGGTAGGGAATCAGAGGCAGGTTATCAGAGGCAGGGAATCAGAGGCGGGGAATCAGAGGTGGGGAATCAGAGGCGGGGAATAAGAGGCGGGGAATCAGAGGCGGGGAATCAGAGGCGGGGAATCAGTGGCGGGGAATCAGAGGCAGGTAATCAGAGGTGGGCAATCAGAGGCGGGGAATCAGAGGCGTGGAATCAGAGGTGGGGAAAGAGATGTGGGGAAACAGGCGGGTAAACAGAGGTGGGTAAACATAGGCGGGGAATCAGAGGCAGGGAATCAGATGAAGGGAATCTGATGCAGGGAATCTGAGGCAGGGAATCTGAGGCAGGGAATCTGAGGCAGGGAATCTGAGGCAGGGAATCTGAGGCAGGGAATCTGAGGCGGGTTATCAGAGGGGGGAAATGAGATGTTTGAAACGAGGTACAGAGAAGGAGGCTCGGAAATAGAGGCAGGGAAAGAGAGGCAGGGTATCAGAGGCGGGGAATCAGAGGCGGGGAATCAGAGGCGGGGAATCAGAGACACAGAAAGAGAGGCGTGGAATCAGAGGTGCAGAATCAGAGCCAGCGAATCTGAGCCGGGAAATCAGAAGCAGAGCAACAGAGGCGGTGAAACATGGGTGCAGAAACGGAAGTGGGGAATCAGAGGTGGGGAATCAGAGGCAGGGAATCAGAGGCAGGGA
Organism: Narcine bancroftii; assembly: GCF_036971445.1. NCBI lineage: Eukaryota > Metazoa > Chordata > Chondrichthyes > Torpediniformes > Narcinidae > Narcine > Narcine bancroftii. The sequence continues at coordinate 110,201,270 of NC_091476.1, forward strand.
ATCAGATGCAGAGAATCAGAGGCAGGGAATCAGAGGCAGGGAATCAGAGGCAGGTTATCAGAGGCAGGGAATCAGAGGCAGGGAATCTGAGGCGGGGAATCTGAGGTGGGGAATCAGAGGCGGGGAAGCAGGCGGGTAAACAGAAGCGGGTAAACATAGGTGCATAAATACAGGCGGCGAAAGAGATGGGCGAAACATACTGGTTGGAACTTGTGTGTTGAAAATGAGGTGCACAGAACAGATCAAACAGATTTGTTGAAATTGAGCGAGGGAAAGAGAGGCGCGGAAAGAGTGGAGGGGTAGGAGCGCAGGCGAAAGAGAGGCGTAGAGACAGAGGTGGGGAATCAGAGGCGGGGAATAAGAGGCGGGGAATCAGAGGCGGGGAATCAGAGGCGGGGAATCAGTGGCGGGGAATCAGAGGCAGGTAATCAGAGGTGGGCAATCAGAGGCGGGGAATCAGAGGCGTGGAATCAGAGGTGGGGAAAGAGATGTGGGGAAACAGGCGGGTAAACAGAGGTGGGTAAACATAGGCTGGGAATCAGAGGCAGGGAATCAGATGAAGGGAATCTGATGCAGGGAATCTGAGGCAGGGAATCTGAGGCAGGGAATCTGAGGCAGGGAATCTGAGGCAGGGAATCTGAGGCAGGGAATCTGAGGCGGGTTATCAGAGGGGGGAAATGAGATGTTTGAAACGAGGTACAGAGAAGGAGGCTCGGAAATAGAGGCAGGGAAAGAGAGGCAGGGTATCAGAGGCGGGGAATCAGAGGCGGGGAATCAGAGGCGGGGAATCAGAGACACAGAAAGAGAGGCGTGGAATCAGAGGTGCAGAATCAGAGCCAGCGAATCTGAGCCGGGAAATCAGAAGCAGAGCAACAGAGGCGGTGAAACATGGGTGCAGAAACGGAAGTGGGGAATCAGAGGTGGGGAATCAGAGGCAGGGAATCAGAGGCAGGGAATCAGATGCAGAGAATCAGAGGCAGGGAATCAGAGGCAGGGAATCAGAGGCAGGGAATCAGAGGCAGGTTATCAGAGGCAGGGAATCAGAGGCAGGGAATCTGAGGCGGGGAATCTGAGGTGGGGAATCAGAGGCAGGGAATCAGAGGCGGGCAATCAGAGGCGGGGAATCAGAAGCGTGGAATCAGAGGTGGGGAAATAAATGTGGGGAAACCTAGGCCAGGAAAGTTGTCCGGAAAGGGAGGCGGTGAATCAGAGGCGGGGAATCAGAGGCGGGGAATCAGAGGCGGGGAATCAGAGGCGGGGAATCAGAGGCGGGGAATCAGAGGCGGGGAATCAGAGGCGGGGAATCAGAGGTGGGGAATCAGTGGCAGGGTATCAGAGGGGGGGGAATCAGAGGTGGGGAATCAGAGGCGGGGAATCAGAGGCGTGGAATCATAGGTGGGGAAAGAGATGTGGGGAAACGGGCGGGTAAACAGAGGCGGGTAAATATAGGCAGGGAATCAGAGGTGGGGAATCAGAGGCAGGGAATCAGATGAAGGGAAATTGATGCAGGGTATCTGAGGCAGGGAATCAGAGGCAGGGAATCAGAGGCAGGGAATCTGAGGCGAGGAATCAGAGGCGGGGAATCAGAGGCAGGGAATCAGATGAAGGGAATCTGATGCAGGGAATCTGAGGCAGGGAATCTGAGGCGGGTTATCAGAGGGGGGAAATGAGATGTAGGAAACGAGATGCAGAGGAAGAGGCACGGAAATAGAGGCAGGGTAAGAGAGGCAGGGTATCAGAGGCGGGGAATCAGAGGCGGGGAATCAGAGTCAAGGAATCAGAGACACAGAAAGAGAGGCGTGGAATCAGAGGCACGGAATCAGAGCCGGCGAATATGAGCCGGGAAATCAGAGGCAGAGCAACAGAGGCGGTGAAACGTTGGTGCGGAATCGGAGGCGGGGAATCAGAGGTGGGGAATCAGAGGCAGGGAATCAGAGGTAGGGAATCAGAGGCAGGTTATCAGAGGCAGGGAATCAGAGGCGGGGAATCAGAGGTGGGGAATCAGAGGCGGGGAATAAGAGGCGGGGAATCAGAGGCGGGGAATCAGAGGCGGGGAATCAGTGGCGGGGAATCAGAGGCAGGTAATCAGAGGTGGGCAATCAGAGGCAGGGAATCAGAGGCGTGGAATCAGAGGTGGGGAAAGAGATGTGAGGAAACAGGCGGGTAAACAGAGGTGGGTAAACATAGGCGGGGAATCAGAGGCAGGGAATCAGATGAAGGGAATCTGATGCAGGGAATCTGAGGCAGGGAATCTGAGGCAGGGAATCTGAGGCAGGGAATCTGAGGCAGGGAATCTGAGGCAGGGAATCTGAGGCGGGTTATCAGAGGGGGGAAATGAGATGTTTGAAACGAGGTACAGAGAAGGAGGCTCGGAAATAGAGGCAGGGAAAGAGAGGCAGGGTATCAGAGGCGGGGAATCAGAGGCGGGGAATCAGAGGCGGGGAATCAGAGACACAGAAAGAGAGGCGTGGAATCAGAGGTGCAGAATCAGAGCCAGCGAATCTGAGCCGGGAAATCAGAAGCAGAGCAACAGAGGCGGTGAAACATGGGTGCAGAAACGGAAGTGGGGAATCAGAGGTGGGGAATCAGAGGCAGGGAATCAGAGGCAGGGAATCAGATGCAGAGAATCAGAGGCAGGGAATCAGAGGCAGGGAATCAGAGGCAGGTTATCAGAGGCAGGGAATCAGAGGCAGGGAATCTGAGGCGGGGAATCTGAGGTGGGGAATCAGAGGCGGGGAAGCAGGCGGGTAAACAGAAGCGGGTAAACATAGGTGCATAAATAGAGGCGGCGAAAGAGATGGGCGAAACATACTGGTTGGAACTTGTGTGTTGAAAATGAGGTGCACAGAACAGATCAAACAGATTTGTTGAAATTGAGCGAGGGAAAGAGAGGCGCGGAAAGAGTGGAGGGGTAGGAGCGCAGGCGAAAGAGAGGCGTAGAGACAGAGGTGGGGAATCAGAGGCGGGGAATCAGAGGCGGGGAATCAGAGGTGGGGAATCAGAAGCGGGGAATCAGAGGCGGGGAATCAGAAGCAGGGAATCAGAGGTGGGGAATCAGAGGCAGGGAATCAGAGGCGGGGTATCAGATGTGGGGAAACAGGCGGGTAAACAGAGGCGGGTAAAAATAGGCGGGGAATCAGAGGCAGGGTATCAGAGGCGGGGAAACATGGGTGCGGAATCGGAAGTGGGGAATCAGAGGTGGGGAATCAGAGGCAGGGAATCAGAGGCAGGGAATCAGAGGCAGAGAATCAGAGGCAGGGAATAAGAGGCAGGTTATCAGAGGCAGGGAATCAGAGGCAGGGAACCTGAGGCGGGGAATCTGAGGTGGGGAATCAGAGGCCGGAAAACAGGTGGGTAAAGATTAGCGGGTAAACATAGGTGCATAAATACAGGTGGCGAAAGAGATGGGCGAAACATACTGGTTGGAACTTGTGTGTTGAAAATGAGGTACACAGAACAGATCAAACAGATTTGTTGAAATTGAGCGAGGGAAAGAGAGGCGCGGAAAGAGTGGAGGGGAAAGAGCGCAGGGGAAAGAGAGGCGTAGAGACAGAGGTGGGGAATGAGAGGCGGGGTTTCAGAGGCGGGGAATCAGAGGTGGGGAATCAGTGGCAGGGTATCAGAGGGGGGAATCAGAGGCGGGGAATCAAAGGCGGGGAATCAGAGGCGGGGAATCAGAGGTGGGGAATCAGAGGCAGTGAATCAGAGGCGGGGAATCAGAGGCGGGGATTCAGCGGCAGGGAATCAGAGGCGGGGAATCAGAGGCGGGCAATCAGAGGTGGGGAATCAGAAGCGTGGAATCAGAGGTGGGGAAATAAATGTGGGGAAACCTAGGCCAGGAAAGTTGTCCGGAAAGGGAGGCGGTGAATCAGAGGCGGGGAATCAGAGGCGGGGAATCAGAGGCGGGGAATCAGAGGCGGGGAATCAGAGGCGGGGAATCAGAGGCGGGGAATCAGAGGCGGGGAATCAGAGGTGGGGAATCAGTGGCAGGGTATCAGAGGGGGGGGGGAATCAGAGGCGGGGAATCAGAGGCGGGGAATCAGAGGCGGGGAATCAGAGGCGGGGAATCAGAGGCGGGGAATCAGAGGCGGGGAATCAGAGGCGGGGAATCAGAGGCAGGGAATCAGAGGCGCGCAAACAGAGGCGGGGAATCAGAAGCATGGAATCAGAGGTGGGGAAAGAAATGTGGGGAAACGTAGGCCAGGAAATTTGCGCGGAAAGGGAGGCGGTGAATCAGAGGCAGGGAATCAGAGGTGGGGAATCAGAGGCGGGGAATCAGAGGCGTGGAATCATAGGTGGGGAAAGAGATGTGGGGAAACAGGCGGGTAAACAGAGGCGGGTAAATATAGGCAGGGAATCAGAGGCGGGGAATCAGAGGCAGGGAATCAGATGAAGGGAAATTGATGCAGGGTATCTGAGGCAGGGAATCAGAGGCAGGGAATCAGAGGCAGGGAATCTGAGGCAGGGAATCAGAGGCAGGTTATCAGAGGCAGGGAATCAGAGGGAGGGAATCTGAGGCGGGGAATCTGAGGTGGGGAATCAGTGGAAGGGTATCAGAGGGGGGGAATCAGAGGCGGGGAATCAGAGGTGGGGAATCAGTGGCAGGGTATCAGAGGGGGGAATCAGAGGCGGGGAATCAAAGGCGGGGAATCAGAGGCGGGGAATCAGAGGTGGGGAATCAGAGGCAGTGAATCAGAGGCGGGGAATCAGAGGCGGGGATTCAGCGGCAGGGAATCAGAGGCGGGGAATCAGAGGCGGGCAATCAGAGGTGGGGAATCAGAAGCGTGGAATCAGAGGTGGGGAAATAAATGTGGGGAAACCTAGGCCAGGAAAGTTGTCCGGAAAGGGAGGCGGTGAATCAGAGGCGGGGAATCAGAGGCGGGGAATCAGAGGCGGGGAATCAGAGGCGGGGAATCAGAGGCGGGGAATCAGAGGCGGGGAATCAGAGGCGGGGAATCAGAGGTGGGGAATCAGTGGCAGGGTATCAGAGGGGGGGGGGAATCAGAGGCGGGGAATCAGAGGCGGGGAATCAGAGGCGGGGAATCAGAGGCGGGGAATCAGAGGCGGGGAATCAGAGGCGGGGAATCAGAGGCGGGGAATCAGAGGCAGGGAATCAGAGGCGCGCAAACAGAGGCGGGGAATCAGAAGCATGGAATCAGAGGTGGGGAAAGAAATGTGGGGAAACGTAGGCCAGGAAATTTGCGCGGAAAGGGAGGCGGTGAATCAGAGGCAGGGAATCAGAGGTGGGGAATCAGAGGCGGGGAATCAGAGGCGTGGAATCATAGGTGGGGAAAGAGATGTGGGGAAACAGGCGGGTAAACAGAGGCGGGTAAATATAGGCAGGGAATCAGAGGCGGGGAATCAGAGGCAGGGAATCAGATGAAGGGAAATTGATGCAGGGTATCTGAGGCAGGGAATCAGAGGCAGGGAATCAGAGGCAGGGAATCTGAGGCAGGGAATCAGAGGCAGGTTATCAGAGGCAGGGAATCAGAGGGAGGGAATCTGAGGCGGGGAATCTGAGGTGGGGAATCAGTGGAAGGGTATCAGAGGGGGGGAATCAGAGGCGGGGAATCAGAGGCGGGGAATCAGAGGCGGGGAATCAGAGGCGGGGAATCAGAGGTGGGGAATCAGAGGCAGTGAATCAGAGGTGGGGAATCAGAGGCGGGGAATCAGCGGCAGGGAATCAGAGGCGGGGAATCAGAGGCGGGCAATCAGAGGCGGGGAATCAGAAGCGTGGAATCAGAGGTGGGGAAATAAATGTGGGGAAACGTAGGCCAGGAAAGTTGTCCGGAAAGGGAGGCGGTGAATCAGAGGCGGGGAATCAGAGGCGGGGAATCAGAGGCGGTGAATCAGATGCGGGGAATCAGAGGCGGGGAATCAGCGGCAGGGAATCAGAGGCGGGGAATCAGAGGCGGGCAATCAGAGGCGGGGAATCAGAAGCGTGGAATCAGAGGTGGGGAAATAAATGTGGGGAAACGTAGGCCAGGAAAGTTGTCCGGAAAGGGAGGCGGTGAATCAGAGGTGGGGAATCAGAGGCGGGGAATCAGAGGCGGCTAATCAGAGGCGGGGAATCAGAGGCGGGGAATCAGAGGTGGGGAATCAGTGGCAGGGTATCAGAGGGGGGGGAATCAGAGGCGGGGAATCAGAGGCGGGGAATCAGAGGCGGGGAATCAGAGGCGGGGAATCAGAGGCGGGGAATCAGAGGCGGGGACTCAGAGGCAGGGAATCAGAGGCAGGGAATCAGAGGCGGCCAATCAGAGGTGGGGAATCAGAAGCATGGAATCAGAGGTGGGGAAAGAAATGTGGGGAAACGTAGGCCAGGAAATTTGCGCAGAAAGAGAGGCGGTGAATCAGAGGCGGGGAATCAGAGGCGGGGAATCAGAGGCGGGGAATCAGAGGTGTGGAATCATAGGTGGGGAATGAGATGTGGCGAAACAGGCGGGTAAACAGAGGCGGGTAAATATAGGCAGGGAATCAGAGGCGGGGAATCAGAGGCAGGGAATCAGATGAAGGGAAATTGATGCAGGGTATCTGAGGCAGGGAATCAGAGGCAGGGAATCAGAGGCAGGGAATCTAAGGCAGGGAATCAGAGGCAGGTTATCAGAGGCAGGGAATAAGGGGCGGGGAATCAGAGGCGGGGAATCAGAGGCAGGGAATCAGATGAAGGGAATCTGATGCAGGGAATCTGAGGCAGGTAATCTGAGGCGGGTTATCAGAGTGGGGAAATTATTTGTGGGAAACGAGATGCAGAGAAAGAAGCACGGAAATAGAGGCAGGGAAAGAGAGGCAGGGTATCAGAGGCAGGGAATCAGAGGCGGGGAATCAGAGGCAAGGAATCAGAGACACAGAAAGAGAGGCGTGGAATCAGAGGCACGGAATCAGAGCCGGCGAATCTGAGCCGGGAAATCAGAGGCAGAGAAACAGAGGCGGTGAAACGTGGGTGCGGAATCGGAGGCGGGGAATCAGAGGTGGGGAATCAGAGGCAGGGAATCAGAGTTAGGGAATCAGAGGCAGAGAATCAGAGGCAGGGAATCAGAGGCAGGTTATCAGAGGCAGGGAATCAGAGGCGGTGTATCAGAAGCGGGGAATCAGAGGTGGGGAATCAGTGGCAGGGTATGAGAGGGGGGGAATCAGAGGCGGGGAATCAGAGGCAGGGAATCAGAGGCGGGGAATCAGAGGCAGGGAATCAGAGGCGGGCAATCAGAGGTGGGGAATCAGAAGCGTGGAATCAGAGGTGGGGAAATAAATGTGGGGAAACCTAGGCCAGGAAAGTTGTCCGGAAAGGGAGGCGGTGAATCAGAGGCGGGGAATCAGAGGCGGGGAATCAGAGGCGGGGAATCAGAGGCGGGGAATCAGAGGCGGGGAATCAGAGGCGGGGAATCAGAGGTGGGGAATCAGTGGCAGGGTATCAGAGGGGGGGGGAATCAGAGGCGGGGAATCAGAGGCAGGGAATCAGAGGCGGGGAATCAGAGGCGGGGAATCAGAGGCGGGGAATCAGAGGCGGGGAATCAGAGGCGGGGAATCAGAGGCAGGGAATCAGAGGCGCGCAAACAGAGGCGGGGAATCAGAAGCATGGAATCAGAGGTGGGGAAAGAAATGTGGGGAAACGTAGGCCAGGAAATTTGCGCGGAAAGGGAGGCGGTGAATCAGAGGCAGGGAATCAGAGGTGGGGAATCAGAGGCGGGGAATCAGAGGCGTGGAATCATAGGTGGGGAAAGAGATGTGGGGAAACAGGCGGGTAAACAGAGGCGGGTAAATATAGGCAGGGAATCAGAGGCGGGGAATCAGAGGCAGGGAATCAGATGAAGGGAAATTGATGCAGGGTATCTGAGGCAGGGAATCAGAGGCAGGGAATCAGAGGCAGGGAATCTGAGGCAGGGAATCAGAGGCAGGTTATCAGAGGCAGGGAATCAGAGGGAGGGAATCTGAGGCGGGGAATCTGAGGTGGGGAATCAGTGGAAGGGTATCAGAGGGGGGGAATCAGAGGCGGGGAATCAGAGGCGGGGAATCAGAGGCGGGGAATCAGAGGCGGGGAATCAGAGGTGGGAAATCAGAGGCAGTGAATCAGAGGTGGGGAATCAGAGGCGGGGAATCAGCGGCAGGGAATCAGAGGCGGGGAATCAGAGGCGGGCAATCAGAGGCGGGGAATCAGAAGCGTGGAATCAGAGGTGGGGAAATAAATGTGGGGAAACGTAGGCCAGGAAAGTTGTCCGGAAAGGGAGGCGGTGAATCAGAGGCGGGGAATCAGAGGCGGGGAATCAGAGGCGGGGAATCAGATGCGGGGAATCAGAGGCGGGGAATCAGCGGCAGGGAATCAGAGGCGGGGAATCAGAGGCGGGCAATCAGAGGCGGGGAATCAGAAGCGTGGAATCAGAGGTGGGGAAATAAATGTGGGGAAACGTAGGCCAGGAAAGTTGTCCGGAAAGGGAGGCGGTGAATCAGAGGTGGGGAATCAGAGGCGGGGAATCAGAGGCGGCTAATCAGAGGCGGGGAATCAGAGGCGGGGAATCAGAGGTGGGGAATCAGTGGCAGGGTATCAGAGGGGGGGGAATCAGAGGCGGGGAATCAGAGGCGGGGAATCAGAGGCGGGGAATCAGAGGCGGGGAATCAGAGACGGGGAATCAGAGGCGGGGACTCAGAGGCAGGGAATCAGAGGCAGGGAATCAGAGGCGGCCAATCAGAGGTGGGGAATCAGAAGCATGGAATCAGAGGTGGGGAAAGAAATGTGGGGAAACGTAGGCCAGGAAATTTGCGCAGAAAGGGAGGCGGTGAATCAGAGGCGGGGAATCAGAGGTGTGGAATCATAGGTGGGGAAAGAGATGTGGCGAAACAGGCGGCTAAACAGAGGCGGGTAAATATAGGCAGGGAATCAGAGGCGGGGAATCAGAGGCAGGGAATCAGATGAAGGGAAATTGATGCAGGGTATCTGAGGCAGGGAATCAGAGGCAGGGAATCAGAGGCAGGGAATCTAAGGCAGGGAATCAGAGGCAGGTTATCAGAGGCAGGGAATAAGAGGCGGGGAATCAGAGGCGGGGAATCAGAGGCAGGGAATCAGATGAAGGGAATCTGATGCAGGGAATCTGAGGCAGGTAATCTGAGGCGGGTTATCAGAGTGGGGAAATGATTTGTGGGAAACGAGATGCAGAGAAAGAAGCACGGAAATAGAGGCAGGGAAAGAGAGGCAGGGTATCAGAGGCAGGGAATCAGAGGCGGGGAATCAGAGGCAAGGAATCAGAGACACAGAAAGAGAGGCGTGGAATCAGAGGCACGGAATCAGAGCCGGCGAATCTGAGCCGGGAAATCAGAGGCAGAGAAACAGAGGCGGTGAAACGTGGGTGCGGAATCGGAGGCGGGGAATCAGAGGTGGGGAATCAGAGGCAGGGAATCAGAGTTAGGGAATCAGAGGCAGAGAATCAGAGGCAGGGAATCAGAGGCAGGTTATCAGAGGCAGGGAATCAGAGGCGGTGTATCAGAGGCGGGGAATCAGAGGTGGGGAATCAGTGGCAGGGTATGAGAGGGGGGGAATCAGAGGCGGGGAATCAGAGGCAGGGAATCAGAGGCGGGGAATCAGAGGCAGGGAATCAGAGGTGGGGAATCAGAGGCAGGGAATCAGCGGCGGCGAATCACAGGCGGGGAATCAGAGGTGCGGAATCAGAGCCGGCGAATCTGAGCTGGGAAATCATAAGCAGAGCAACGGAGGCGGTGAAACATGGGTGCGGAATCGGACGCGGGGAATCATAGGTGTGGAATCAGAGGCAGGGAATCAGAGGCAGGGAATCAGAGGCAGAGAATCAGAGGCAGGGCATCAGAGGCAGGTTATCAGAGACAGGTTATCAGAGGCAGGGAATCAGAGGCGGGGAATCAGAGGCGGGGAATCAGATGAAGGGAATCGAGGCGTAAAATCAGAGGTGCGGAATCAGAGCCGGCGAATCTGAGCTGGGAAATCATAAGCAGAGCAACGGAGGCGGTGAAAGATGGGTGCGGAATCGGACGCGGAGAATCATAGGTGTGGAATCAGAGGCAGGGAATCAGAGGCAGGGAATCAGAGGCAGAGAATCAGAGGCAGGGAATCAGAGGCAGGTTATCAGAGACAGGTTATCAGAGGCAGGGAATCAGAGACACAGAAATAGAGGCGTGGAATCAGAGGTGCGGAATCAGAGCCGGCGAATCTGAGCTGGGAAATCATAAGCAGAGCAACGGAGGCGGTGAAACATAGGTGCGGAATCGGACGCGGCGAATCATAGGTGTGGAATCAGAAGCAGGGAATCAGAGGCAGAGAATCAGAGGCAGGGAATCAGAGGCAGGTTATCAGAGACAGGTTATCAGAGGCAGGGAATCTGAAGCAGGGAATCTGAGGCGGGTTATCAGAGGGGGGAAATGAGATGTGGGAAACGAGATGCAGAGAAAGATGCACGGAAATAGAGGCAGGGAAAGAGAGGCAGGGTATCAGAGGCGGGGAATCAGAGGCGGGGAATCAGAGGCAAGGAATCAGAGACACAGAAAGAGAGGCGTGGAATCAGAGGCACGGAATCAGAGCCGGCGAATCTGAGCCGGGAAATCAGAGGCAGAGCAACAGAGGCGGTGAAACGTGGATGCGGAATCGGAGGCGGGGAATCGGAGGTGGGGAATCAGAGGCAGGGAATCAGAGGCAGGGAATCAGAGGCAGAGATTCAGAGGCAGGGAATCAGAGGGAGGTTATCAGGGGCAGGGTATCAGAGGCGGGGAATCAGAGGCGGGGAATCAGAGGCGTGGAATCATAGGTTGGGAAAGAGATGTGGGGAAACAGGCGGGTAAACAGAGGCGGGTAAAAATAGGCGGGGAATCAGAGGCATGGAATCAGAGGCGGGGAATCACAGTGAGGGAATCAGATGAAGGGAAATTGATGCTGGGTATCTGAGGCAGGGAATCTGAGGCAGGGAATCAGAGGCAGGGAATCTGAGGCGGGTTATCAGAGGGGGGAAATGAGATGTGGGAAACGAGATGCAGAGAAAGAGGCATGGAAATAGAGGCAGGGAAAGAGAGGCAGGGTATCAGAGGCGGGGAATCAGAGGCGGGGAATCAGAGGCGGGGAATCAGAGACATGGAAAGAGAGGCGTGGAATCAGATGTGCGGAAGCAAAGCCGATGAATCTGAGCCGGGAAATCAGAAGCAGAGCAACAGAAGCGGTGAAACATGGGTGCGGAATCGGAGGCGGGGAATCAGAGGTGGGGAATCAGAGGCAGGGAATCAGAGGCAGGGAATAAGAGGCAGGGAATCTGAGGCAGGGAATCAGAGGCAGGTTATGAGAGGCAGGGAATCAGAGGCGGGGAATCAGAGGCGGGGAATCAGAGGCAGGGAATCAGATGAAGGGAATCTGATGCAGGGAATCTGAGGCAGGGAATCTGAGGCGGGGAATCAGAGGGGGGAAATGAGATGTGGGAAAAGAGATGCAGAGAAAGAGGCACGGAAATAGAGGCAGGGTATCACAGGCGGGGAATCAGAGGCGGGGAATCAGAGGCAAGGAATCAGAGACACAGAATGAGAGGTGTGGAATCAGAGGCACGGAATCAGAGCCGGCGAATCTGAGCCGGGAATCAGAGGCAGAGCAACAGAGGCGTTGAAACGTGGGTGCAGAATCGGAGGCGGGAAATCAGAGGTGGGGAATCCGAGGCAGGGAATCAGAGGCAGGGAATCAGAGGCAGAGAATCAGAGGCTGGTTATCAGAGACAGGTTATCAGAGGCAGGGAATCAGAGGCGGGGAATCAGAGGCGGGGAATCAGAGGCGGGGAATCAGAGGCGGGGAATCAGAGGCGGGGAATCAGACGCGGGGAATCACAGGCGGGGAATCAGAGGCAGGTAATCAGAGGGGGGCAATCAGAGGCGGGCAATCAGAGGCGTGGAATCAGATGTGGGGAAAGAGATGTGGGGAAACTGGCGGGTAAACAGAGGCGGGTAAACATAGGTGGGGAATCAGAGGCAGGGAATCAGAGGCGGGCAATCAGAGGCAAGGAATCAGATGAAGGGAATCTGATGCAGGGAATCTGAGGCAGGGAATCTGAGGCATGGAATCTGAGGCAGGGAATCTGAGGCGGGTTATCAGAGGGGGGAAATGAGATGTGGGAAACAAGATGCAGAGAAAGAGGCACGGAAATAGAGGCAGGGAAAGAGAGGCAGGGTATCAGAGGCGGGGAATCAGAGGCGGGGAATCAGAGGCGGGGAATCAGAGACACAGAAAGAGAGGCGTGGAATCGGAGGTGCGGAATCAGAGCCGGCGAATCTGAGCCGGGAAATCAGAAGCAGAGCAACAGAGGCGGTGATACATGGGTGCGGAATCGGACGCGGGGAATCAGAGGTGTGGAATCAGAGGCAGGGAATCAGTGGTGGGGAATCAGAGGCGGGGAATCAGAGGCGGGGAATCAGACGTGGGGAATCACAGGCGGGGAATCAGAGGCAGGTAATCAGAGGCGGGGAATCAGAGGCAGGGAATCAGATGCGGGGAATCAGAGGCGGGGAATCAGAGCTGGGGAATCAGAGGCGGGGTATTAGAGTTGGGGAATCTAAGGCGGGAAATCAGATATGGGGAAACAGAGGTGGGGAATCAGAGGCGGGGAAACAGAGGCAGGGAATCAGATATGGTGAATCAGAGATGGGGAATCAGAGGCGGGGAATCAGAGGCAGGGAATCAGACGCGGGGAATCAGAGGTGGGCAATCAGAGGAGGGGAATCAGATATGGGGAATCAGAGGCGGGGAATCAGAGGCGGGGAAACAAATATAGGGAATCAGAGGTGGGGAATCAGAGGTTGGGAATCAGAGATGGGGAATCAAGGCGGGAAATCAGAGGCAGGGAATCAGACGCTGGGAATCAGAGGCGGGGATTCAGAGCTGGGGAATCAGAGGCGGTGAATCAGAGTTGGGGAATCAGAGGCAGGGAATCAGATATGGGGAATCAGAGGCGGGGAATCAGAGGCGGGGAAACAGAGGCGGGGAATCAGATATGGGGAATCAGAATTGGGGAATCAGGGGCAGGGAATCAGTGGCAGGGAATCAGAGGCGGGGAATCAGAGGCGGGGAATCAGAGGCAGGGAATCAGACAGGGGGAATCAGAGGCGGGGAATCTGAGATGGGGAATCAGAGGCGGGGAATCAGAGGCAGGGAATCGGACTCCGGGAATCAGAGTCGGGGAATCAGAGCTGGGGAATCAGAGGCGGGGAATCAGAGTTGGGGAATCAGAGGCGGGGAATCAGATATGGGGAAACAGAGGCGGGGAATCAGATATGGGAAATCAGAGGTGGCGAATCAAAGGCGGTGAAACAGAGATGGGGAATCAGGGCAGGGAATCAGAGGCAGGGAATCAAACACGGGGAATCAGAGCTGGGGAATCAGAGGCGGGGAATCAGAGTTGGGAATCAGAGGCGGGGTATCAGAGGCGGGGAAACAGAGGCGGGGAATCAGATATGGGGAATCAGAGGTGGGGAATCCGAGGTTGGGAATCAGAAGCAGGGAATCAGAGGCGGGGAATCAGAGGCGGGGAATCAGAGGAAGGGAATCAGATGTGCGGAATCGGAGATGGGGAATCAGAGGCAGGGAATCAGAGGCGGGGAATCAGAGGCGGGGAATCAGAGGCCGGGAATCAGATATGGGGAAACAGAGGCGGGGAATCCGAGGCGGGGAAACAGAGGCGGGGAATCAGATATGGGGAATCAGAGGTGGGGAATCAGAGGTTGGGAATCAGAGGCAGGGAATCAGAGGCTTGGAATCAGATGCAGGGAATCAGATGCGGGAAATCAGAGGCGGGGAATCAGAGCTGGGGAATCAGAGGTGGGGAATCAGATTTGGGGAATCAGAGGCGGGGACTTAGATATTGGGAAACAGAGGCGGGGAATCAGAGGCGGGGAAACCCAGGCGGGGAATCAGATATGGGGAATCAGAAGTGGGGAATCAGAGGCAAGGAATCAGATGTGCGGAATCAGAGATGGGGAATCAGAGGCAGGGAATCAGAATCAGAAGCAGGGAATCAGAGGCCGGGAATCAGAGGCCGGAATCAGATGCTGGGAATCAGAGGCCTGGAATCAGAGGCGGGGAATCAGAGGCAGGGAATCAGATGCGGGGAATCAGAGGCGGGGAATCAGAGCCTGGGAATCAGAGGCGGGGTATTAGAGTTGGGGAATCAGAGGCGGGGAATCAGATATGGGGAAATAGAGGTGGGGAATCAGATATGGGGAATCAGAGGTGTGGAATCAGAGGTTGGGAATCAAAGGCAGGGAATCAGAGTCGGGGAAACAGAGGCGGGTAATCAGATATGGGGAATCAGAGGTGGCGAATCAAAGGCGGTGAAACAGAGATGGGGAATCAGGGCAGGGAATCAGAGGCAGGGAATCAAACACGGGGAATCAGAGCTGGGGAATCAGAGGCGGTGAATCAGAGTTGGGAATCAGAGGCGGGGAATCAGAGGCGGGGAAACAGAGGCGGGGAATCAGATATGGGGAATCAGAGGTGGGGAATCCGAGGTTGGGAATCAGAGGCAGGGAATCAGAGGCGGGGAATCAGAGGCGGGGAATCAGAGGAAGGGAATCAGATGTGCGGAATCGGAGATGGGGAATCAGAGGCAGGGAATCAGAGGCGGGGAATCAGAGGCGGGGAATCAGAGGCCGGGAATCAGATATGGGGAAACAGAGGCGGGGAATCCGAGGCGGGGAAACAGAGGCGGGGAATCAGATATGGGGAATCAGAGGTGGGAAATCAGAGGTTGGGAATCAGAGGCAGGGAATCAGAGGCTTGGAATCAGATGCAGGGAATCAGATGCGGGGAATCAGAGGCGGGGAATCAGAGCTGGGGAATTAGAGGTGGGGAATCAGATTTGGGGAATCAGAGGCGGGGACTTAGATATTGGGAAACAGAGGCGGGGAATCAGAGGCGGGGAAACCCAGGCGGGGAATCAGATATGGGGAATCAGAGGCAAGGAATCAGATGTGCGGAATCAGAGATGGGGAATCAGAGGCAGGGAATCAGAATCAGAAGCAGGGAATCAGAGGCCGGGAATCAGAGGCCGGAATCAGATGCTGGGAATCAGAGGCCTGGAATCAGATGCGGGGAATCAGAGGCAGGGAATCAGATGCGGGGAATCAGAGGCGGGGAATCAGAGCTGGGGAATCAGAGGCGGGGTATTATAGTTGGGGAATCAGAGGCGGGGAATCAGATATGGGGAAACAGAGGTGGGGAATCAGAGGCGGGGAAACAGAGGCAGGGAATCAGATATGGGGAATCAGAGGCGGGGAATCAGAGGTGGGGAATCATAGGCAGGGAATCGGATGTGCGGAATCAGAGATGGGGAATCAGAGGCTGGGAATCAGAGGTGGTGAATCAGAGATGGGGAATCAGAGGCGGGGAATCAGAGGCAGGGAATCAGACGCGGGGAATCAGAGGTGGGCAATCAGAGGCGGGGAATCAGATATGGGGAATCAGAGGCGGGGAATCAGAGGCGGGGAAACAGAGGCGGGGAGTCAGATATGGGGAATCAGAGGTGGGGCATCAGAGGTTGTGAATCACAGATGGGGAATCAGAGGAGGGGAATCAGAGGCAGGGAATCAGACGCGGGGAATCAGAGGCGGGGATTCGGAGCTGGGGAATCAGAGGCGGGGAATCAGAGTTGGGGAATCAGAGGCGGGGAATCAGATATGGGGAATCAGAGGCAGGGAATCAGAGGCGGGAAAACAGAGGCGGGGAATCAGATATGGGGAATCAGAGGCGGGGAATCAGAGGCAGGGAATCAGACACGGGGAATCAGAGGCGGGGAATCAGAGATGGGGAATCAGAGGCGGGGAATCAGAGGCAGGGAATCGGATGCCGGGAATCAGAGGCGGGAAATCAGAGCTGGGGAATCAGAGGCGGGGAATCAGAGTTGGGGAATCAGAGGCGGCGAAGCAGATATGGGGAAATAGAGGCGGGGAATCAGATATGGGGAATCAGAGGCGGGGAATCAGTTATGGGGAATCAGAGGCTGGGAATCAGAGGGGGGGAAACAGAGGCGGGGAATAAGATATGGGGAATCACAGGTGGGGAATCAGGGGCGGGGAATCAGTGGCAGGGAATCAGAGGCGGGGAATCAGAGGCGGGGAATCAAAGGAAGGAAATCAGACACGGGGAATCAGAGGTGGGGAATCAGAGATGGGGAATCAGAGGCGGGGAATCACAGGCAGGGAATCAGACGCGGGGAATCAGAGGCGGGGATTCAGAGCTGGGGAATCAGAGGCGGGGAATCAGAGTTGGGGAATCAGAGGCGGGGAATCAGATATGGGGAATCAGAGGCAGGGAATCAGAGGCGGGAAAACAGAGGCGGGGAATCAGATATGGGGAATCAGAGGCGGGGAATCAGAGGCAGGGAATCAGACACGGGGAATCAGAGGCGGGGAATCAGAGATGGGGAATCAGAGGCGGGGAATCAGAGGCAGGGAATCGGATGCCGGGAATCAGAGGCGGGAAATCAGAGCTGGGGAATCAGACACGGGGAATCAGAGGCGGGGAATCAGAGATGGGGAATCAGAGGCGGGGAATCAGAGGCAGGGAATCGGACTCCGGGAATCAGAGTCGGGGAATCAGAGCTGGGGAATCAGAGGCGGGGAATCAGAGTTGGGGAATCAGAGGCGTGGAATCAGATAAGGGGAAATAGAGGTGGGGAATCAGATATGGGGAATCAGAGGTGTGGAATCAGAGGTTGGGAATCAGAGGCAGGGAATCAGAGTCGGGGAAACAGAGGCGGGTAATCAGATATGGGGAATCAGAGGTGGCGAATCAAAGGCGGTGAAACAGAGATGGGGAATCAGGGCAGGGAATCAGAGGCAGGGAATCAAACACGGGGAATCAGAGCTGGGGAATCAGAGGCGGTGAATCAGAGTTGGGAATCAGAGGCGGGGAATCAGAGGCGGGGAAACAGAGGCGGGGAATCAGATATGGGGAATCAGAGGTGGGGAATCCGAGGTTGGGAATCAGAGGCAGGGAATCAGAGGCGGGGAATCAGAGGCGGGGAATCAGAGGAAGGGAATCAGATGTGCGGAATCGGAGATGGGGAATCAGAGGCAGGTAATCAGAGGGGGGCAATCAGAGGCGGGCAATCAGAGGCGTGGAATCAGATGTGGGGAAAGAGATGTGGGGAAACTGGCGGGTAAACAGAGGCGGGTAAACATAGGTGGGGAATCAGAGGCAGGGAATCAGAGGCGGGCAATCAGAGGCAAGGAATCAGATGAAGGGAATCTGATGCAGGGAATCTGAGGCAGGGAATCTGAGGCATGGAATCTGAGGCAGGGAATCTGAGGCGGGTTATCAGAGGGGGGAAATGAGATGTGGGAAACAAGATGCAGAGAAAGAGGCACGGAAATAGAGGCAGGGAAAGAGAGGCAGGGTATCAGAGGCGGGGAATCAGAGGCGGGGAATCAGAGGCGGGGAATCAGAGACACAGAAAGAGAGGCGTGGAATCGGAGGTGCGGAATCAGAGCCGGCGAATCTGAGCCGGGAAATCAGAAGCAGAGCAACAGAGGCGGTGATACATGGGTGCGGAATCGGACGCGGGGAATCGGAGGTGTGGAATCAGAGGCAGGGAATCAGTGGTGGGGAATCAGAGGCGGGGAATCAGAGGCGGGGAATCAGACGCGGGGAATCACAGGCGGGGAATCAGAGGCAGGTAATCAGAGGCGGGGAATCAGAGGCAGGGAATCAGATGCGGGGAATCAGAGGCGGGGAATCAGAGCTGGGGAATCAGAGGCGGGGTATTAGAGTTGGGGAATCTAAGGCGGGAAATCAGATATGGGGAAACAGAGGTGGGGAATCAGAGGCGGGGAAACAGAGGCAGGGAATCAGATATGGTGAATCAGAGATGGGGAATCAGAGGCGGGGAATCAGAGGCAGGGAATCAGACGCGGGGAATCAGAGGTGGGCAATCAGAGGAGGGGAATCAGATATGGGGAATCAGAGGCGGGGAATCAGAGGCGGGGAATCAAATATAGGGAATCAGAGGTGGGGAATCAGAGGTTGGGAATCAGAGATGGGGAATCAAGGCGGGAAATCAGAGGCAGGGAATCAGACGCTGGGAATCAGAGGCGGGGATTCAGAGCTGGGGAATCAGAGGCGGTGAATCAGAGTTGGGGAATCAGAGGCAGGGAATCAGATATGGGGAATCAGAGGCGGGGAATCAGAGGCGGGGAAACAGAGGCGGGGAATCAGATATGGGGAATCAGAATTGGGGAATCAGGGGCAGGGAATCAGTGGCAGGGAATCAGAGGCGGGGAATCAGAGGCGGGGAATCAGAGGCAGGGAATCAGACAGGGGGAATCAGAGGCGGGGAATCTGAGATGGGGAATCAGAGGCGGGGAATCAGAGGCAGGGAATCGGACTCCGGGAATCAGAGTCGGGGAATCAGAGCTGGGGAATCAGAGGCGGGGAATCAGAGTTGGGGAATCAGAGGCGGGGAATCAGATATGGGGAAACAGAGGCGGGGAATCAGATATGGGGAATCAGAGGTGGCGAATCAAAGGCGGTGAAACAGAGATGGGGAATCAGGGCAGGGAATCAGAGGCAGGGAATCAAACACGGGGAATCAGAGCTGGGGAATCAGAGGCGGGGAATCAGAGTTGGGAATCAGAGGCGGGGAATCAGAGGCGGGGAAACAGAGGCGGGGAATCAGATATGGGGAATCAGAGGTGGGGAATCCGAGGTTGGGAATCAGAAGCAGGGAATCAGAGGCGGGGAATCAGAGGCGGGGAATCAGAGGAAGGGAATCAGATGTGCGGAATCGGAGATGGGGAATCAGAGGCAGGGAATCAGAGGCGGGGAATCAGAGGCGGGGAATCAGAGGCCGGGAATCAGATATGGGGAAACAGAGGCGGGGAATCCGAGGTGGGGAAACAGAGGCGGGGAATCAGATATGGGGAATCAGAGGTGGGGAATCAGAGGTTGGGAATCAGAGGCAGGGAATCAGAGGCTTGGAATCAGATGCAGGGAATCAGATGCGGGAAATCAGAGGCGGGGAATCAGAGCTGGGGAATCAGAGGTGGGGAATCAGATTTGGGGAATCAGAGGCGGGGACTTAGATATTGGGAAACAGAGGCGGGGAATCAGAGGCGGGGAAACCCAGGCGGGGAATCAGATATGGGGAATCAGAAGTGGGGAATCAGAGGCAAGGAATCAGATGTGCGGAATCAGAGATGGGGAATCAGAGGCAGGGAATCAGAATCAGAAGCAGGGAATCAGAGGCCGGGAATCAGAGGCCGGAATCAGATGCTGGGAATCAGAGGCCTGGAATCAGAGGCGGGGAATCAGAGGCAGGGAATCAGATGCGGGGAATCAGAGGCGGGGAATCAGAGCCTGGGAATCAGAGGCGGGGTATTAGAGTTGGGGAATCAGAGGCGGGGAATCAGATATGGGGAAATAGAGGTGGGGAATCAGATATGGGGAATCAGAGGTGTGGAATCAGAGGTTGGGAATCAAAGGCAGGGAATCAGAGTCGGGGAAACAGAGGCGGGTAATCAGATATGGGGAATCAGAGGTGGCGAATCAAAGGCGGTGAAACAGAGATGGGGAATCAGGGCAGGGAATCAGAGGCAGGGAATCAAACACGGGGAATCAGAGCTGGGGAATCAGAGGCGGTGAATCAGAGTTGGGAATCAGAGGCGGGGAATCAGAGGCGGGGAAACAGAGGCGGGGAATCAGATATGGGGAATCAGAGGTGGGGAATCCGAGGTTGGGAATCAGAGGCAGGGAATCAGAGGCGGGGAATCAGAGGCGGGGAATCAGAGGAAGGGAATCAGATGTGCGGAATCGGAGATGGGGAATCAGAGGCAGGGAATCAGAGGCGGGGAATCAGAGGCGGGGAATCAGAGGCCGGGAATCAGATATGGGGAAACAGAGGCGGGGAATCCGAGGCGGGGAAACAGAGGCGGGGAATCAGATATGGGGAATCAGAGGTGGGAAATCAGAGGTTGGGAATCAGAGGCAGGGAATCAGAGGCTTGGAATCAGATGCAGGGAATCAGATGCGGGGAATCAGAGGCGGGGAATCAGAGCTGGGGAATTAGAGGTGGGGAATCAGATTTGGGGAATCAGAGGCGGGGACTTAGATATTGGGAAACAGAGGCGGGGAATCAGAGGCGGGGAAACCCAGGCGGGGAATCAGATATGGGGAATCAGAGGCAAGGAATCAGATGTGCGGAATCAGAGATGGGGAATCAGAGGCAGGGAATCAGAATCAGAAGCAGGGAATCAGAGGCCGGGAATCAGAGGCCGGAATCAGATGCTGGGAATCAGAGGCCTGGAATCAGATGCGGGGAATCAGAGGCAGGGAATCAGATGCGTGGAATCAGAGGCGGGGAATCAGAGCTGGGGAATCAGAGGCGGGGTATTATAGTTGGGGAATCAGAGGCGGGGAATCAGATATGGGGAAACAGAGGTGGGGAATCAGAGGCGGGGAAACAGAGGCAGGGAATCAGATATGGGGAATCAGAGGCGGGGAATCAGAGGTGGGGAATCATAGGCAGGGAATCGGATGTGCGGAATCAGAGATGGGGAATCAGAGGCTGGGAATCAGAGGTGGTGAATCAGAGATGGGGAATCAGAGGCGGGGAATCAGAGGCAGGGAATCAGACGCGGGGAATCAGAGGTGGGCAATCAGAGGCGGGGAATCAGATATGGGGAATCAGAGGCGGGGAATCAGAGGCGGGGAAACAGAGGCGGGGAGTCAGATATGGGGAATCAGAGGTGGGGCATCAGAGGTTGTGAATCACAGATGGGGAATCAGAGGAGGGGAATCAGAGGCAGGGAATCAGACGCGGGGAATCAGAGGCGGGGATTCGGAGCTGGGGAATCAGAGGCGTGGAATCAGAGTTGGGGAATCAGAGGCGGGGAATCAGATATGGGGAATCAGAGGCAGGGAATCAGAGGCGGGAAAACAGAGGCGGGGAATCAGGTATGGGGAATCAGAGGCGGGGAATCAGAGGCAGGGAATCAGACACGGGGAATCAGAGGCGGGGAATCAGAGATGGGGAATCAGAGGCGGGGAATCAGAGGCAGGGAATCGGATGCCGGGAATCAGAGGCGGGAAATCAGAGCTGGGGAATCAGAGGCGGGGAATCAGAGTTGGGGAATCAGAGGCGGCGAAGCAGATATGGGGAAATAGAGGCGGGGAATCAGATATGGGGAATCAGAGGCGGGGAATCAGTTATGGGGAATCAGAGGCTGGGAATCAGAGGGGGGGAAACAGAGGCGGGGAATAAGATATGGGGAATCACAGGTGGGGAATCAGGGGCGGGGAATCAGTGGCAGGGAATCAGAGGCGGGGAATCAGAGGCGGGGAATCAAAGGAAGGAAATCAGACACGGGGAATCAGAGGTGGGGAATCAGAGATGGGGAATCAGAGGCGGGGAATCACAGGCAGGGAATCAGACGCGGGGAATCAGAGGCGGGGATTCAGAGCTGGGGAATCAGAGGCGGGGAATCAGAGTTGGGGAATCAGAGGCGGGGAATCAGATATGGGGAATCAGAGGCAGGGAATCAGAGGCGGGAAAACAGAGGCGGGGAATCAGATATGGGGAATCAGAGGCGGGGAATCAGAGGCAGGGAATCAGACACGGGGAATCAGAGGCGGGGAATCAGAGATGGGGAATCAGAGGCGGGGAATCAGAGGCAGGGAATCGGATGCCGGGAATCAGAGGCGGGAAATCAGAGCTGGGGAATCAGACACGGGGAATCAGAGGCGGGGAATCAGAGATGGGGAATCAGAGGCGGGGAATCAGAGGCAGGGAATCGGACTCCGGGAATCAGAGTCGGGGAATCAGAGCTGGGGAATCAGAGGCGGGGAATCAGAGTTGGGGAATCAGAGGCGTGGAATCAGATAAGGGGAAATAGAGGTGGGGAATCAGATATGGGGAATCAGAGGTGTGGAATCAGAGGTTGGGAATCAGAGGCAGGGAATCAGAGTCGGGGAAACAGAGGCGGGTAATCAGATATGGGGAATCAGAGGTGGCGAATCAAAGGCGGTGAAACAGAGATGGGGAATCAGGGCAGGGAATCAGAGGCAGGGAATCAAACACGGGGAATCAGAGCTGGGGAATCAGAGGCGGTGAATCAGAGTTGGGAATCAGAGGCGGGGAATCAGAGGCGGGGAAACAGAGGCGGGGAATCAGATATGGGGAATCAGAGGTGGGGAATCCGAGGTTGGGAATCAGAGGCAGGGAATCAGAGGCGGGGAATCAGAGGCGGGGAATCAGAGGAAGGGAATCAGATGTGCGGAATCGGAGATGGGGAATCAGAGGCAGGGAATCAGAGGCGGGGAATCAGAGGCGGGGAATCAGAGGCCGGGAATCAGATATGGGGAAACAGAGGCGGGGAATCCGAGGCGGGGAAACAGAGGCGGGGAATCAGATATGGGGAATCAGAGGTGGGGAATCAGAGGTTGGGAATCAGAGGCAGGGAATCAGAGGCTTGGAATCAGATGCAGGGAATCAGATGCGGGGAATCAGAGGCGGGGAATCAGAGCTGGGGAATCAGAGGTGGGGAATCAGATTTGGGGAATCAGAGGCGGGGACTTAGATATTGGGAAACAGAGGCGGGGAATCAGAGGCGGGGAAACCCAGGCGGGGAATCAGATATGGGGAATCAGAGGTGGGGAATCAGAGGCAAGGAATCAGATGTGCGGAATCAGAGATGGGGAATCAGAGGCAGGGAATCAGAATCAGAAGCAGGGAATCAGAGGCCGGGAATCAGAGGCCGGAATCAGATGCTGGGAATCAGAGGCCTGGAATCAGAGGCGGGGAATCAGAGGCAGGGAATAAGATGCGGGGAATCAGAGGCGGGGAAACAGAGCTGGGGTATCAGAGGCGGGGTATTAGAGTTGGGGAATCAGAGGCGGGGAATCAGATATGGGGAAACAGAGGTGGGGAATCAGAGGCGGGGAAACAGAGGCAGGGAATCAGATATGGGGAATCAGAGGCGGGGAATCAGAGGTGGAGTATCATAGGCAGGGAATCGGATGTGCGGAATCAGAGATGGGGAATCAGAGGCTGGGAATCAGAGGTGGTGAATCAGAGGTGGGGGATCAGAGGCGGGGAATCAGAGGCAGGGAATCAGACGTGGGGAATCAGAGGTGGGCAATCAGAGGCGGGGAATCAGATATGGGGAATCAGAGACGGGGAATCAGAGGCGGGGAAACAGAGGCGGGGAATCAGATATGGGGAATCAGAGGTGGGGCATCAGAGGTTGTGAATCACAGATGGGGAATCAGAGGCGGGGAATCAGAGGCAGGGAATCAGACACGGGGAATCAGAGGCGGGGAATCAGAGATGGGGAATCAGAGGCGGGGAATCAGAGGCAGGGAATCGGACTCCGGGAATCAGAGTCGGGGAATCAGAGCTGGGGAATCAGAGGCGGGGAATCAGAGTTGGGGAATCAGAGGCGGGGAATCAGATATGGGGAAATAGAGGTGGGGAATCAGATATGGGGAATCAGAGGTGTGGAATCGGAGGTTGGGAATCAAAGGCAGGGAATCAGAGTCGGGGAAACAGAGGCGGGTAATCAGGTATGGGGAATCAGAGGTGGCGAATCAAAGGCGGTGAAACAGAGATGGGGAATCAGGGCAGGGAATCAGAGGCAGGGAATCAAACACGGGGAATCAGAGCTGGGGAATCAGAGGCGGTGAATCAGAGTTGGGAATCAGAGGCGGGGAATCAGAGGCGGGGAAACAGAGGCGGGGAATCAGATATGGGGAATCAGAGGTGGGGAATCCGAGGTTTGGAATCAGAGGCAGGGAATCAGAGGCGGGGAATCAGAGGCGGGGAATCAGAGGAAGGGAATCAGATGTGCGGAATCGGAGATGGGGAATCAGAGGCAGGGAATCAGAGGCGGGGAATCAGAGGCGGGGAATCAGAGGCCGGGAATCAGATATGGGGAAACAGAGGCGGGGAATCCGAGGCGGGGAAACAGAGGCGGGGAATCAGATATGGGGAATCAGAGGTGGGAAATCAGAGGTTGGGAATCAGAGGCAGGGAATCAGAGGCTTGGAATCAGATGCAGGGAATCAGATGCGGGGAATCAGAGGCGGGGAATCAGAGCTGGGGAATTAGAGGTGGGGAATCAGATTTGGGGAATCAGAGGCGGGGACTTAGATATTGGGAAACAGAGGCGGGGAATCAGAGGCGGGGAAACCCAGGCGGGGAATCAGATATTGGGAATCAGAGGCAAGGAATCAGATGTGCGGAATCAGAGATGGGGAATCAGAGGCAGGGAATCAGAATCAGAAGCAGGGAATCAGAGGCCGGGAATCAGAGGCCGGAATCAGATGCTGGGAATCAGAGGCCTGGAATCAGATGCGGGGAATCAGAGGCAGGGAATCAGATGGGGGGAATCAGAGGCGGGGAATCAGAGCTGGGGAATCAGAGGCGGGGTATTAGAGTTGGGGAATCAGAGGCGGGGAATCAGATATGGGGAAACAGAGGTGGGGAATCAGAGGCGGGGAAACAGAGGCAGGGAATCAGATATGGGGAATCAGAGGCGGGGAATCAGAGGTGGGGAATCATAGGCAGGGAATCGGATGTGCGGAATCAGAGATGGGGAATCAGAGGCTGGGAATCAGAGGTGGTGAATCAGAGATGGGGAATCAGAGGCGGGGAATCAGAGGCAGGGAATCAGACGCGGGGAATCAGAGGTGGGCAATCAGAGGCGGGGAATCAGATATGGGGAATCAGAGGCGGGGAATCAGAGGCGGGGAAACAGAGGCGGGGAGTCAGATATGGGGAATCAGAGGTGGTGCATCAGAGGTTGTGAATCACAGATGGGGAATCAGAGGAGGGGAATCAGAGGCAGGGAATCAGACGCGGGGAATCAGAGGCGGGGATTCGGAGCTGGGGAATCAGAGGCGGGGAATCAGAGTTGGGGAATCAGAGGCGGGGAATCAGATATGGGGAATCAGAGGCAGGGAATCAGAGGCGGGAAAACAGAGGCGGGGAATCAGATATGGGGAATCAGAGGCGGGGAATCAGAGGCAGGGAATCAGACACGGGGAATCAGAGGCGGGGAATCAGAGATGGGGAATCAGAGGCGGGGAATCAGAGGCAGGGAATCGGATGCCGGAAATCAGAGGCGGGAAATCAGAGCTGGGGAATCAGAGGCGGGGAATCAGAGTTGGGGAATCAGAGGCGGCGAAGCAGATATGGGGAAATAGAGGCGGGGAATCAGATATGGGGAATCAGAGGCGGGGAATCAGTTATGGGGAATCAGAGGCTGGGAATCAGAGGGGGGGAAACAGAGGCGGGGAATAAGATATGGGGAATCACAGGTGGGGAATCAGGGGCGGGGAATCAGTGGCAGGGAATCAGAGGCGGGGAATCAGAGGCGGGGAATCAAAGGAAGGAAATCAGACACGGGGAATCAGAGGTGGGGAATCAGAGATGGGGAATCAGAGGCGGGGAATCACAGGCAGGGAATCAGACGCGGGGAATCAGAGGCGGGGATTCAGAGCTGGGGAATCAGAGGCGGGGAATCAGAGTTGGGGAATCAGAGGCGGGGAATCAGATATGGGGAATCAGAGGCAGGGAATCAGAGGCGGGAAAACAGAGGCGGGGAATCAGATATGGGGAATCAGAGGCGGGGAATCAGAGGCAGGGAATCAGACACGGGGAATCAGAGGCGGGGAATCAGAGATGGGGAATCAGAGGCGGGGAATCAGAGGCAGGGAATCGGATGCCGGGAATCAGAGGCGGGAATTCAGAGCTGGGGAATCAGACACGGGGAATCAGAGGCGGGGAATCAGAGATGGGGAATCAGAGGCGGGGAATCAGAGGCAGGGAATCGGACTCCGGGAATCAGAGTCGGGGAATCAGAGCTGGGGAATCAGAGGCGGGGAATCAGAGTTGGGGAATCAGAGGCGTGGAATCAGATAAGGGGAAATAGAGGTGGGGAATCAGATATGGGGAATCAGAGGTGTGGAATCAGAGGTTGGGAATCAGAGGCAGGGAATCAGAGTCGGGGAAACAGAGGCGGGTAATCAGATATGGGGAATCAGAGGTGGCGAATCAAAGGCGGTGAAACAGAGATGGGGAATCAGGGCAGGGAATCAGAGGCAGGGAATCAAACACGGGGAATCAGAGCTGGGGAATCAGAGGCGGTGAATCAGAGTTGGGAATCAGAGGCGGGGAATCAGAGGCGGGGAAACAGAGGCGGGGAATCAGATATGGGGAATCAGAGGTGGGGAATCCGAGGTTGGGAATCAGAGGCAGGGAATCAGAGGCGGGGAATCAGAGGCGGGGAATCAGAGGAAGGGAATCAGATGTGCGGAATCGGAGATGGCGAATCAGAGGCAGGGAATCAGAGGCGGGGAATCAGAGGCGGGGAATCAGAGGCCGGGAATCAGATATGGGGAAACAGAGGCGGGGAATCCGAGGCGGGGAAACAGAGGCGGGGAATCAGATATGGGGAATCAGAGGTGGGGAATCAGAGGTTGGGAATCAGAGGCAGGGAATCAGAGGCTTGGAATCAGATGCAGGGAATCAGATGCGGGGAATCAGAGGCGGGGAATCAGAGCTGGGGAATCAGAGGTGGGGAATCAGATTTGGGGAATCAGAGGCGGGGACTTAGATATTGGGAAACAGAGGCGGGGAATCAGAGG
The DNA here is from genome assembly GCF_036971445.1 of Narcine bancroftii. Lineage (NCBI taxonomy): Eukaryota > Metazoa > Chordata > Chondrichthyes > Torpediniformes > Narcinidae > Narcine > Narcine bancroftii. Next base: position 110,227,890 of record NC_091476.1, read on the forward strand.
CGGGGAAACCCAGCCGGGGAATCAGATATGGGGAATCAGAGGTGGGGAATCAGAGGCAAGGAATCAGATGTGCGGAATCAGAGATGGGGAATCAGAGGCAGGGAATCAGAATCAGAAGCAGGGAATCAGAGGCCGGGAATCAGAGGCCGGAATCAAATGCTGGGAATCAGAGGCCTGGAATCAGAGGCGGGGAATCAGAGGCAGGGAATAAGATGCGGGGAATCAGAGGCGGGGAAACAGAGCTGGGGTATCAGAGGCGGGGTATTAGAGTTGGGGAATCAGAGGCGGGGAATCAGATATGGGGAAACAGAGGTGGGGAATCAGAGGCGGGGAAACAGAGGCAGGGAATCAGATATGGGGAATCAGAGGCGGGGAATCAGAGGTGGAGTATCATAGGCAGGGAATCGGATGTGCGGAATCAGAGATGGGGAATCAGAGGCTGGGAATCAGAGGTGGTGAATCAGAGGTGGGGAATCAGAGGCGGGGAATCAGAGGCAGGGAATCAGACGTGGGGAATCAGAGGTGGGCAATCAGAGGCGGGGAATCAGATATGGGGAATCAGAGACGGGGAATCAGAGGCGGGGAAACAGAGGCGGGGAATCAGATATGGGGAATCAGAGGTGGGGCATCAGAGGTTGTGAATCACAGATGGGGAATCAGAGGCGGGGAATCAGAGGCAGGGAATCAGACGCGGGGAATCAGAGGCGGGGATTCAGAGCTGGGGAATCAGAGGCGGGGAATCAGAGTTGGGGAATCAGAGGCGGGGAATCAGATATGGGGAATCAGAGGCAGGGAGTCAGAGGCGGGAAAACGGAGGCGGGGAATCAGATATGGGGAATCAGAGGCGGGGAATCAGAGGCAGGGAATCAGACACGGGGAATCAGAGGCGGGGAATCAGAGATGGGGAATCAGAGGCGGGGAATCAGAGGCAGGGAATCGGATGCCGGGAATCAGAGGCGGGAAATCAGAGCTGGGGAATCAGAGGCGGGGAATCAGAGTTGGGGAATCAGAGGCGGCGAAGCAGATATGGGGAAATTGAGGCGGGGAATCAGATATGGGGAATCAGAGGCGGGGAATCAGATATGGGGAATCAGAGGCTGGGAATCAGAGGGGGGGAAACAGAGGCGGGGAATAAGATATGGGGAATCACAGGTGGGGAATCAGGGGCGGCGAATCAAAGGAAGGGAATAAGACACGGGGAATCAGAGGTGGGGAATCAGAGATGGGGAATCAGAGGCGGGGAATCACAGGCAGGGAATCAGACGCGGGGAATCAGAGGCGGGGAATCAGAGCTGGGGAATCAGAGGTGGGGAATCAGAGTCGGGGAATCAGAGGCAGGGAATCGGTTGTGCGGAATCAGAGATGGGGAATCAGATGTGGGGAATCAGAGGCAGTGAATCAGAGATGGGGAATCAGAGGCGGGGAATCAGAGGCAGGAAATCAGACAGGGATTCAGAGGCTGGGAATCAGACGGGGGGAATCAAAGGCGGGGAATCAGAGCTGGTGAATCAGAGGCAGGGAATCAGAGTTGGGGATTCAGAGGCGGGGAATCAGATATGGGGAAACAGAGGCGGGGAATGAGAGGCGGGCAAGCAGAGGCGGGGAATTAGATATGGGGAATCAGAGGTGGGAAATCAGAGGTGGTGAATCAGAGATGGGGAATCACAGGCGGGGAATCAGAGGCAGCGAATGGAACGCGGGGAATCAGAGGCATTGAATCAGAGCTGGGGAATCAGAGGCGGGGAATCAGATATGGGGAAACAGAGGCGGGGAATCAGAGGCGGGGAAACAGAGGCGGGGAATCAGACATGGGGAATCGGATGCGGGGAATCAGAGGCGGGGAATCAGAGCTGGGGAATCAGAGGCGGGGAAACAGAGTTGGGGCATCAGAGGTGGGGAATTAGATATGGGGAAACAGAGGCGGGGAATCAGAGGCGGGGAAACAGTGGCGGGGAATCAGATATGGGGAATCAGAGGTGGGGAATCAGAGGCAGGGAATCAGATGTGCGGAATCAGAGATGGGGAATCAGAGGCAGGGAATCAGAATCAGAAGCGGGGAATCAGAGGCCGGGAATCAGAGGCCGGGAATCAGATGCTGGGAATAAGAGGCCGGGAATCAGAGGTGGGGAATCAGAGTCTGGGAATCAGAGATGGGGATTCAGAGGCGGGGAATGAGATATGGAGTATCAGAGGCGGGGAATCAGAGGCGGGGAAACAGAGGTGGGGAATCAGATATGGGGAATCAGAGGTGGCGAATCAAAGGCGGTGAATCAGAGATGGGGAATCAGAGGCGGGGAATCAGAGGCAGGGAAACAGATGCGGGGATTCAGAGGCGGGGAATCAGAGCTGGCGAATCAGAGGCGGGGAATCAGAGGTGGGCAATCAGAGCCGGGGAATCAGATATGGGGAATCAGAGGCGGGGAAACAGAGGCGGGGAATCAGATATGGGGAATCAGAGGTGGGGAATCAGAGGTTGGGAATCAGAGGCAGGGAATCAGAGGCTTGGAATCAGATGCAGGGAATCAGTTGCGGGGAATCAGAGGCGGGGAATCAGAGCTGGGGAATCAGAGGTGGGGAATCAGATTTGGGGAATCAGAGGAGGGGACTTAGATATTGGGAAACAGAGGTGGGGAATCAGAGGCGGGGAAACCCAGGCGGGGAATCAGATATGGGGAATTAGAGGTGGGGAATCAGAGGCAGGGAATCAGACACGGGGAATCAGAGGCGGGGAATCAGAGATGGGGAATCAGAGGCGGGAAATCAGAGGCAGGGAATCGGATGCCGGGAATCAGAGGCGGGAAATCAGAGCTGGGGAATCAGAGGCGGGGAATCAGAGTTGGGGAATCAGAGGCGGCGAAGCAGATATGGGGAAATAGAGGCGGGGAATCAGATATGGGGAATCAGAGGCGGGGAATCAGATATGGGGAATCAGAGGCTGGGAATCAGAGGGGGGGAAACAGAGGCGGGGAATAAGATATGGGGAATCACAGGTGGGGAATCAGGGGCGGGGAATCAAAGGAAGGGAATCAGACACGGGGAATCAGAGGTGGGGAATCAGAGATGGGGAATCAGAGGCGGGGAATCACAGGCAGGGAATCAGACGCGGGGAATCAGAGGCGGGGAATCAGAGCTGGGGAATCAGAGGTGGGGAATCAGAGGCAGGAAATCAGACAGGGATTCAGAGGCTGGGAATCAGACGGGGGGAATCAAAGGCGGGGAATCAGAGCTGGTGAATCAGAGGCAGGGAATCAGAGTTGGGGATTCAGAGGCGGGGAATCAGATATTGGGAAACAGAGGCGGGGAATGAGAGGCGGGCAAGCAGAGGCGGGGAATTAGATATGGGGAATCAGAGGTGGGAAATCAGAGGTGGTGAATCAGAGATGGGGAATCACAGGCGGGGAATCAGAGGCAGCGAATAGAACGCGGGGAATCAGAGGCAGGGAATCAGAGCTGGGGAATCAGAGGCGGGGAATCAGATATGGGGAAACAGAGGCGGGGAATCAGAGGCGGGGAAACAGAGGCGGGGAATCAGACATGGGGAATCGGATGCGGGGAATCAGAGGCGGGGAATCAGAGCTGGGGAATCAGAGGCGGGGAATCAGAGTTGGGGCATCAGAGGTGGGGAATTAGATATGGGGAAACAGAGGCGGGGAATCAGAGGCGGGGAAACAGAGGCGGGGAATCAGATATGGGGAATCAGAGGTGGGGAATCAGAGGCAGGGAATCAGATGTGCGGAATCAGAGAATGGGAATCAGAGGCAGGGAATCAGAATCAGAAGCGGGGAATCAGAGGCCGGGAATCAGAGGCCGGGAATCAGATGCTGGGAATAAGAGGCCGGGAATCAGAGGTGGTGAATCAGAGTCTGGGAATCAGAGATGGGGATTCAGAGGCAGGGAATGAGATATGGAGAATCAGAGGCGGGGAATCAGAGGCGGGGAAACAGAGGTGGGGAATCAGATATGGGGAATCAGAGGTGGCGAATCAAAGGCGGTGAATCAGAGATGGGGAATCAGAGGCGGGGAATCAGAGGCAGGGAATCAGATGCGGGGATTCAGAGGCGGGGAATCAGAGCTGGCGAATCAGAGGCGTGGAATCAGAGGTGGGCAATCAGAGCCCGGGAATCAGATATGGGGAATCAGAGGCGGGGAAACAGAGGCGGGGAATCAGATATGGGGAATCAGAGGTGGGGAATCAGAGGTTGGGAATCAGAGGCAGGGAATCAGAGGCTTGGAATCAGATGCAGGGAATCAGATGCGGGGAATCAGAGGCGGGGAATCAGAGCTGGGGAATCAGAGGTGGGGAATCAGATTTGGGGAATCAGAGGCGGGGACTTAGATATTGGGAAACAGAGGCGGGGAATCAGAGGCGGGGAAACCCAGGCGGGGAATCAGATATGGGGAATCAGAGGTGGGGAATCAGAGGCAAGGAATCAGATGTGCGGAATCAGAGATGGGGAATCAGAGGCAGGGAATCAGAATCAGAAGCAGGGAATCAGAGGCCTGGAATCAGAGGCCGGAATCAGATGCTGGGAATAAGAGGCCTGGAATCAGAGGCGGGGAATCAGAGGCAGGGAATCAGATTCGGGGAATCAGAGGCGGGGAATCAGAGCTGGGGAATCAGAGGCGGGGTATTAGAGTTGGGGAATCAGAGGCGGGGAATCAGATATGGGGAAACAGAGGTGGGGAATCAGAGGCGGGGAAACAGAGGCAGGGAATCAGATATGGGGAATCAGAGGCGGGGAATCAGAGGTGGGGAAGCATAGGCAGGGAATCGGATGTGCGGAATCAGAGATGGGGAATCAGAGGCTGGGAATCAGAGGTGGTGAATCAGAGATGGGGAATCAGAGGCGGGGAATCAGAGGCAGGGAATCAGACGCGGGGAATCAGAGGTGGGCAATCAGAGGCGGGGAATCAGATATGGGGAATCAGAGGCGGGGAATCAGAGGCGGGGAAACAGAGGCGGGGAATCAGATATGGGGAATCAGAGGTGGGGCATCAGAGGTTGTGAATCACAGATGGGGAATCAGACGCGGGGAATCAGAGGCGGGGATTCAGAGCTGGGGAATCAGAGGCGGGGAATCAGAGTTGGGGAATCAGAGGCGGGGAATCAGATATGGGGAATCAGAGGCAGGGAATCAGAGGCGGGAAAACAGAGGCGGGGAATCAGATATGGGGAATCAGAGGCGGGGAATCAGAGGCAGGGAATCAGACACGGGGAATCAGAGGCGGGGAATCAGAGATGGGGAATCAGAGGCGGGAAATCAGAGGCAGGGAATCGGATGCCGGGAATCAGAGGCGGGAAATCAGAGCTGGGGAATCAGAGGCGGGGAATCAGAGTTGGGGAATCAGAGGCGGCGAAGCAGATATGGGGAAATAGAGGCGGGGAATCAGATATGGGGAATCAGAGGCGGGGAATCAGATATGGGGAATCAGAGGCTGGGAATCAGGGGCGGGGAATCAGTGGCAGGGAATCAGAGGCGGGGAATCAGAGGCGGGGAATCAAAGGAAGGGAATCAGACACGGGGAATCAGAGGTGGGGAATCAGAGATGGGGAATCAGAGGCGGGGAATCATAGGCAGGGAATCAGACGCGGGGAATCAGAGGCGGGGAATCAGAGCTGGGGAATCAGAGGTGGGGAATCAGAGTCGGGGAATCAGAGTCAGGGAATCGGTTGTGCGGAATCAGAGATGGGGAATCAGATGTGGGGAATCAGAGGCAGTGAATCAGAGATGGGGAATCAGAGGCGGGGAATCAGAGGCAGGAAATCAGACAGGGATTCAGAGGCTGGGAATCAGACGGGGGGAATCAAAGGCGGGGAATCAGAGCTGGTGAATCAGAGGCAGGGAATCAGAGTTGGGGATTCAGAGGCGGGGAATCAGATATGGGGAAACAGAGGCGGGGAATGAGAGGCGGGCAAGCAGAGGCGGGGAATTAGATATGGGGAATCAGAGGTGGGAAATCAGAGGTGGTGAATCAGAGATGGGGAATCACAGGCGGGGAATCAGATATGGGGAAACAGAGGCGGGGAATCAGAGGCGGGGAAACAGAGGCGGGGAATCAGACATGGGGAATCGGATGCGGGGAATCAGAGGCGGGGAATCAGAGCTGGGGAATCAGAGGCGGGGAATCAGAGTTGGGGCATCAGAGGTGGGGAATTAGATATGGGGAACCAGAGGCGGGGAATCAGAGGTGGGGAAACAGAGGCGGGGAATCAGATATGGGGAATCAGAGGTGGGGAATCAGAGGCAGGGAATCAGATGTGCGGAATCAGAGATGGGGAATCAGAGGCAGGGAATCAGAATCAGAAGCGGGGAATCAGAGGCCGGGAATCAGAGGCCGGGAATCAGATGCTGGGAATAAAAGGCCGGGAATCAGAGGTGGGGAATCAGAGTCTGGGAATCAGAGCTGGGGATTCAGAGGCGGGGAATGAAATATGGAGAATCAGAGGCGGGGAATCAGAGGCGGGGAAACAGAGGTGGGGAATCAGATATGGGGAATCAGAGGTGGCGAATCAAAGCCGGTGAATCAGAGATGGGGAATCAGAGGCGGGGAATCAGAGGCAGGGAATCAGATGCGGGGATTCAGAGGCGGGGAATCAGAGCTGGCGAATTAGAGGCGGGGAATCAGAGGTGGGCAATCAGAGCCGGGGAATCAGATATGGGGAATCAGAGGCGGGGAAACAGAGGCGGGGAATCAGATATGGGGAATCAGAGGTGGGGAATCAGAGGTTGTGAATCAGAGATGGGGAATCAAGGCGGGGAATCAGAGGGAGGGAATCAGACGCGGGGAATCAGAGGCGGGGATTCAGAGCTGGGGAATCAGAGGCGGGGAATCAGAGTTGGGGAATCAGAGGCAGGGAATCGGATATGGGGAATCAGAGGCGGGAAATCAGAGGCGGGGAAACAGAGGCGGGGAATCAGATATGGGGAATCAGAGGTGGGGAATCAGGGGCAGGGAATCAGTGGCAGGAAATCAGAGGCGGGGAATCAGAGGCGGGGAATCAGAGGTGGGGAATCAATGGCAGGGTATCAGAGATGAGGAATCAGAGACGGGGAATCAGAGGCGGGGAATAAGAGGCGGGGAATCAGAGGCAGGGAATCAGAGGCGTGGAATCGTAGGTGGGGAAAGAGATGTGGGGAAACAGGCGGGTAAACAGAGGCGGGTAAAAATAGGCGGGGAATCGGAGGCAGGGAATCAGAGGCGTGGAATCAGAGGCAGGGAATCAGATGAAGGGAAATTGATGCAGGGTATCTGAGGCAGGGAATCTGAGGCAGGGAATCGGAGGCAGGGAATCTGAGGCGGGTTATCAGAGGGAGGGAAATGAGATGTGGGAAACGAGATGCAGAGAAAGAGGCATGGAAATAGAGGCAGGGAAAGAGAGGCAGGGTATCAGAGGCGGGGTAACATGGGTGCGGAATCGGAAGTGGGGAATCTGAGGCGGGGAATCTGAGGTTGGGAATCAGAAGCGGGTAAACATAGGTGCATAAATAGAGGCGGCGAAAGAGATGGGCGAAACATAGTGGTTGGAACTTGTGTGTTGAAAATGAGGTACACAGAACAGATCAAACAGAGTTGTTGAAATGGAGCGAGGGAAAGAGAGGCGCGGAAAGAGTGGAGGGGAAAGAGCGCAGGCGAAAGAGAGGCATAGAGACAGAGGTGGGGAATCAGAGGCGGGGAATCAGAGGCGGGGAATCAGAGGTGGGGAATCAGTGGCAAAGTATCAGAGGGGGGGAATCAGAGGTGTGGAATTAGAGGCGGCGAATCAGAGGCGGGGAATCAGAGGCGGGGAATAAGAAGCAGGGAATCAGAGGCGGGGAATCAGAGGCGGGGAATCAGAGGCGGGTTATCAGAGGCGGGGAAACAGAGGCGGGGAATCAGAGGCGGGCAATCAGAGGTGGGGAATCAGAAGCGTGGAATCAGAGGTGGGGAAAGAAATGTGGGGAAACGTAGGCCAGGAAAGTTGTGCGGAAAGGGAGGCGGTGAATCAGAGGCGGGGAATCAGAGGCGGGGAATCAGAGGCGGGGAATCAGAGGCGTGGAATCATAGGTGGGGAAAGAGATGTGGGGAAACAGGCGGGTAAACAGAGGCGGGTAAAAATACGTGGGGAATCAGAAGCAGGGAATCAGAGGCGGGGAATCAGAGGCAAGGAATCAGATGAAGGGAATCTGATGCAGGGAATCTGAGGCAGGGAATCTTTGGCAGGGAATCTGAGGCAGGGAATCTGAGGCATGGAATCTGAGGCAGGGAATCTGAGGCGGATTATCAGAGGGGGGAAATGAGATGTTAGAAACGAGATGCAGAGAAAGAGGCACGGAAATAGAGGCAGGGAAAGAGAGGCAGGGTATCAGAGGCGGGGAATCAGAGGCAGGGAATCAGAGGCAGGGAATCAGAGGCAGAGAATCAGAGGCAGGGAATCAGAGGCAGGTTATCAGAGGCAGGGAATCACAGGCGGGGAATAAGAGTCTGGGAATCAGAGGCGGGGAATCAGAGGCAGGGAATCAGAGGCAGAGAATCAGAGGCAGGGAATCAGAGGCAGGTTATCAGAGGAAGGGAATCAGAGGAAGGGAATCTGAAGCGGGGAATCTGAGGTGGGGAATCAGAGGTGGGGAAACAGGCGGGTAAATAGAAGCGGGTAAATATAGGTGCATAAATAGAGGCGGCGAAAGAGATGGGCGAAACATAGTGGTTGGAACTTGTGTGTTGAAAGTGAGGTACACAGAACAGATCAAACAGAGTTGTTGAAATTGAGCGAGGGAAAGAGAGGCGCGGAAAGAGTGGAGGGGAAAGAGCGCAGGCGAAAGGGAGGCGGTGAATCAGAGGTGGGGAATCAGAGGCGGGGAATCAGAGGCGGGGAATCAGAGGCGTGGAATCATAGGTGGAGAAAGAGATGTGGGGAAACAGGCGGGTAAACAGAGGCGGGTAAAAATAGGCGGGGAATCAGAGGCAGGGAATCAGAGGCGGGGAATCAGAGGCAGGGAATCAGATGAAGGGAAATTGATGCAGGGTATCTGAGGCAGTGAATCTGAGGCAGGGAATCGGAGGCAGGGAATCTGAGGCGGGTTATCAGAGGGGGGAAATGAGATGTGGGAAACGAGATGCAGAGAAAGAGGCATGGAAATAGAGGCAGGGTAAGAGAGGCAGTGTATCAGAGGCGGGGAAACATGGGTGCGGAATCGGAAGTGGGGAAGCAGAGGTGGGGAATCAGAGGCAGGGAATCAGAGGCAAGGAATCAGAGGCAGAGAATCAGAGGCAGGGAATCAGAGGCAGGTTATCAGAGGCAGGGAATCAGAGGCAGGGAATCTGAGGCGGGGAATCTGAGGTGGGGAATCAGAGGCGGGGAAACAGGCGTGTAAACAGAAGCGGGTAAACATAGGTGCATAAATAGAGGCGGCGAAATAGATGGGCGAAACATAGTGGTTGGAACCTGTGTGTTGAAAATGAGGTACACAGAACAGATCAAACAGAGTTGTTGAAATTGAGCGAGGGAAAGAGAGGCACGGAAAGAGTGGAGGGGAAAGAGCGCAGGCAAAAGAGAGGCGTAGAGACTGAGGTGGGGAATCAGAGGCGGGGTATCAGAGGCGGGGAATCAGAGGTGGGGAATCAGTGGCAGGGTATCAGAGGGGGGGAATCAGAGGCGGGGAATCAGAGGCGGGGAATCAGAGGCGGGGAATCAGAGGCGGGGAATCAGAGGCGGGGTATCAGCGGCGGGGAATCAGAGGCGGGGAATCAGAGGCGGGCAATCAGAGGCGGGGAATCAGAAGCGTGGAATCAGAGGTGTGGAAAGAAATGTGGGAAAACGTAGGCCAGGAAAGTTGCGCGGAAAGGGAGGCCGTGAATCAGAGGCGGGGAATCAGAGGCGGGGAATCATAGGTGGGGAAAGAGATGTGGGGAAACAGGCGGGTAAACAGAAGCGGGTAAAAATAAGCGGGGAATCAGAGGCGGGGAATCAGAGGCAGGGAATCAGATGAAGGGAATTTGATGCAGGGTATCTGAGGCAGGGAATCAGGGGCAGGGAATCAGAGGCAGGGAATCTGAGGCAGGGAATCAGAGGCAGGTTATCAGAGGCAGGGAATCAGAGGCGGGGAATCAGAGGCGGGGAATCAGAGGCAGGGAATCAGATGAAGGGAATCTGATGCAGGGAATCTGAGGCAGGGAATCTGAGGCGGGTTATCAGAGGGGGGAAATGAGATGTGGGAAACGAGATGCAGAGAAAGAGGCACGGAAATAGAGGCAGGGAAAGAGAGGCAGGGTATCAGAGGCGGGGAATCAGAGGTAGGTTATCAGAGGCAGGGAATCAGAGGCGGGGAATCAGAGGCGTGGCATCAGAGGCAGGGAATCAGATGAAGGGAATCTGATGCAGGGAATCTGAGGCAGGGAATCTGAGGCGGGTTATCAGAGGGGGGAAATGAGATGTGGGAAACGAGATGCAGAGAAAGAGGCACGGAAATAGAGGCAGGGAAAGAGAGGCAGGGTATCAGAGGCGGGGAATCAGAGGCGGGGAATCAGAGGCAAGGAATCAGAGACACAGAAAGAGAGGCGTGGAATCAGAGGCACGGAATCAGAGCCGGCGAATATGAGCCGGGAAATCAGAGGCAGAGCAACAGAGGCGGTGAAACGTGGGTGCGGAATCGGAGGCTGGGAATCAGAGGCGGGGAATCAGAGGCAGGTAATCAGAGGTGGGCAATCAGAGGCGGGGAATCAGAGGCGTGGAATCAGAGGTGGGGAAAGAGATGTGGGGAAACAGGCGGGTAAACAGAGGTGGGTAAACATAGGCGGGGAATCAGAGGCAGGGAATCAGATGAAGGGAATCTGATGCAGGGAATCAGAGGCAGGGAATCTGAGGCAGGGAATCTGAGGCAGGGAATCTGAGGCAGGGAATCTGAGGCAGGGAATCTGAGGCGGGTTATCAGAGGGGGGAAATGAGATGTTTGAAACGAGGTACAGAGAAAGAGGCTCGGAAATAGTGGCAGGGAAAGAGAGGCAGGGTATCAGAGGCGGGGAAGCAGAGGCGGGGAATCAGAGGCGGGGAATCAGAGACACAGAAAGAGAGGCGTGGAATCAGAGGTGCAGAATCAGTGCCAGCGAATCTGAGCCGGGAAATCGGAAGCAGGGCAACAGAGGTGGTGAAACATGGGTGCAGAAACGGAAGTGGGGAATCAGAGGTGGGGAATCAGAGGCAGGGAATCAGAGGCAGGGAATCAGAGGCAGAGAATCAGAGGCAGGGAATCAGAGGCAGGTTATCAGAGGCAGGGAATCAGAGGCAGGGAATCTGAGGTGGGGAATCTGAGGTGGGGAATCAGAGGCGGGGAAGCAGGCGGGTAAACAGAAGCGGGTAAACATAGGTGCATAAATAGAGGCGGCGAAAGAGATGGGCGAAACATACTGGTTGGAACTTGTGTGTTGAAAATGAGGTTCACAGAACAGATCAAACATATTTGTTGAAATTGAGCGAGGGAAAGAGAGGCACGGAAAGAGTGGAGGGGTAGGAGCGCAGGCGAAAGAGAGGCGTAGAGACAGAGGTGGGGAATCAGAGGCGGGGAATCAGAGGCGGGGAATCAGAGGTGGGGAATCAGAGGCGGGGAATCAGAGGTGGGGAATCAGTGGCAAAGTATCAGAGGGGGGAATCAGAGGCGTGGAATCAGAGGCGGCGAATCAGAGGCGGGGAATCAGAGGCGGGGAATCAGAAGCAGGGAATCAGAGGCGGGGAATCAGAGGCGGGGAATCAGAGGCGGGTTATCAGAGGCGGGGAATCAGAGGCGGGGAATCAGAGGCGGGCAATCAGAGGTGGGGAATCAGAAGCGTGGAATCAGAGGTGGGGAAAGAAATGTGGGGAAACGTAGGCCAGGAAAGTTGCGCGGAAAGGGAGGCGGTGAATCAGAGGCGGGGAATCAGTGGCTGGGAATCAGAGGCGGGGAATCAGAGGCGTGGAATCATAGGTGGGGAAAGAGATGTGGGGAAACAGGCGGGTAAACAGAGGCGGGTAAAAATAGGTGGGGAATCAGAAGCAGGGAATCAGAGGCGGGGAATCAGAGGCAGGGAATCAGATAAAGGGAAATTGATGCTGGGTATCTGAGGCAGGGAATCTGAGGCAGGGAATCTGAGGCGGGTTATCAGAGGGGGGAAATGAGATGTGGGAAACGAGATGCAGAGAAAGAGGCACGGAAATAGAGGCAGGGAAAGAGAGGCAGGGTATCAGAGGCGGGGAATCAGAGGCGGGGAATCAGAGGCAAGGAATCAGAGACACAGAAAGAGAGGCGTGGAATCAGAGGCACGGAATCAGAGCCGGCGAATATGAGCCGGGAAATCAGAGGCAGAGCAACAGAGGCGGTGAAACGTGGGTGCGGAATCGGAGGCTGGGAATCAGAGGCGGGGAATCAGAGGCAGGTAATCAGAGGTGGGCAATCAGAGGCGGGGAATCAGAGGCGTGGAATCAGAGGTGGGGAAAGAGATGTGGGGAAACAGGCGGGTAAACAGAGGTGGGTAAACATAGGCGGGGAATCAGAGGCAGGGAATCAGATGAAGGGAATCTGATGCAGGGAATCAGAGGCAGGGAATCTGAGGCAGGGAATCTGAGGCAGGGAATCTGAGGCAGGGAATCTGAGGCAGGGATTCTGAGGCGGGTTATCAGAGGGGGGAAATGAGATGTTTTAAACGAGGTACAGAGAAAGAGGCTCGGAAATAGTGGCAGGGAAAGAGAGGCAGGGTATCAGAGGCGGGGAAGCAGAGGCGGGGAATCAGAGGCGGGGAATCAGAGACACAGAAAGAGAGGCGTGGAATCAGAGGTGCCGAAGCAGTGCCAGCGAATCTGAGCCGGGAAATCAGAAGCAGGGCAACAGAGGTGGTGAAACATGGGTGCAGAAACGGAAGTGGGGAATCAGAGGTGGGGAATCAGAGGCGGGGCATCAGAGGCAGGGAATCAGATGAAGGGAATCTGATGCAGGGAATCTGAGGCAGGGAATCTGAGGCGGGTTATCAGAGGGGGGAAATGAGATGTGGGAAACGAGATGCAGAGAAAGAGGCACGGAAATAGAGGCAGGGAAAGAGAGGCAGGGTATCAGAGGCGGGGAATCAGAGGCGGGGAATCAGAGGCAAGGAATCAGAGACACAGAAAGAGAGGCGTGGAATCAGAGGCACGGAATCAGAGCCGGCGAATATGAGCCGGGAAATCAGAGGCAGAGCAACAGAGGCGGTGAAACGTGGGTGCGGAATCGGAGGCTGGGAATCAGAGGCGGGGAATCAGAGGCAGGTAATCAGAGGTGGGCAATCAGAGGCGGGGAATCAGAGGCGTGGAATCAGAGGTGGGGAAAGAGATGTGGGGAAACAGGCGGGTAAACAGAGGTGGGTAAACATAGGCGGGGAATCAGAGGCAGGGAATCAGATGAAGGGAATCTGATGCAGGGAATCAGAGGCAGGGAATCTGAGGCAGGGAATCTGAGGCAGGGAATCTGAGGCAGGGAATCTGAGGCAGGGAATCTGAGGCGGGTTATCAGAGGGGGGAAATGAGATGTTTGAAACGAGGTACAGAGAAAGAGGCTCGGAAATAGTGGCAGGGAAAGAGAGGCAGGGTATCAGAGGCGGGGAAGCAGAGGCGGGGAATCAGAGGCGGGGAATCAGAGACACAGAAAGAGAGGCGTGGAATCAGAGGTGCAGAATCAGTGCCAGCGAATCTGAGCCGGGAAATCAGAAGCAGGGCAACAGAGGTGGTGAAACATGGGTGCAGAAACGGAAGTGGGGAATCAGAGGTGGGGAATCAGAGGCAGGGAATCAGAGGCAGGGAATCAGAGGCAGAGAATCAGAGGCAGGGAATCAGAGGCAGGTTATCAGAGGCAGGGAATCAGAGGCAGGGAATCTGAGGTGGGGAATCTGAGGTGGGGAATCAGAGGCGGGGAAGCAGGCGGGTAAACAGAAGCGGGTAAACATAGGTGCATAAATAGAGGCGGCGAAAGAGATGGGCGAAACATACTGGTTGGAACTTGTGTGTTGAAAATGAGGTTCACAGAACAGATCAAACATATTTGTTGAAATTGAGCGAGGGAAAGAGAGGCGCGGAAAGAGTGGAGGGGTAGGAGCGCAGGCGAAAGAGAGGCGTAGAGACAGAGGTGGGGAATCAGAGGCGGGGAATCAGAGGCGGGGAATCAGAGGTGGGGAATCAGAGGCGGGGAATCAGAGGTGGGGAATCAGTGGCAAAGTATCAGAGGGGGGAATCAGAGGCGTGGAATCAGAGGTGGCGAATCAGAGGCGGGGAATCAGAGGCGGGGAATCAGAGGCGGGTTATCAGAGGCGGGGAATCAGAGGCGGGGAATCAGAGGCGGGCAATCAGAGGTGGGGAATCAGAAGCGTGGAATCAGAGGTGGGGAAAGAAATGTGGGGAAACGTAGGCCAGGAAAGTTGCGCGGAAAGGGAGGCGGTGAATCAGACGCGGGGAATCAGAGGCTGGGAATCAGAGGCGGGGAATCAGAGGCGTGGAATCATAGGTGGGGAAAGAGATGTGGGGAAACAGGCGGGTAAACAGAGGCGGGTAAAAATAGGTGGGGAATCAGAAGCAGGGAATCAGAGGCGGGGAATAAGAGGCAGGGAATCAGATAAAGGGAAATTGATGCTGGGTATCTGAGGCAGGGAATCTGAGGCAGGGAATCTGAGGCGGGTTATCAGAGGGGGGAAATGAGATGTGGGAAACGAGATGGAGAGAAAGGGGCATGGAAATAGAGGCAGGGAAAGAGAGGCAGGGTATCAGAGGCGGGGAAACATGGGTGCGGAATCGGAAGTGGGGAATCAGATGTGGGGAATCTGAGGCTGGTTATCAGAGGGAGGGAATCAGAGGCAGAGAATCAGAGGCAGGGAATCAGAGGCAGGTTATCAGAGGCAGGGAATCAGAGGCAGGGAATCTGAGGCGGGGAATCTGAGGTGGGTAATCAGAGGCGGGGAAACAGGCGGGTAAACAGAAGCGGGTAAACATAGGTGCATAAATAGAGGCGGCAAAAGAGATGGGCGAAACATAGTGGTTGGAACTTGTGTGTTGAAAATGAGGTACAAAGAACAGATCAAACAGAGTTGTGGAAATTGTGCGAGGGAAAGAGAGGCACGGAAAGAGTGGAGGGGAAAGAGCGCAGGCGAAAGAGAGGCGTAGAGACAGAGGTGGGGAATCAGAGGCGGGGTATCAGAGGCGGGGAATCAGAGGTGGGGAATCAGTGGCAGGGTATCAGAGGGGGGGAATCAGAGGCGGGAAATCAGAGGCGGGGAATCAGAGGCGGGGAATCAGAGGCGGGGAATCAGAGGCAGGGAACCAGAGGCGGGGAATCAGAGGCGGGGTATCAGCGACGGGGAATCAGAGGCGGGGAATCAGAGGCAGGCAATCAGAGGCGGTGAATCAGAAGCGTGGAATCAGAGGTGGGGAAAGAAATGTGGGAAAACGTAGGCCAGGAAAGTTGCGCGGAAAGGGAGGCGGTGAAACAGAGGCGGGGAATCAGAGGCCGGGAATCATAGGTGGGGAAAGAGATGTGGGGAAACAGGCGGGTAAACAGAGGCGGGTAAAAATAGGCGGGGAATCAGAGGCGGGGAATCAGATGCAGGGAATCAGATGAAGGGAAATTGATGCAGGGTATCTGAGGCAGGGAATCAGGGGCAGGGAATCAGAGGCAGGGAATCTGAGGCAGGGAATCAGAGGCAGGTTATCAGAGGCAGGGAATCAGAGGCGGGGAATCAGAGGCGGGGAATCAGAGGCAGGGAATCAGATGAAGGGAATCTGATGCAGGGAATCTGAGGCAGGGAATCTGAGGCGGGTTATCAGAGGGGGGAAATGAGATGTGGGAAACGAGATGCAGAGAAAGAGGCACGGAAATAGAGGCAGGGAAAGAGAGGCAGGGTATCAGAGGCGGGGAATCAGAGGTAGTTTATCAGAGGCAGGGAATCAGAGGCGGGGAATCAGAGGCGGGGAATCAGAGGCAGGGAATCAGATGAAGGGAATCTGATGCAGGGAATCTGAGGCAGGGAATCTGAGGCGGGTTATCAGAGGGGGGAAATGAGATGTGGGAAACGAGATGCAGAGAAAGAGGCACGGAAATAGAGGCAGGGAAAGAGAGGCAGGGTATCAGAGGCGGGGAATCAGAGGCGAGGAATCAGAGGCAAGGAATCAGAGGCAAGGAATCCGAGACACAGAAAGAGAGGCGTGGAATCAGAGGCACAGAATCAGAGCCGGCGAATATGAGCCGGGAAATCAGAGGCAGAGCAACAGAGGCGGTGAAACGTGGGTGCGGAATCGGAGGCGGGGAATAAGAGGTGGGGAATCAGAGGCACGGAATCAGAGGTAGGGAATCAGAGGCAGAGAATCAGAGGCAGGGAATCAGAGTCAGGTTATCAGAGGCAGGGAATCAGAGGCGGGGAATCAGAGGTGGGGAATCAGAGGCGGGGAATAAGAGGCGGGGAATCAGAGGCGGGGAATCAGAGGCGGGGAATCAGAGGCGTGGAATCAGAGGCAGGTAATCAGAGGTGGGCAATCAGAGGCGGGGAATCAGAGGCGTGGAATCAGAGGTGGGGAAAGAGATGTGGGGAAACAGGCGGGTAAACAGAGGTGTGTAAACATAGGCGGGGAATCAGAGGCAGGGAATCAGATGAAGGGAATCTGATGCGGAGAATCTGAGGCAGGGAATCTGAGGCAGGGAATCTGAGGCAGGGAATCTGAGGCAGGGAATCTGAGGCAGGGAATCTGAGGCAGGGAATCTGAGGCGGGTTATCAGAGGGGGCAAATGAGATGTTTGAAACGAGGTACAGAGAAAGAGGCTCGGAAATAGAGGCAGGGAAAGAGAGGCAGGGTATCAGAGGCGGGGAATCAGAGGCGGGGAATCAGAGGCGGGGAATCAGAGACACAGAAAGAGAGGCGTGGAATCAGAGGTGCAGAATCAGAGCCAGCAAATCTGAGCCGGGAAATCAGAAGCAGAGCAACAGAGGCGGTGAAACATGGGTGCAGAAACGGAAGTGGGGAATCAGAGGCAGGGAATCAGAGGCAGAGAATCAGAGGCAGGGAATCAGAGGCAGGTTATCAGAGGCAGGGAATCAGAGGCAGGGAATCTGAGGCGGGGAATCTGAGGTGGGGAATTAGAGGCGGGGAAGCAGGCGGGTAAACAGAAGCGGGTAAACATAGGTGCATAAATAGAGGCGGCGAAAGAGATGGGCGAAACATACTGGTTGGAACTTGTGTGTTGAAAATGAGGTGCACAGAACAGATCAAACAGATTTGTTGAAATTGAGCGAGGGAAAGAGAGGCGCGCAAAGAGTGGAGGGGTAGGAGCGCAGGCGAAAGAGAGGCGTAGAGACAGAGGTGGGGAATCAGAGGCGGGGAATCAGAGGCGGGGAATCAGAGGTGGGGAATCAGAAGCGGGGAATCAGAGGTGGGGAATCAGAAGCAGGGAATCAGAGGCGGGGAATCAGAGGCGGGGAATCAGAGGCGGGGTATCAGATGTGGGGAATCAGAGGCGGGGAATCAGAGGCGGGCAATCAGAGGCGGGGAATCAGAAGCGTGGAATCAGAGGTGGGGAAAGAAATGTGGGGAAACGTAGGCCAGGAAAGATGCGCGGAAAGGGAGGCGGTGAATCAGAGGCGGGGAATCAGAGGCGGGGAATCAGAGGCGTGGAATCATAGGTGGGGAAAGAGATGTGGGGAAACAGGCGGGTAAACAGAGGCGGGTAAAAATAGGCGGGGAATCAGAGGCAGGGAATCAGAGGCGGGGAATCAGAGGCAGGGAATCAGATGAAGGGAAATTGATTCAGGGTATCTGAGGTAGGGAATCTGAGGCAGGGAATCGGAGGCAGGGAATCTGAGGTGGGTTATCAGAGGGGGGAAATGAGATGTGGGAAACGAGATGCAGAGAAAGAGGCATGGAAATAGAGGCAGGGAAAGAGAGGCAGGGTATCAGAGGCGGGGAAACATGGGTGCGGAATCGGAAGTGGGGAATCAGAGGTGGGGAATCAGAGGCAGGGAATCAGAGGCAGGGAATCAGAGGCAGAGAATCAGAGGCAGGGAATAAGAGGCAGGTTATCAGAGGCAGGGAATCAGAGGCAGGGAACCTGAGGCGGGGAATCTGAGGTGGGGAATCAGAGGCCGGTAAACAGGTGGGTAAAGAGAAGCGGGTAAACATAGGTGCATAAATACAGGCGGCGAAAGAGATGGGCGAAACATACTGGTTGGAACTTGTGTGTTGAAAATGAGGTACACAGAACAGATCAAACAGAGTTGTTGAAATTGAGCGAGGGAAAGAGAGGCGCGGAAAGAGTGGAGGGGAAAGAGCGCAGGCGAAAGAGAGGCGTAGAGACAGAGGTGGGGAATGAGAGGCGGGGTTTCAGAGGCGGGGAATCAGAGGTGGGGAATCAGTGGCAGGGTATCAGAGGGGGGGAATCAGAGGCGGGGCATCAAAGGCGGGGAATCAGAGGCGGGGAATCAGAGGTGGGGAATCAGAGGCAGTGAATCAGAGGCGGGGAATCAGATGCGGGGAATCAGCGGCAGGGAATCAGAGGCGGGGAATCAGAGGCGGGCAATCAGAGGCGGGGAATCAGAAGCGTGGAATCAGAGGTGGGGAAATAAATGTGGGGAAACCTAGGCCAGGAAAGTTGTCCGGAAAGGGAGGCGGTGAATCAGAGGCGGGGAATCAGAGGCGGGGAATCAGAGGCGGGGAATCAGAGGCGGGGAATCAGAGGCGGGGAATCAGAGGCGGGGAATCAGAGGCGGGGAATCAGAGGTGGGGAATCAATGGCAGGGTATCAGAGGGGGGGGAATCAGAGGCGGGGAATCAGAGGCGTGGAATCAGAGGCGGGGAATCAGAGGCGGGGAATCACAGGCGGGGAATCAGAGGCGGGGAATCAGAGGCGGGGAATCAGAGGCAGGGAATCAGAGGCGGGCAATCAGAGGCGGGGAATCAGAAGCATGGAATCAGAGGTGGGGAACGAAATGTGGGGAAACGTAGGCCAGGAAATTTGCGCGGAAAGGGAGGCGGTGAATCAGAGGCAGGGAATCAGAGGTGGGGAATCAGAGGCGGGGAATCAGAGGCGTGGAATCATAGCTGGGGAAAGAGATGTGGGGAAACAGGCGGGTAAACAGAGGCGGGTAAATATAGGCAGGGAATCAGAGGCGGGGAATCAGAGGCAGGGAATCAGATGAAGGGAAATTGATGCAGGGTATCTGAGGCAGGGAATCAGAGGCAGGGAATCAGAGGCAGGGAATCTGAGGCGAGGAATCAGAGGCGGGGAATCAGAGGCAGGGAATCAGATGAAGGGAATCTGATGCATGGAATCTGAGGCAGGGAATCTGAGGCGGGTTATCAGAGGGGGGAAATGAGATGTAGGAAACGAGATGCAGAGAAAGAGGCACGGAAATAGAGGCAGGGAAAGAGAGGCAGGGTATCAGAGGCGGGGAATCAGAGGCGGGGAATCAGAGTCAAGGAATCAGAGACACAGAAAGAGAGGCGTGGAATCAGAGGCACGGAATCAGAGCCGGCGAATATGAGCCGGGAAATCAGAGGCAGAGCAACAGAGGCGGTAAAACGTGGGTGCGGAATCGGAGGCGGGGAATCAGAGGTGGGAATCAGAGGCAGGGAATCAGAGGTAGGGAATCAGAGGCCGAGAATCAGAGGCAGGGAATCAGAGGCAGGTTATCAGAGGCAGGGAATCAGAGGCGGGGAATCAGAGGTGGGGAATCAGAGGCGGGGAATAAGAGGCGGGGAATCAGAGGCGGGGAATCAGAGGCGGGGAATCCGTGGCGGGGAATCAGAGGCAGGTAATCAGAGGTGGGCAATCAGAGGCGGGGAATCAGAGGCGTGGAATCAGAGGTGGGGAAAGAGATGTGGGGAAACAGGCGGGTAAACAGAGGTGGGTAAACATAGGCGGGGAATCAGAGGCAGGGAATCAGATGAAGAGAATCTGATGCAGGGAATCTGAGGCAGGGAATCTGAGGCAGGGAATCTGAGGCAGGGAATCTGAGGCAGGGAATCTGAGGCATGGAATCTGAGGCGGGTTATCAGAGGGGGGAAATGAGATGTTTGAAACGAGGTACAGAGAAGGAGGCTCGGAAATAGAGGCAGGGAAAGAGAGGCAGGGTATCAGAGGCGGGGAATCAGAGGCGGGGAATCAGAGGCGGGGAATCAGAGACACAGAAAGAGAGGCGTGGAATCAGAGGTGCAGAATCAGAGCCAGCGAATCTGAGCCGGGAAATCAGAAGCAGAGCAACAGAGGCGGTGAAACATGGGTGCAGAAACGGAAGTGGGGAATCAGAGGTGGGGAATCAGAGGCAGGGAATCAGAGGCAGGGAATCAGATGCAGAGAATCAGAGGCAGGGAATCAGAGGCAGGGAATCAGAGGCGGGGAATCAGAGGCAGGGAATCAGATGAAGGGAAATTGATTCAGGGTATCTGAGGTAGGGAATCTGAGGCAGGGAATCGGAGGTAGGGAATCTGAGGCGGGTTATCAGAGGGGGGAAATGAGATGTGGGAAACGAGATGCAGAGAAAGAGGCATGGAAATAGAGGCAGGGAAAGAGAGGCAGGGTATCAGAGGCGGGGAAACATGGGTGCGGAATCGGAAGTGGGGAATCAGAGGTGGGGAATCAGAGGCAGGGAATCAGAGGCAGGGAATCAGAGGCAGAGAATCAGAGGCAGGGAATAAGAGGCAGGTTATCAGAGGCTGGGAATCAGAGGCAGGGAACCTGAGGCGGGGAATCTGAGGTGGGGAATCAGAGGCCGGTAAACAGGTGGGTAAAGAGAAGCGGGTAAACATAGGTGCATAAATACAGGCAGCGAAAGAGATGGGCGAAACATACTGGTTGGAACTTGTGTGTTGAAAATGAGGTACACAGAACAGATCAAACAGAGTTGTTGAAATTGAGCGAGGGAAAGAGAGGCGCGGAAAGAGTGGAGGGGAAAGAGCGCAGGCGAAAGAGAGGCGTAGAGACAGAGGTGTGGAATGAGAGGCGGGGTTTCAGAGGCGGGGAATCAGAGGTGGGGAATCAGTGGCAGGGTATCAGAGGGGGGGAATCAGAGGCGGGGCATCAAAGGCGGGGAATCAGAGGCGGGGAATCAGAGGTGGGGAATCAGAGGCAGTGAATCAGAGGCGGGGAATCAGATGCGGGGAATCAGCGGCAGGGAATCAGAGGTGGGGAATCAGAGGCGGGCAATCAGAGGCGGGGAATCAGAAGCGTGGAATCAGAGGTGGGGAAATAAATGTGGGGAAACCTAGGCCAGGAAAGTTGTCCGGAAAGGGAGGCGGTGAATCAGAGGCGGGGAATCAGAGGCGGGGAATCAGAGGCGGGGAATCAGAGGCGGGGAATCAGAGGCGGGGAATCAGAGGCGGGGAATCAGAGGCGGGGAATCAGAGGTGGGGAATCAGTGGTAGGGTATCAGAGGGGGGGGAATCAGAGGCGGGGAATCAGAGGCGTGGAATCTGAGGCGGGGAATCAGAGGCGGGGAATCAGAGGCGGGGAATCAGAGGCGGGGAATCAGAGGCGGGGAATCAGAGGCAGGGAATCAGAGGCGGGCAATCAGAGGCGGGGAATCAGAAGCATGGAATCAGGTGGGGAAAGAAATGTGGGGAAACGTAGGCCAGGAAATTTGCGCGGAAAGGGAGGCGGTGAATCAGAGGCAGGGAATCAGAGGTGGGGAATCAGAGGCGGGGAATCAGAGGCGTGGAATCATAGCTGGGGAAAGAGATGTGGGGAAACAGGCGGGTAAACAGAGGCGGGTAAATATAGGCAGGGAATCAGAGGCGGGGAATCAGAGGCAGGGAATCAGATGAAGGGAAATTGATGCAGGGTATCTGAGGCAGGGAATCAGAGGCAGGGAATCAGAGGCAGGGAATCTGAGGCGAGGAATCAGAGGCGGGGAATCAGAGGCAGGGAATCAGATGAAGGGAATCTGATGCAGGGAATCTGAGGCAGGGAATCTGAGGCGGGTTATCAGAGGGGGGAAATGAGATGTAGGAAACGAGATGCAGAGAAAGAGGCACGGAAATAGAGGCAGGGAAAGAGAGGCAGGGTATCAGAGGCGGGGAATCAGAGGCGGGGAATCAGAGTCAAGGAATCAGAGACACAGAAAGAGAGGCGTGGAATCAGAGGCACGGAATCAGAGCCGGCGAATATGAGCCGGGAAATCAGAGGCAGAGCAACAGAGGCGGTGAAACGTGGGTGCGGAATCGGAGGCGTGGAATCAGAGGTGGGGAATCAGAGGCAGGGAATCAGAGGTAGGGAATCAGAGGCAGAGAATCAGAGGCAGGGAATCAGAGGCAGGTTATCAGAGGCAGGGAATCAGAGGCGGGGAATCAGAGGTGGGGAATCAGAGGCGGGGAATAAGAGGCGGGGAATCAGAGGCGGGGAATCAGAGGCGGGGAATCAGTGGCGGGGAATCAGAGGCAGGTAATCAGAGGTGGGCAATCAGAGGCGGGGAATCAGAGGTGTGGAATCAGAGGTGGGGAAAGAGATATGGGGAAACAGGCGGGTAAACAGAGGTGGGTAAACATAGGCGGGGAATCAGAGGCAGGGAATCAGATGAAGGGAAACTGATGCAGGGAATCTGAGGCAGGGAATCTGAGGCAGGGAATCTGAGGCAGGGAATCTGAGGCAGGGAATCTGAGGCAGGGAATCTGAGGCGGGTTATCAGAGGGGGGAAATGAGATGTTTGAAACGAGGTACAGAGAAGGAGGCTCGGAAATAGAGGCAGGGAAAGAGAGGCAGGGTATCAGAGGCGGGGAATCAGAGGCGGGGAATCAGAGGCGGGGAATCAGAGACACAGAAAGAGAGGCGTGGAATCAGAGGTGCAGAATCAGAGCCAGCGAATCTGAGCCGGGAAATCAGAAGCAGAGCAACAGAGGCGGTGAAACATGGGTGCAGAAACGGAAGTGGGGAATCAGAGGTGGGGAATCAGAGGCAGGGAATCAGAGGCAGGGAATCAGATGCAGAGAATCAGAGGAAGGGAATCAGAGGCAGGGAATCAGAGGCAGGTTATCAGAGGCAGGGAATCAGAGGCAGGGAATCTGAGGCGGGGAATCTGAGGTGGGGAATCAGAGGCGGGGAAGCAGGCGGGTAAACAGAAGCTGGTAAACATAGGTGCATAAATAGAGGCGGCGAAAGAGATGGGCGAAACATACTGGTTGGAACTTGTGTGTTGAAAATGAGGTGCACAGAACAGATCAAACAGATTTGTTGAAATTGAGCGAGGGAAAGAGAGGCGCGGAAAGAGTGGAGGGGTAGGAGCGCAGGCGAAAGAGAGGCGTAGAGACAGAGGTGGGGAATCAGAGGCGGGGAATCAGAGGCGGGGAATCAGAGGTGGGGAATCAGAAGCGGGGAATCAGAGGCGGGGAATCAGAAGCAGGGAATCAGAGGTGGGGAATCAGAGGCGGGGAATCAGAGGCGGGGTATCAGATGTGGGGAAACAGGCGGGTAAACAGAGGCGGGTAAAAATAGGCGGGGAATCAGAGGCAGGGAATCAGAGGCGGGGAATCAGAGGCAGGGAATCAGATGAAGGGAAATTGATTCAGGGTATCTGAGGTAGGGAATCTGAGGCAGGGAATCGGAGGCAGGGAATCTGAGTGGGTTATCAGAGGGGGGAAATGAGATGTGGGAAACGAGATGCAGAGAATGAGGCATGGAAATAGAGGCAGGGAAAAAGAGGCAGGGTATCAGAGGCGGGGAAACATGGGTGCGGAATCGGAAGTGGGGAATCAGAGGTGGGGAATCAGAGGCAGGGAATCAGAGGCAGGGAATCAGAGGCAGAGAATCAGAGGCAGGGAATAAGAGGCAGGTTATCAGAGGCAGGGAATCAGAGGCAGGGAACCTGAGGCGGGGAATCTGAGGTGGGGAATCAGAGGCCGGAATACAGGTTTGTAAAGAGAAGCGGGTAAACATAGGTGCATAAATACAGGCGGCGAAAGAGATGGGCGAAACATACTGGTTGAAACTTGTGTGTTGAAAATGAGGTACACAGAACAGATCAAACAGAGTTGTTGAAATTGAGCGAGGGAAAGAGAGGTGCGGAAAGAGTGGAGGGGAAAGAGCGCAGGGGAAAGAGAGGCGTAGAGACAGAGGTGGGGAATGAGAGGCGGGGTTTCAGAGGCGGGGAATCAGAGGTGGGGAATCAGTGGCAGGGTATCAGAGGGGGGAATCAGAGGTGGGGAATCAAAGGCGGGGAATCAGAGGCGGGGAATCAGAGGTGGGGAATCAGAGGCAGTGAATCAGAGGCGGGGAATCAGAGGCGGGGATTCAGCGGCAGGGAATCAGAGGCGGGGAATCAGAGGCGGGCAATCAGAGGCAGGGAATCAGAAGCGTGGAATCAGAGGTGGGGAAATAAATGTGGGGAAACCTAGGCCAGGAAAGTTGTCCGGAAAGGGAGGCGGTGAATCAGAGGCGGGGAATCAGAGGCGGGGAATCAGAGGCGGGGAATCAGAGGCGGGGAATCAGAGGCGGGGAATCAGAGGCAGGGAATCAGAGGCGGGCAATCAGAGGCGGGGAATCAGAAGCATGGAATCAGAGGTGGGGAAAGAAATGTGGGGAAACGTAGGCCAGGAAATTTGCGCGGAAAGGGAGGCGGTGAATCAGAGGCAGGGAATCAGAGGTGGGGAATCAGAGGCGGGGAATCAGAGGCGTGGAATCATAGCTGGGGAAAGAGATGTGGGGAAACAGGCGGGTAAACAGAGGCGGGTAAATATAGGCAGGGAATCAGAGGTGGGGAATCAGAGGCAGGGAATCAGATGAAGGGAATCTGATGCAGGGAATCTGAGGCAGGGAATCTGAGGCGGGTTATCAGAGGGGGGAAATGAGATGTAGGAAACGAGATGCAGAGAAAGAGGCACGGAAATAGAGGCAGGGAAAGAGAGGCAGGGTATCAGAGGCGGGGAATCAGAGGCGGGGAATCAGAGTCAAGGAATCAGAGACACAGAAAGAGAGGCGTGGAATCAGAGGCACGGAATCAGAGCCGGCGAATATGAGCCGGGAAATCAGAGGCAGAGCAACAGAGGCGGTGAAACGTGGGTGCGGAATCGGAGGCGGGGAATCAGAGGTGGGGAATCAGAGGCAGGGAATCAGAGGTAGGGAATCAGAGGCAGAGAATCAGAGGCAGGGAATCAGAGGCAGGTTATCAGAGGCAGGGAATCAGAGGCGGGGAATCAGAGGTGGGGAATCAGAGGCGGGGAATAAGAGGCAGGGAATCAGAGGCGGGGAATCAGAGGCGGGGAATCAGTGGCGGGGAATCAGAGGCAGGTAATCAGAGGTGGGCAATCAGAGGCGGGGAATCAGAGGCGTGGAATCAGAGGTGGGGAAAGAGATGTGGGGAAACAGGCGGGTAAACAGAGGTGGGTAAACATAGGCGGGGAATCAGAGGCAGGGAATCAGATGAAGGGAATCTGATGCAGGGAATCTGAGGCAGGGAATCTGAAGCAGGGAATCTGAGGCAGGGAATCTGAGGCAGGGAATCTGAGGCAGGGAATCTGAGGCGGGTTATCAGAGGGGGGAAATGAGATGTTTGAAACGAGGTACAGAGAAGGAGGCTCGGAAATAGAGGCAGGGAAAGAGAGGCAGGGTATCAGAGGCGGGGAATCAGAGGCGGGGAATCAGAGGCGGGGAATCAGAGACACAGAAAGAGAGGCGTGGAATCAGAGGTGCAGAATCAGAGCCAGCGAATCTGAGCCGGGAAATCAGAAGCAGAGCAACAGAGGCGGTGAAACATGGGTGCAGAAACGGAAGTGGGGAATCAGAGGTGGGGAATCAGAGGCAGGGAATCAGAGGCAGGGAATCAGATGCAGAGAATCAGAGGCAGGGAATCAGAGGCAGGGAATCAGAGGCAGGTTATCAGAGGCAGGGAATCAGAGGCAGGGAATCTGAGGCGGGGAATCTGAGGTGGGGAATCAGAGGCGGGGAAGCAGGCGGGTAAACAGAAGCGGGTAAACATAGGTGCATAAATAGAGGCGGCGAAAGAGATGGGCGAAACATACTGGTTGGAACTTGTGTGTTGAAAATGAGGTGCACAGAACAGATCAAACAGATTTGTTGAAATTGAGCGAGGGAAAGAGAGGCGCGGAAAGAGTGGAGGGGTAGGAGAGCAGGCGAAAGAGAGGCGTAGAGACAGAGGTGGGGAATCAGAGGCGGGGAATCAGAGGCGGGGAATCAGAGGTGGGGAATCAGAAGCGGGGAATCAGAGGCGGGGAATCAGAAGCAGGGAATCAGAGGTGGGGAATCAGAGGCGGGGAATCAGAGGCGGGGTATCAGATGTGGGGAAACAGGCGGGTAAACAGAGGCGGGTAAAAATAGGCGGGGAATCAGAGGCAGGGAATCAGAGGCGGGGAATCAGAGGCAGGGAATCAGATGAAGGGAAATTGATTCAGGGTATCTGAGGTAGGGAATCTGAGGCAGGGAATCGGAGGCAGGGAATCTGAGGTGGGTTATCAGAGGGGGGAAATGAGATGTGGGAAACGAGATGCAGAGAAAGAGGCATGGAAATAGAGGCAGGGAAAGAGAGGCAGGGTATCAGAGGCGGGGAAACATGGGTGCGGAATCGGAAGTGGGGAATCAGAGGTGGGGAATCAGAGGCAGGGAATCAGAGGCAGGGAATCAGAGGCAGAGAATCAGAGGCAGGGAATAAGAGGCAGGTTATCAGAGGCAGGGAATCAGAGGCAGGGAACCTGAGGCGGGGAATCTGAGGTGGGGAATCAGAGGCCGGAAAACAGGTGGGTAAAGAGAAGCGGGTAAACATAGGTGCATAAATACAGGCGGCGAAAGAGATGGGCGAAACATACTGGTTGGAACTTGTGTGTTGAAAATGAGGTACACAGAACAGATCAAACAGAGTTGTTGAAATTGAGCGAGGGAAAGAGAGGCGCGGAAAGAGTGGAGGGGAAAGAGCGCAGGGGAAAGAGAGGCGTAGAGACAGAGGTGGGGAATGAGAGGCGGGGTTTCAGAGGCGGGGAATCAGAGGTGGGGAATCAGTGGCAGGGTATCAGAGGGGGGAATCAGAGGCGGGGAATCAAAGGCGGGGAATCAGAGGCGGGGAATCAGAGGTGGGGAATCAGAGGCAGTGAATCAGAGGCGGGGAATCAGAGGCGGGGATTCAGCGGCAGGGAATCAGAGGCGGGGAATCAGAGGCGGGCAATCAGAGGCGGGGAATCAGAAGCGTGGAATCAGAGGTGGGGAAATAAATGTGGGGAAACCTAGGCCAGGAAAGTTGTCCGGAAAGGGAGGCGGTGAATCAGAGGCGGGGAATCAGAGGCGGGGAATCAGAGGCGGGGAATCAGAGGCGGGGAATCAGAGGCGGGGAATCAGAGGCGGGGAATCAGAGGCGGGGAATCAGAGGTGGGGAATCAGTGGCAGGGTATCAGAGGGGGGGGGAATCAGAGGCGGGGAATCAGAGGCGGGGAATCAGAGGCGGGGAATCAGAGGCGGGGAATCAGAGGCGGGGAATCAGAGGCGGGGAATCAGAGGCGGGGAATCAGAGGCGGGGAATCAGAGGCGGGGAATCAGAGGCGGGGAATCAGAAGCATGGAATCAGAGGTGGGGAAAGAAATGTGGGGAAACGTAGGCCAGGAAATTTGCGCGGAAAGGGAGGCGGTGAATCAGAGGCAGGGAATCAGAGGTGGGGAATCAGAGGCGGGGAATCAGAGGCGTGGAATCATAGGTGGGGAAAGAGATGTGGGGAAACAGGCGGGTAAACAGAGGCGGGTAAATATAGGCAGGGAATCAGAGGCGGGGAATCAGAGGCAGGGAATCAGATGAAGGGAAATTGATGCAGGGTATCTGAGGCAGGGAATCAGAGGCAGGGAATCAGAGGCAGGGAATCTGAGGCAGGGAATCAGAGGCAGGTTATCAGAGGCAGGGAATCAGAGGGAGGGAATCTGAGGCGGGGAATCTGAGGTGCGGAATCAGTGGAAGGGTATCAGAGGGGGGGAATCAGAGGCGGGGAATCAGAGGTGGGGAATCAGAGGCGGGGAATCAGAGGCGGGGAATCAGAGGTGGGGAATCAGAGGCAGTGAATCAGAGGTGGGGAATCAGAGGCGGGGAATCAGCGGCAGGGAATCAGAGGCGGGGAATCAGAGGCGGGCAATCAGAGGCGGGGAATCAGAAGCGTGGAATCAGAGGTGGGGAAATAAATGTGGGGAAACGTAGGCCAGGAAAGTTGTCCGGAAAGGGAGGTGGTGAATCAGAGGCGGGGAATCAGAGGCGGGGAATCAGAGGCGGGGAATCAGATGCGGGGAATCAGAGGCGGGGAATCAGCGGCAGGGAATCAGAGGTGGGGAATCAGAGGCGGGCAATCAGAGGCGGGGAATCAGAAGCGTGGAATCAGAGGTGGGGAAATAAATGTGGGGAAACGTAGGCCAGGAAAGTTGTCCGGAAAGGGAGGCGGTGAATCAGAGGTGGGGAATCAGAGGCGGGGAATCAGAGGCGGCTAATCAGAGGCGGGGAATCAGAGGCGGGGAATCAGAGGTGGGGAATCAGTGGCAGGGTATCAGAGGGGGGGGAATCAGAGGCGGGGAATCAGAGGCGGGGAATCAGAGGCGGGGAATCAGAGGCGGGGAATCAGAGGCGGGGAATCAGAGGCGGGGACTCAGAGGCAGGGAATCAGAGGCAGGGAATCAGAGGCGGCCAATCAGAGGTGGGGAATCAGAAGTATGGAATCAGAGGTGGGGAAAGAAATGTGGGGAAACGTAGGCCAGGAAATTTGCGCAGAAAGGGAGGCGGTGAATCAGAGGCGGGGAATCAGAGGCGGGGAATCAGAGGCGGGGAATCAGAGGCGTGGAATCATAGGTGGGGAAAGAGATGTGGGGAAACAGGCGGGTAAACAGAGGCGGGTAAATATAGGCAGGGAATCAGAGGCTGGGAATCAGAGGCAGGGAATCAGATGAAGGGAAATTGATGCAGGGTATCTGAGGCAGGGAATCAGAGGCAGGGAATCAGAGGCAGGGAATCTAAGGCAGGGAATCAGAGGCAGGTTATCAGAGGCAGGGAATAAGAGGCGGGGAATCAGAGGCGGGGAATCAGAGGCAGGGAATCAGATGAAGGGAATCTGATGCAGGGAATCTGAGGCAGGTAATCTGAGGCGGGTTATCAGAGTGGGGAAATGATTTGTGGTAAACGAGATGCAGAGAAAGAAGCACGGAAATAGAGGCAGGGAAAGAGAGGCAGGGTATCAGAGGCAGGGAATCAGAGGCGGGGAATCAGAGGCAAGGAATCAGAGACACAGAAAGAGAGGCGTGGAATCAGAGGCACGGAATCAGAGCCGGCGAATCTGAGCCGGGAAATCAGAGGCAGAGAAACAGAGGCGGTGAAACGTGGGTGCGGAATCGGAGGCAGGGAATCAGAGGTGGGGAATCAGAGGCAGGGAATCAGAGTTAGGGAATCAGAGGCAGAGAATCAGAGGCAGGGAATCAGAGGCAGGTTATCAGAGGCAGGGAATCAGAGGCGGGGTATCAGAGGCGGGGAATCAGAGGTGGGGAATCAGTGGCAGGGTATGAGAGGGGGGGAATCAGAGGCGGGGAATCAGAGGCAGGGAATCAGAGGCGGGGAATCAGAGGCAGGGAATCAGAGGTGGGGAATCAGAGGCAGGGAATCAGCGGCGGCGAATCACAGGCGGGGAATCAGAGGTGCGGAATCAGAGCCGGCGAATCTGAGCTGGGAAATCATAAGCAGAGCAACGGAGGCGGTGAAACATGGGTGCGGAATCGGACGCGGGGAATCATAGGTGTGGAATCAGAGGCAGGGAATCAGAGGCAGGGAATCAGAGGCAGAGAATCAGAGGCAGGGAATCAGAGGCAGGTTATCAGAGACAGGTTATCAGAGGCAGGGAATCAGAGGCGGGGAATCAGAGGCGGGGAATCAGATGAAGGGAATCGAGGCGTTAAATCAGAGGTGCGGAATCAGAGCAGGCGAATCTGAGCTGGGAAATCATAAGCAGAGCAACGGAGGCGGTGAAACATGGGTGCGGAATCGGACGCGGGGAATCATAGGTGTGGAATCAGAGGCAGGGAATCAGAGGCAGGGAATCAGAGGCAGAGAATCAGAGGCAGGGAATCAGAGGCAGGTTATCAGAGACAGGTTATCAGAGGCAGGGAATCAGAGACACAGAAATAGAGGCGTGGAATCAGAGGTGCGGAATCAGAGCCGGCGAATCTGAGCTGGGAAATCATAAGCAGAGCAACGGAGGCGGTGAAACATGGGTGCGGAATCGGACGCGGCGAATCATAGGTGTGGAATCAGAGGCAGGGAATCAGAGGCAGAGAATCAGAGGCAGGGAATCAGAGGCAGGTTATCAGAGACAGGTTATCAGAGGCAGGGAATCTGAAGCAGGGAATCTGAGGCGGGTTATCAGAGGGGGGAAATGAGATGTGGGAAACGAGATGCAGAGAAAGATGCACGGAAATAGAGGCAGGGAAAGAGAGGCAGGGTATCAGAGGCGGGGAATCAGAGGCGGGGAATCAGAGGCAAGGAATCAGAGACACAGAAAGAGAGGCGTGGAATCAGAGGCACGGAATCAGAGCCGGCGAATCTGAGCCGGGAAATCAGAGGCAGAGCAACAGAGGCGGTGAAACGTGGATGCGGAATCGGAGGCGGGGAATCGGAGGTGGGGAATCAGAGGCAGGGAATCAGAGGCAGGGAATCAGAGGCAGAGATTCAGAGGCGGGGAATCAGAGGCGGGGAATCAGAGGCGTGGAATCAGAGGCGTGGAATCATAGGTTGGGAGAGAGATGTGGGGAAACAGGCGGGTAAACAGAGGTGGGTAAAAATAGGCGGGGAATCAGAGGCATGGAATCAGAGGCGGGGAATCACAGTGAGGGAATCAGATGAAGGGAAATTGATGCTGGGTATCTGAGGCAGGGAATCTGAGGCAGGGAATCAGAGGCAGGGAATCTGAGGCGGGTTATCAGAGGGGGGAAATGAGATGTGGGAAACGAGATGCAGAGAAAGAGGCATGGAAATAGAGGCAGGGAAAGAGAGGCAGGGTATCAGAGGCGGGAAATTAGAGGCGGGGAATCAGAGGCGGGGAATCAGAGACATGGAAAGAGAGGCGTGGAATCAGATGTGCGGAAGCAAAGCCGATGAATCTGAGCCGGGAAATCAGAAGCAGAGCAACAGAAGCGGTGAAACATGGGTGCGGAATCGGAGGCGGGGAATCAGAGGTGGGGAATCAGAGGCAGGGAATCAGAGGCAGGGAATAAGAGGCAGGGAATCTGAGGCAGGGAATCAGAGGCAGGTTATGAGAGGCAGGGAATCAGAGGCGGGGAATCAGAGGCGGGGAATCAGAGGCAGGGAATCAGATGAAGGGAATCTGATGCAGGGAATCTGAGGCAGGGAATCTGAGGCGGGGAATCAGAGGGGGGAAATGAGATGTGGGAAAAGAGATGCAGAGAAAGAGGCACGGAAATAGAGGCAGAGTATCACAGGCGGGGAATCAGAGGCGGGGAATCAGAGGCAAGGAATCAGAGACACAGAATGAGAGGTGTGGAATCAGAGGCACGGAATCAGAGCCGGCGAATCTGAGCCGGGAATCAGAGGCAGAGCAACAGAGGCGTTGAAACGTGGGTGCAGAATCGGAGGCGGGGAATCAGAGGTGGGGAATCCGAGGCAGGGAATCAGAGGCAGGGAATCAGAGGCAGAGAATCAGAGGCAGGTTATCAGAGACAGGTTATCAGAGGCAGGGAATCAGAGGCGGGGAATCAGAGGCGGGGAATCAGAGGCGGGGAATCAGAGGCGGGGAATCAGAGGCGGGGAATCAGACGCGGGGAATCACAGTCGGGGAATCAGAGGCAGGTAATCAGAGGGGGGCAATCAGAGGCGGGCAATCAGAGGCGTGGAATCAGATGTGGGGAAAGAGATGTGGGGAAACTGGCGGGTAAACAGAGGCGGGTAAACATAGGTGGGGAATCAGAGGCAGGGAATCAGAGGCGGGGAATCAGAGGCAAGGAATCAGATGAAGGGAATCTGATGCAGGGAATCTGAGGCAGGGAATCTGAGGCAGGGAATCTGAGGCAGGGAATCTGAGGCGGGTTATCAGAGGGGGGAAATGAGATGTGGGAAACAAGATGCAGAGAAAGAGGCACGGAAATAGAGGCAGGGAAAGAGAGGCAGGGTATCAGAGGCGGGGAATCAGAGGCGGGGAATCAGAGGCGGGGAATCAGAGACACAGAAAGAGAGGCGTGGAATCGGAGGTGCGGAATCAGAGCCGGCGAATCTGAGCCGGGAAATCAGAAGCAGAGCAACAGAGGCGGTGATACATGGGTGCGGAATCGGACGCGGGGAATCAGAGGTGTGGAATCAGAGGCAGGGAATCAGTGGTGGGGAATCAGAGGCGGGGAATCAGAGGCGGGGAATCAGACGCGGGGAATCACAGGCGGGGAATCAGAGGCAGGTAATCAGAGGCGGGGAATCAGAGGCAGGGAATCAGATGCGGGGAATCAGAGGCGGGGAATCAGAGCTGGGGAATCAGAGGCGGGGTATTAGAGTTGGGGAATCTAAGGCGGGAAATCAGATATGGGGAAACAGAGGTGGGGAATCAGAGTCGGGGAAACAGAGGCAGGGAATCAGATATGGTGAATCAGAGATGGGGAATCAGAGGCGGGGAATCAGAGGCAGGGAATCAGACGCGGGGAATCAGAGGTGTGCAATCAGAGGCGGGGAATCAGATATGGGGAATCAGAGGCGGGGAATCAGAGGCGGGGAAACAAATATAGGGAATCAGAGGTGGGGAATCAGAGGTTGTGAATCAGAGATGGGGAATCAAGGCGGGAAATCAGAGGCAGGGAATCAGACGCTGGGAATCAGAGGCGGGGATTCAGAGCTGGGGAATCAGAGGCGGTGAATCAGAGTTGGGAAATCAGAGGCAGGGAATCAGATATGGGGAATCAGAGGCGGGGAATCAGAGGCGGGGAAACAGAGGCGGGGAATCAGATATGGGGAATCAGAATTGGGGAATCAGGGGCAGGGAATCAGTGGCAGGGAATCAGAGGCGGGGAATCAGAGGCGGGGAATCAGAGGCAGGGAATCAGACAGGGGGAATCAGAGGCGGGGAATCAGAGATGGGGAATCAGAGGCGGGGAATCAGAGGCAGGGAATCGGACTCCGGGAATCAGAGTCGGGGAATCAGAGCTGGGGAATCAGAGGCGGGGAATCAGAGTTGGGGAATCAGAGGCGGGGAATGAGATATGGGGAAATGGAGGTGGGGAATCAGATATGGGGAATCAGAGGTGTGGAATCAGAGGTTGGGAATCAGATGCAGGGAATCAGAGTCGGGGAAACAGAGGCGGGGAATCAGATATGGGGAATCAGAGGTGGCGAATCAAAGGCGGTGAAACAGAGATGGGGAATCAGGGCAGGGAATCAGAGGCAGGGAATCAAACACGGGGAATCAGAGCTGGGGAATCAGAGGCGGGGAATCAGAGTTGGGAATCAGAGGCGGGGAATCAGAGGCGGGGAAACAGAGGCGGGGAATCAGATATGGGGAATCAGAGGTGGGGAATCCGAGGTTGGGAATCAGAAGCAGGGAATCAGAGGCGGGGCATCAGAGGCGGGGAATCAGAGGAAGGGAATCAGATGTGCGGAATCGGAGATGGGGAATCAGAGGCAGGGAATCAGAGGCGGGGAATCAGAGGCGGGGAATCAGAGGCCGGGAATCAGATATGGGGAAACAGAGGCGGGGAATCCGAGGCGGGGAAACAGAGGCGGGGAATCAGATATGGGGAATCAGAGGTGGGGAATCAGAGGTTGGGAATCAGAGGCAGGGAATCAGAGGCTTGGAATCAGATGCAGGGAATCAGATGCGGGAAATCAGAGGCGGGGAATCAGAGCTGGGGAATCAGAGGTGGGGAATCAGATTTGGGGAATCAGAGGCGGGGACTTAGATATTGGGAAACAGAGGCGGGGAATCAGAGGCGGGGAAACCCAGGCGGGGAATCAGATATGGGGAATCAGAAGTGGGGAATCAGAGGCAAGGAATCAGATGTGCGGAATCAGAGATGGGGAATCAGAGGCAGGGAATCAGAGGCCGGAATCAGATGCTGGGAATCAGAGGCCTGGAATCAGATGCGGGGAATCAGAGGCAGGGAATCAGATGCGGGGAATCAGAGGCGGGGAATCAGAGCCTGGGAATCAGAGGCGGGGTATTAGAGTTGGGGAATCAGAGGCGGGGAATCAGATATGGGGAAACAGAGGTGGGGAATCAGAGGCGGGGAAACAGAGGCAGGGAATCAGATATGGGGAATCAGAGGCGGGGAATCAGAGGTGGGGAATCATAGGCAGGGAATCGGATGTGCGGAATCAGAGATGGGGAATCAGAGGCTGGGAATCAGAGGTGGTGAATCAGAGATGGGGAATCAGAGGCGGGGAATCAGAGGCAGGGAATCAGACGCGGGGAATCAGAGGTGGGCAATCAGAGGCGGGGAATCAGATATGGGGAATCAGAAGCGGGGAATCAGAGGCGGGGAAACAGAGGTGGGGAATCAGATATGGGGAATCAGAGGTGGTGCATCAGAGGTTGTGAATCACAGATGGGGAATCAGAGGCGGGGAATCAGAGGCAGGGAATCAGACGCGGGGAATCAGAGGCGGGGATTCAGAGCTGCGGAATCAGAGGCGGGGAATCAGAGTTGGGGAATC
The DNA here is from genome assembly GCF_036971445.1 of Narcine bancroftii. NCBI lineage: Eukaryota > Metazoa > Chordata > Chondrichthyes > Torpediniformes > Narcinidae > Narcine > Narcine bancroftii. The sequence continues at coordinate 110,262,487 of NC_091476.1, forward strand.
AGAGGCGGGGAATCAGATATGGGGAATCAGAGGCAGGGAATCAGAGGCGGGAAAACAGAGGCGGGGAATCAGATATGGGGATTCAGAGGCGGGGAATCAGAGGCAGGGAATCAGACACGGGGAATCAGAGGCGGGGAATCAGAGATGGGGAATCAGAGGCGGGGAATCAGAGGCAGGGAATCGGACTCCGGGAATCAGAGTCAGGGAATCAGAGCTGGGGAATCAGAGGCGGGGAATCAGAGTTGGGGAATCAGAGGCGGGGAATCAGATATGGGGAAATAGAGGTGGGGAATCAGATATGGGGAATCAGAGGTGTGGAATCAGAGGTTGGGAATCAAAGGCAGGGAATCAGAGTCGGGGAAACAGAGGCGGGTAATCAGATATGGGGAATCAGAGGTGGCGAATCAAAGGCGGTGAAACAGAGATGGGGAATCAGGGCAGGGAATCAGAGGCAGGGAATCAAACACGGGGAATCAGAGCTGGGGAATCAGAGGCGGTGAATCAGAGTTGGGAATCAGAGGCGGGGAATCAGAGGCGGGGAAACAGAGGCGGGGAATCAGATATGGGGAATCAGAGGTGGGGAATCCGAGGTTGGGAATCAGAGGCAGGGAATCAGAGGCGGGGAATCAGAGGCGGGGAATCAGAGGAAGGGAATCAGATGTGCGGAATCGGAGATGGGGAATCAGAGGCAGGGAATCAGAGGCGGGGAATCAGAGGCGGGGAATCAGAGGCCGGGAATCAGATATGGGGAAACAGAGGCGGGGAATCCGAGGCGGGGAAACAGAGGCGGGGAATCAGATATGGGGAATCAGAGGTGGGAAATCAGAGGTTGGGAATCAGAGGCAGGGAATCAGAGGCTTGGAATCAGATGCAGGGAATCAGATGCGGGGAATCAGAGGCGGGGAATCAGAGCTGGTTAATCAGAGGTGGGGAATCAGATTTGGGGAATCAGAGGCGGGGACTTAGATATTGGGAAACAGAGGCGGGGAATCAGAGGCGGGGAAACCCACGCGGGGAATCAGATATGGGGAATCAGAGGCAAGGAATCAGATGTGCGGAATCAGAGATGGGGAATCAGAGGCAGGGAATCAGAATCAGAAGCAGGGAATCAGAGGCCGGGAATCAGAGGCCGGAATCAGATGCTGGGAATCAGAGGCCTGGAATCAGATGCGGGGAATCAGAGGCAGGGAATCAGATGCGGGGAATCAGAGGCGGGGAATCAGAGCTGGGGAATCAGAGGCGGGGTATTAGAGTTGGGGAATCAGAGGCGGGGAATCAGATATGGGGAAACAGAGGTGGGGAATCAGAGGCGGGGAAACAGAGGCAGGGAATCAGATATGGGGAATCAGAGGCGGGGAATCAGAGGTGGGGAATCATAGGAAGGGAATCGGATGTGCGGAATCAGAGATGGGGAATCAGAGGCTGGGAATCAGAGGCAGGGAATCAGACGCGGGGAATCAGAGGTGGGCAATCAGAGGCGGGGAATCAGATATGGGGAATCAGAGGCAGGGAATCAGAGGCGGGAAAACAGAGGCGGGGAATCAGATATGGGGAATCAGAGGTGGGCCATCAGAGGTTGTGAATCACAGATGGGGAATCAGAGGCGGGGAATCAGAGGCAGGGAATCAGACGCGGGGAATCAGGGGCAGGGATTCGGAGCTGGGGAATCAGAGGCGGGGAATCAGAGTTGGGGAATCAGAGGCGGGGAATCAGATATGGGGAATCAGAGGCAGGGAATCAGAGGCGGGAAAACAGAGGCGGGGAATCAGATATGGGGAATCAGAGGCGGGGAATCAGAGGCAGGGAATCAGACACGGGGAATCAGAGGCGGGGAATCAGAGATGGGGAATCAGAGGCGGGGAATCAGAGGCAGGGAATCGGATGCCGGGAATCAGAGGCGGGAAATCAGAGCTGGGGAATCAGAGGCGGGGAATCAGAGTTGGGGAATCAGAGGCGGCGTAGCAGATATGGGGAAATAGAGGCGGGGAATCAGATATGGGGAATCAGAGGCGGGGAATCAGATATGGGGAATCAGAGGCTGGGAATCAGAGGGGGGAAAACAGAGGCGGGGAATAAGATATGGGGAATCACAGGTGGGGAATCAGGGGCGGGGAATCAGTGGCAGGGAATCAGAGGCGGGGAATCAGAGGCGGGGAATCAAAGGAAGGGAATCAGACACGGGGAATCAGAGGTGGGGAATCAGAGATGGGGAATCAGAGGCGGGGAATCACAGGCAGGGAATCAGTCGCGGGGAATCAGAGGCGGGGATTCAGAGCTGGGGAATCAGAGGCGGGGAATCAGAGTTGGGGAATCAGAGGCGGGGAATCAGATATGGGGAATCAGAGGCAGGGAATCAGAGGCGGGAAAACAGAGGCGGGGAATCAGATATGGGGAATCAGAGGCGGGGAATCAGAGGCAGGGAATCAGACACGGGGAATCAGAGGCGGGGAATCAGAGATGGGGAATCAGAGGCGGGGAATCAGAGGCAGGGAATCGGATGCCGGGAATCAGAGGCGGGAAATCAGAGCTGGGGAATCAGACACGGGGAATCAGAGGCGGGGAATCAGAGATGGGGAATCAGAGGCGGGGAATCAGAGGCAGGGAATCGGACTCCGGGTATCAGAGTCGGGGAATCAGAGCTGGGGAATCAGAGGCGGGGAATCAGAGTTGGGGAATCAGAGGCGTGGAATCAGATAAGGGGAAATAGAGGTGGGGAATCAGATATGGGGAATCAGAGGTGTGGAATCAGAGGTTGGGAATCAGAGGCAGGGAATCAGAGTCGGGGAAACAGAGGCGGGTAATCAGATATGGGGAATCAGAGGTGGCGAATCAAAGGCGGTGAAACAGAGATGGGGAATCAGGGCAGGGAATCAGAGGCAGGGAATCAAACACGGGGAATCAGAGCTGGGGAATCAGAGGCGGTGAATCAGAGTTGGGAATCAGAGGCGGGGAATCAGAGGCGGGGAAACAGAGGCGGGGAATCAGATATGGGGAATCAGAGGTAGGGAATCCGAGGTTGGGAATCAGAGGCAGGGAATCAGAGGCGTGGAATCAGAGGCGGGGAATCAGAGGAAGGGAATCAGATGTGCGGAATCGGAGATGGGGAATCAGAGGCAGAGAATCAGAGGCGGGGAATCAGAGGCGGGGAATCAGAGGCCGGGAATCAGATATGGGGAAACAGAGGCGGGGAATCCGAGGCGGGGAAACAGAGGCGGGGAATCAGATATGGGGAATCAGAGGTGGGGAATCAGAGGTTGGGAATCAGAGGCAGGGAATCAGAGGCTTGGAATCAGATGCAGGGAATCAGATGCGGGGAATCAGAGGCGGGGAATCAGAGCTGGGGAATCAGAGGTGGGGAATCAGATTTGGGGAATCAGAGGCGGGGACTTAGATATTGGGAAACAGAGGCGGGGAATCAGAGGCGGGGAAACCCAGGCGGGGAATCAGATATGGGGATTCAGAGGTGGGGAATCAGAGGCAAGGAATCAGATGTGCGGAATCAGAGATGGGGAATCAGAGGCAGGGAATCAGAATCAGAAGCAGGGAATCAGAGGCCGGGAATCAGAGGCCGGAATCAGATGCTGGGAATCAGAGGCCTGGAATCAGAGGCGGGGAATCAGAGGCAGGGAATCAGATGCGGGGAATCAGAGGCGGGGAAACAGAGCTGGGGTATCAGAGGCGGGGTATTAGAGTTGAGGAATCAGAGGCGTGGAATCAGATATGGGGAAACAGAGGTGGGGAATCAGAGGCGGGGAAACAGAGGCAGGGAATCAGATATGGGGAATCAGAGGCGGGGAATCAGAGGTGGAGTATCATAGGCAGGGAATCGGATGTGCGGAATCAGAGATGGGGAATCAGAGGCTGGGAATCAGAGGTGGTGAATCAGAGATGGGGAATCAGAGGCGGGGAATCAGAGGCAGGGAATCAGACGTGGGGAATCAGAGGTGTGCAATCAGAGGCGGGGAATCAGATATGGGGAATCAGAGACGGGGAATCAGAGGCGGGGAAACAGAGGCGGGGAATCAGATATGGGGAATCAGAGGTGGGGCATCAGAGGTTGTGAATCACAGATGGGGAATCAGAGGCGGGGAATCAGAGGCAGGGAATCAGACGCGGGGAATCAGATGCGGGGATTCAGAGCTAGGGAATCAGAGGCGGGGAATCAGAGTTGGGGAATCAGAGGCGGGGAATCAGATATGGGGAATCAGAGGCAGGGAATCAGAGGCGGGAAAACGGAGGCGGGGAATCAGATATGGGGAATCAGAGGCGGGGAATCAGAGGCAGGGAATCAGACACGGGGAATCAGAGGCGGGGAATCAGAGATGGGGAATCAGAGGCGGGGAATCAGAGGCAGGGAATCGGATGCCGGGAATCAGAGGCGGGAAATCAGAGCTGGGGAATCAGAGGCGGGGAATCAGAGTTGGGGAATCAGAGGCGGCGAAGCAGATATGGGGAAATAGAGGCGGGGAATCAGATATGGGGAATCAGAGGCGGGGAATCAGATATGGGGAATCAGAGGCTGGGAATCAGAGGGGGGGAAACAGAGGCGGGGAATAAGATATGGGGAATCACAGGTGGGGAATCAGGGGCGGCGAATCAAAGGAAGGGAATCAGACACGGGGAATCAGAGGTGGGGAATCAGAGATGGGGAATCAGAGGCGGGGAATCACAGGCAGGGAATCAGACGCGGGGAATCAGAGGCGGGGAATCAGAGCTGGGGAATCAGAGGTGGGGAATCAGAGTCGGGGAATCAGAGGCAGGGAATCGGTTGTGCGGAATCAGAGATGGGGAATCAGATGTGGGGAATCAGAGGCAGTGAATCAGAGATGGAGAATCAGAGGCGGGGAATCAGAGGCAGGAAATCAGACAGGGATTCAGAGGCTGGGAATCAGACGGGGGGAATCAAAGGCGGGGAATCAGAGCTGGTGAATCAGAGGCAGGGAATCAGAGTTGGGGATTCAGAGGCGGGGAATCAGATATGGGGAAACAGAGGCGGGGAATGAGAGGCGGGCAAGCAGAGGGGGGGAATTAGATATGGGGAATCAGAGGTGGGAAATCAGAGGTGGTGAATCAGAGATGGGGAATCACAGGCGGGGAATCAGAGGCAGCGAATAGAACGCGGGGAATCAGAGGCAGGGAATCAGAGCTGGGGAATCAGAGGCGGGGAATCAGATATGGGGAAACAGAGGCGGGGAATCAGAGGCGGGGAAACAGAGGCGGGGAATCAGACATGGGGAATCGGATGCGGGGAATCAGAGGCGGGGAATCAGAGCTGGGGAATCAGAGGCGGCGAATCAGAGTTGGGGCATCAGAGGTGGGGAATTAGATATGGGGAAACAGAGGCGGGGAATCAGAGGCGGGGAAACAGTGGCGGGGAATCAGATATGGGGAATCAGAGGTGGGGAATCAGAGGCAGGGAATCAGATGTGCGGAATCAGAGATGGGGAATCAGAGGCAGGGAATCAGAATCAGAAGCGGGGAATCAGAGGCCGGGAATCAGAGGCCGGGAATCAGATGCTGGGAATAAGAGGCCGGGAATCAGAAATGGGGAATCAGAGTCTGGGAATCAGAGATGGGGATTCAGAGGCGGGGAATGAGATATGGAGTATCAGAGGCGGGGAATCAGAGGCGGGGAAACAGAGGTGGGGAATCAGATATGGGGAATCAGAGGTGGCGAATCAAAGGCGGTGAATCAGAGATGGGGAATCAGAGGCGGGGAATCAGAGGCAGGGAATCAGATGCGGGGATTCAGAGGCGGGGAATCAGAGCTGGCGAATCAGAGGCGGGGAATCAGAGGTGGGCAATCAGAGCCGGGGAATCAGATATGGGGAATCAGAGGCGGGGAAACAGAGGCGGGGAATCAGATATGGGGAATCAGAGGTGGGGAATCAGAGGTTGGGAATCAGAGGCAGGGAATCAGAGGCTTGGAATCAGATGCAGGGAATCAGATGCGGGGAATCAGAGGCGGGGAATCAGAGCTGGGGAATCAGAGGTGGGGAATCAGATTTGGGGAATCAGAGGAGGGGACTTAGATATTGGGAAACAGAGGTGGGGAATCAGAGGCGGGGAAACCCAGGCGGGGAATCAGATATGGGGAATCAGAGGTGGGGAATCAGAGGCAGGGAATCAGACACGGGGAATCAGAGGCGGGGAATCAGAGATGGGGAATCAGAGGCGGGAAATCAGAGGCAGGGAATCGGATGCCGGGAATCAGAGGCGGGAAATCAGAGCTGGGGAATCAGAGGCGGGGAATCAGAGTTGGGGAATCAGAGGCGGCGAAGCAGATATGGGGAAATAGAGGCGGGGAATCAGATATGGGGAATCAGAGGCGGGGAATCAGATATGGGGAATCAGAGGCTGGGAATCAGAGGGGGGGAAACAGAGGCGGGGAATAAGATATGGGGAATCACAGGTGGGGAATCAGGGGCGGGGAATCAAAGGAAGGGAATCAGACACGGGGAATCAGAGGTGGGGAATCAGAGATGGGGAATCAGAGGCGGGGAATCACAGGCAGGGAATCAGACGCGGGGAATCAGAGGCGGGGAATCAGAGCTGGGGAATCAGAGGTGGGGAATCAGAGGCAGGAAATCAGACAGGGATTCAGAGGCTGGGAATCAGACGGGGGGAATCAAAGGCGGGGAATCAGAGCTGGTGAATCAGAGGCAGGGAATCAGAGTTGGGGATTCAGAGGCGGGGAATCAGATATGGGGAAACAGAGGCGGGGAATGAGAGGCGGGCAAGCAGAGGCGGGGAATGAGATATGGGGAATCAGAGGTGGGAAATCAGAGGTGGTGAATCAGAGATGGGGAATCACAGGCGGGGAATCAGAGGCAGCGAATAGAACGCGGGGAATCAGAGGCAGGGAATCAGAGCTGGGGAATCAGAGGCGGGGAATCAGATATGGGGAAACAGAGGCGGGGAATCAGAGGCGGGGAAACAGAGGCGGGGAATCAGACATGGGGAATCGGATGCGGGGAATCAGAGGCGGGGAATCAGAGCTGGGGAATCAGAGGCGGGGAATCAGAGTTGGGGCATCAGAGGTGGGGAATTAGATATGGGGAAACAGAGGCGGGGAATCAGAGGCGGGGAAACAGAGGCGGGGAATCAGATATGGGGAATCAGAGGTGGGGAATCAGAGGCAGGGAATCAGATGTGCGGAATCAGAGATGGGGAATCAGAGGCAGGGAATCAGAATCAGAAGCGGGGAATCAGAGGCCGGGAATCAGAGGCCGGGAATCAGATGCTGGGAATAAGAGGCCGGGAATCAGAGGTGGTGAATCAGAGTCTGGGAATCAGAGATGGTGATTCAGAGGCAGGGAATGAGATATGGAGAATCAGAGGCGGGGAATCAGAGGCGGGGAAACAGAGGTGGGGAATCAGATATGGGGAATCAGAGGTGGCGAATCAAAGGCGGTGAATCAGAGATGGGGAATCAGAGGCGGGGAATCAGAGGCAGGGAATCAGATGCGGGGATTCAGAGGCGGGGAATCAGAGCTGGCGAATCAGAGGCGGGGAATCAGAGGTGGGCAATCAGAGCCGGGGAATCAGATATGGGGAATCAGAGGCGGGGAAACAGAGGCGGGGAATCAGATATGGGGAATCAGAGGTGGGGAATCAGAGGTTGGGAATCAGAGGCAGGGAATCAGAGGCTTGGAATCAGATGCAGGGAATCAGATGCGGGGAATCAGAGGCGGGGAATCAGAGCTGGGGAATCAGAGGTGGGGAATCAGATTTGGGGAATCAGAGGCGGGGACTTAGATATTGGGAAACAGAGGCGGGGAATCAGAGGCGGGGAAACCCAGGCGGGGAATCAGATATGGGGAATCAGAGGTGGGGAATCAGAGGCAAGGAATCAGATGTGCGGAATCAGAGATGGGGAATCAGAGGCAGGGAATCAGAATCAGAAGCAGGGAATCAGAGGCCGGGAATCAGAGGCCGGAATCAGATGCTGGGAATCAGAGGCCTGGAATCAGAGGCGGGGAATCAGAGGCAGGGAATCAGATGCGGGGAATCAGAGGCGGGGAATCAGAGCTGGGGAATCAGAGGCGGGGTATTAGAGTTGGGGAATCAGAGGCGGGGAATCAGATATGGGGAAACAGAGGTGGGGAATCAGAGGCGGGGAAACAGAGGCAGGGAATCAGATGTGGGGAATCAGAGGCGGGGAATCAGAGGTGGGGAAGCATAGGCAGGGAATCGGATGTGCGGATTCAGAGATGGGGAATCAGAGGCTGGGAATCAGGGGTGGTGAATCAGAGATGGGGAATCAGAGGCGGGGAATCAGAGGCAGGGAATCAGACGCGGGGAATCAGAGGTGGGCAATCAGAGGCGGGGAATCAGATATGGGGAATCAGAGGCGGGGAATCAGAGGCGGAGAAACAGAGGCGGGGAATCAGATATGGGGAATCAGAGGTGGGGCATCAGAGGTTGTGAATCACAGATGGGGAATCAGACGCGGGGAATCAGAGGCGGGGATTCAGAGCTGGGGAATCAGAGGCGGGGAATCAGAGTTGGGGAATCAGAGGCGGGGAATCAGATATGGGGAATCAGAGGCAGGGAATCAGAGGCGGGAAAACAGAGGCGGGGAATCAGATATGGGGAATCAGAGGCGGGGAATCAGAGGCAGGGAATCAGACACGGGGAATCAGAGGCGGGGAATCAGAGATGGGGAATCAGAGGCGGGAAATCAGAGGCAGGGAATCGGATGCCGGGAATCAGAGGCGGGAAATCAGAGCTGGGGAATCAGAGGCGGGGAATCAGAGTTGGGGAATCAGAGGCGGCGAAGCAGATATGGGGAAATAGAGGCGGGGAATCAGATATGGGGAATCAGAGGCGGGGAATCAGATATGGGGAATCAGAGGCTGGGAATCAGGGGCGGGGAAGCAGTGGCAGGGAATCAGAGGCGGGGAATCAGAGGCGGGGAATCAAAGGAAGGGAATCAGACACGGGGAATCAGAGGTGGGGAATCAGAGATGGGGAATCAGAGGCGGGGAATCACAGGCAGGGAATCAGACGCGGGGAATCAGAGGCGGGGAATCAGAGCTGGGGAATCAGAGGTGGGGAATCAGAGTCGGGGAATCAGAGTCAGGGAATCGGATGTGGGGAATCAGAGGCAGTGAATCAGAGATGGGGAATCAGAGGCGGGGAATCAGAGGCAGGAAATCAGACAGGGATTCAGAGGCTGGGAATCAGACGGGGGGAATCAAAGGCGGGGAATCAGAGCTGGTGAATCAGAGGCAGGGAATCAGAGTTGGGGATTCAGAGGCGGGGAATCAGATATGGGGAAACAGAGGCGGGGAATGAGAGGCGGGCAAGCAGAGGCGGGGAATTAGATATGGGGAATCAGAGGTGGGAAATCAGAGGTGGTGAATCAGAGATGGGGAATCACAGGCGGGGAATCAGATATGGGGAAACAGAGGCGGGGAATCAGAGGCGGGGAAACAGAGGCGGGGAATCAGACATGGGGAATCGGATGCGGGGAATCAGAGGCGGGGAATCAGAGCTGGGGAATCAGAGGCGGGGAATCAGAGTTGGGGCATCAGAGGTGGGGAATTAGATATGGGGAAACAGAGGCGGGGAATCAGAGGTGGGGAAACAGAGGCGGGGAATCAGATATGGGGAATCAGAGGTGGGGAATCAGAGGCAGGGAATCAGATGTGCGGAATCAGAGATGGGGAATCAGAGGCAGGGAATCAGAATCAGAAGCGGGGAATCAGAGGCCGGGAATCGGAGGCCGGGAATCAGATGCTGGGAATAAAAGGCCGGGAATCAGAGGTGGGGAATCAGAGTCTGGGAATCAGAGATGGGGATTCAGAGGCGGGGAATGAGATATGGAGAATCAGAGGCGGGGAATCAGAGGCGGGGAAACAGAGGTGGGGAATCAGATATGGGGAATCAGAGGTGGCGAATCAAAGGCGGTGAATCAGAGATGGGGAATCAGAGGCGGGGAATCAGAGGCAGGGAATCAGATGCGGGGATTCAGAGGGGGGGAATCAGAGCTGGCGAATTAGAGGCGGGGAATCAGAGGTGGGAAATCAGAGACGGGGAATCAGATATGGGGAATCAGAGGCGGGGAAACAGAGGCGGGGAATCAGATATGGGGAATCAGAGGTGGGGAATCAGAGGTTGTGAATCAGAGATGGGGAATCAAGGCGGGGAATCAGAGGGAGGGAATCAGACGCGGGGAATCAGAGGCGGGGATTCAGAGCTGGGGAATCAGAGGCGGGGAATCAGAGTTGGGGAATCAGAGGCAGGGAATCGGATATGGGGAATCAGAGGCGGGAAATCAGAGGCGGGGAAACAGAGGCGGGGAATCAGATATGGGGAATCAGAGGTGGGGAATCAGGGGCAGGGAATCAGTGGCAGGGAATCAGAGGCGGGGAATCTGAGGCGGGGAATCAGAGGCAGGGAATCAGACACGGGGAATCAGAGGCGGGGAATCAGAGATGGGGAATCAGAGGCGGGGAATCAGAGTTGGGGAATCAGAGGCGGGGAATCAGATATGGGGAAATAGAGGCGGGGAATCAGATATGGGGAATCAGAGGTGGCGAATCAAAGGCGGTGAATCAGAGATGGGGAATCAGAGGCGGGGAATCAGAGACAGGGAATCAGATGCGTGGATTCAGAGGCGGGGAATCAGAGCTGGCGAATCAGAGGCTTGGAATCAGATGCAGGGAATCAGATGCGGGGAATCAGAGGCGGGGAATCAGAGCTGGGGAATCAGAGGTGAGGAATCAGATTTGGGGAATCAGAGGCGGGGACTTAGATATTGGGAAACAGAGGCGGGGAATCAGAGGCGGGGAAACCCAGGCTGGGAATCAGATATGGGGAATCAGAGGTGGGGAATCAGAGGCAAGGAATCAGATGTGCGGAATCAGAGATGGGGAATCAGAGGCAGGGAATCAGAATCAGAAGCAGGGAATCAGAGGCCGGGAATCAGAGGCCGGAATCAGATGCTGGGAATCAGAGGACTGGAATCAGAGGCGGGGAATCAGAGGCAGGGAATCAGATGCGGGGAATCAGAGGCGGGGAATCAGAGCTGGGTAATCAGAGGCGGGGTATTAGAGTTGGGGAATCAGAGGCGGGGAATCAGATATGGGGAAACAGAGGTGGGGAATCAGAGGCGGGGAAACAGAGGCAGGGAATCAGATATGGGGAATCAGAGGCGGGGAATCAGAGGTGGGGAATCATAGGCAGGGAATCGGATGTGCGGAATCAGAGATGGGGAATCAGAGGCTGGGAATCAGAGGTGGTGAATCAGAGATGGGGAATCAGAGGCGGGGAATCAGAGGCAGGGAATCAGACGCGGGGAATCAGAGGTGGGCAATCAGAGGCGGGGAATCAGATATGGGGAATCAGAGGCGGGGAATCAGAGGCGGGGAAACAGAGGCGGGGAAACAGAGGCGGGGAATCAGATATGGGGAATCAGAGGTGGGGCATCAGAGGTTGTGAATCACAGATGGGGAATCAGAGGCGGGGAATCAGAGGCAGGGAATCAGACGCGGGGAATCAGAGGCGGGGATTCAGAGCTGGGGAATCAGAGGCGGGGAATCAGAGTTGGGGAATCAGAGGCGGGGAATCAGATATGGGGAATCAGAGGCGGGGAATCAGAGGCAGGGAATCGGATGCCGGGAATCAGAGGCGGGAAATCAGAGCTGGGGAATCAGAGGCGGGGAATCAGAGTTGGGGAATCAGAGGCGGGGAATCAGAGGTGGGGAATCATAGGCAGGGAATCGGATGTGCGGAATCAGAGATGGGGAATCAGAGGCTGGGAATCAGAGGTGGTGAATCAGAGATGGGGAATCAGAGGCGGGGAATCAGAGGCAGGGAATCAGACGCGGGGAATCAGAGGTGGGCAATCAGAGGCGGGGAATCAGATATGGGGAATCAGAGGCGGGGAATCAGAGGCGGGGAAACTGAGGCAGGGAATCAGATATGGGGAATCAGAGGCGGGGAATCAGAGGCGGGGAATCAGAGGCGTGGAATCATAGGTGGGGAAGGAGATGTGGGGAAACGGGCGGGTAAACAGAGGCGGGTAAATATAGGCAGGGAATCAGAGGCGGGGAATCAGAGGTGGGGAATCATAGGCAGGGAATCGGATGTGCGGAATCAGAGATGGGGAATCAGAGGCTGGGAATCAGAGGTGGTGAATCAGAGATGGGGAATCAGAGGCGGGGAATCAGAGGCAGGGAATCAGACGCGGGGAATCAGAGGTGGGCAATCAGAGGCGGGGAATCAGATATGGGGAATCAGAGGTGGGGAATCAGGGGCGGGGAATCAGTGGCAGGGAATCAGAGGCGGGGAATCAGAGGCGGGGCATCAGAGGTTGTGAATCACAGATGGGGAATCAGAGGCGGGGAATCAGAGGCAGGGAATCAGACGCGGGGAATCAGAGGCGGGGATTCAGAGCTGGGGAATCAGAGGCGGGGAATCAGACACGGGGAATCAGAGGCGGGGAATCAGAGGCAGGGAATCAGACGCGGGGAATCAGAGGCGGGGATTCAGAGCTGGGGAATCAGAGGCGGGGAATCAGAGTTGGGGAATCAGAGGCAGGGAATCAGAGGCGGGAAAACAGAGGCGGGGAATTAGATATGGGGAATCAGAGGTGGGAAATCAGAGGTGGTGAATCAGAGATGGGGAATCACAGGCGGGGAATCAGAGGCAGCGAATAGAACGCGGGGAATCAGAGGCAGGGAATTAGAGCTGGGGAATCAGAGGCGGGGAATCAGATATGGGGAAACAGAGGCGGGGAATCAGAGGCGGGGAAACAGAGGCGGGGAATCAGACATGGGGAATCGGATGCGGGGAATCAGAGGTGGGGAATCAGAGATGGGGAATCAGAGGCGGGGAATCAGAGTTGGGGCATCAGAGGTGGGGAATTATATATGGGGAAACAGAGGCGGGGAATCAGAGGCGGGGAAACAGAGGCGGGGAATCAGATATGGGGAATCAGAGGTGGGGAATCAGAGGCAGGGAATCAGAATCAGAAGCGGGGAATCAGAGGCCAGGAATCAGAGGCCGGGAATCAGATGCTGGGAATAAGATGCCGGGAATTAGAGCTGGGGAATCAGAGGCGGGGAATTAGAGATGGGGAATCACAGGCGGGGAATCAGAGGCAGCGAATAGAACGCGGGGAATCAGAGGCAGGGAATCAGAGCTGGGGAATCAGAGGCGGGGAATTAGATATGGGGAATCAGAGGTGGGGAATCAGAGGTGGTGAATCAGAGATGGGGAAACAGAGGCGGCGAATCAAAGGAGGTGAATCAGAGATGGGGAATCAGAGGCGGGGAATCAGAGGCAGGGAATCAGATGCGGGGATTCAGAGGCGGGGAATCAGAGCTGGCGAATCAGAGGCGGGGAATCAGAGGTGGGCAATCAGAGCCGGGGAATCAGATATGGGGAATCAGAGGCGGGGAAACAGAGGCGGGGAATCAGATATGGGGAATCAGAGGTGGGGAATCAGAGGTTGTGAATCAGAGATGGGGAATCAAGGCGGGGAATCAGAGGGAGGGAATCAGACCCGGGGAATCAGAGGCGGGGATTCAGAGCTGGGGAATCAGAGGCGGGGAATCAGAGTTGGGGAGTCAGAGGCAGGGAATCAGATATGGGGAATCAGAGGCGGGGAATCAGAGGCGGGTAAACAGAGGCGGGGAATCAGATATGGGGAATCAGAGGTGGGGAATCAGGGGCAGGGAATCAGTGGCAGGGAATCAGAGGCGGGGAATCTGAGGCGGGGAATCAGAGGCGGGGAATCAGACACGGGGAATCAGAGGCGGGGAATCAGAGATGGGGAATCAGAGGCGGGGAATCAGAGGCAGGGAATCAGACGCAGGGAATCAGAGGCGGGGAATCAGAGTTGGGGAATCAGAGGCGGGGAATCAGATATGGGGAAATAGAGGCGGGGAATCAGATATGGGGAATCAGAGGTGTGGAATCAGAGGTGGGGAATCAGAGGCAGGGAATCAGAGGCGGGGAAACAGAGGCGGGGAATCAGATATGGGGAATCAGAGGTGGCGAATCAAAGGCGGTGAAACAGAGATGGGGAATCAGGGCAGGGAATCAGAGGCAGGGAATCAGAGCTGGGGAAACAGAGGCGGGGAATCAGATATGGGGAATGAGAGGTGGGGAATCAGGGGCGGGGAATCAGTGGCAGGGAATCAGAGCTGGGGAATCAGAGGTGGGGAATCAGAGCTGGGGAAACAGAGGCGGGGAATCAGATATGGGGAATCAGAGGTGGGGAATCAGGGGCGGGGAATCAGTGGCAGGGAATCAGAGGCCGGGAATAAAAGGCGGGGAATCAGAGCTGGGGAATCAGAGGCGGGGAATCAGAGTTGGGGAATCAGAGGAGGGGAATCAGATATGGGGAAACAGAGGCCAGGAATCAGAGGCAGGGAAACAGAGGCGGGGAATCAGATATGGGGAATCAGAGGTGGGGAATTAGAGGTTGCGAATCAGAGGCGGGGAATCAGAGGCGGGGAATCAGAGGCAGGGAATCGGATGTGCGGAATCAGAGATGGGGAATCAGAGGTGGGGATTCAGAGGTGGTGAATCAGAGAAGGGGAATCAGAGGCTGGGAATCAGAGGCAGGGAATCAGACGCAGTGAATCAGAGGCGGGGAATCATAGCTGGCGAATTAGAGGAGGGGAATCAGAGTTGGGGAATCAGAGGCGGGGAATCAGATATGGGGAAACAAAGGCGGGGAATCAGAGGTGGGGAAACAGAGGCGGGGAATCAGATATGGGGAATCAGAGGTGGGGAATCAGAGGCAGGGAATCAGATGTGCGGAATCAGAGATGGGGAATCAGAGGCAGGGAATCAGAATCAGAAGCAGGGAATCAGAGGCCGGGAATCAGAGGCCGGAATCAGATGCTGGGAATCAGAGGCCTGGAATCAGAGGCGGGGAATCAGAGGCAGGGAATCAGATGTGGGGAATCAGAGGCGGGGAATCAGAGCTGGGGAATCAGAGGCAGGGTATTAGAGTTGGGGAATCAGAGGCGAGGAATCAGATATGGGGAAACAGAGGTGGGGAATCAGAGGCGGGGAAACAGAGGCAGGGCATCAGATATGGGGAATCAGAGGCGGGGAATCAGAGGTGGGGAATCATAGGCAGGGAATCGGATGTGCGGAATCAGAGATGGGGAACCAGAGGCCGGGAATGAGAGGTGGTGAATCAGATATGGGGAATCAGAGGCGGGGAATCAGAGGCAGTGAATCAGACGCGGGGAATCAGAGGTGGGCAATCAGAGGCGGGGAATCAGATATGGGGAATCAGAGGCGGGGAATCAGAGGTGGGGAATCAGAGGCGGGGAAACAGAGGCGGGGAATCAGATATGGGGAATCAGAGGTGGGGCATCAGAGGTTGTGAATCACAGATGGGGAATTAGAGGTGGGGAATCAGAGGCAGGGAATCAGACACGGGGAATCAGAGGCGGGGATTCAGAGCTGGGGAATCAGAAGCGGGGAATCAGAGTTGGGGAATCAGAGGCGGGGAATCAGATATGGGGAATCAGAGGCAGGGAATCAGAGGCGGGGAATCAGAGGCAGGGAATCAGACGCGGGGAATCTGAGGCGGGGAATCAGAGCTGGGGAATCAGAGGTGGGGAATCAGAGTTGGGGAATCAGAGGCAGGGAATTGGATGTGCGGAATCAGAGATGGGGAATCAGAGGTGGGGATTCAGAGGCGGTGAATCAGAGATGGGGAATCAGAGGCAGGGAATCAGAGGCAGGAAATCAGACACGGGGATTCAGAGGCTGGGTATCAGATGGGGGGTATCAAAGGCGGGGAATCAGAGCTGGGGAATCCGAGGCAGGGAATCAGAGTTGGGGATTCAGAGGCGGGGAATCAGATATGGGGAAACAGAGGCGGGGAATCAGAGGCGGGAAAACAGAGGCGGGGAATTAGATATGGGGAATCAGAGGTGGGGAATCAGAGGTGGTGAATCAGAGATGGGGAATCAGAGGCGGGGAATCAGAGGCAGGGAATCGGACGCCGGGAATCAGAGGCGGGGAATCAGAGCTGGGGAATCAGAGGCGGGGAATCAGAGTTGGGGAATCAGAGGCGGGGAATCAGATATGGGGAAATAGAGGCGGGGTATCAGATATGGGGAATCAGAGGTGTGGAATCAGAGGTTGGGAATCAGAGGCAGGGAATCAGAGGCGGGGAAACAGAGGCGGGGAATCAGATATGGGGAATCAGAGGTGGCGAATCAAAGGCGGTGAAACAGAGATGGGGAATCAGGGCAGGGAATCAGAGGCAGGGAATCAGAGCTGGGGAAACAGAGGCGGGGAATCAGATATGGGGAATCAGAGGTGGGGAATCAGGGGCGGGGAATCAGTGGCAGGGAATCAGAGCTGGGGAATCAGAGGTGGGGAATCAGAGCTGGGGAAACAGAGGCGGGGAATCAGATATGGGGAATCAGAGGTGGGGAATCAGGGGCGGGGAATTAGTGGCAGGGAATCAGATATGGGGAAACAGAGGACGGGAATCAGAGGCAGGGAAACAGAGGCGGGGAATCAGATATGGGGAATCAGATGCTGGGAATAAGAGGCCGGGAATCAGAGGTGGGGAATCAGAGTCTGAGAATCAGAGATGGGGATTCAGAGGCGGGGAATGAGATATGGAGAATCAGAGGCGGGGAATCAGGGGCGGGGAAACAGAGGTGGGGAATCAGATATGGGGAATCAGAGGTGGCGAATCAAAGGCGGTGAATCAGAGATGGGGAATCAGAGGCAGGGAATCAGAGGCAGGGAATCAGATGCGGGGATTCAGAGGCGGGGAATCAGAGCTGGCGAATCAGAAGCGGGGAATCAGAGGTGGGCAATCAGAGCCGGGGAATCAGATATGGGGAATCAGAGGCGGGGAATCAGAGGCGCGGAAACAGAGGCGGGGAATCAGATATGGGGAATCAGAGGTGGGGAATCAGAGTTTGTGAATCAGAGATGGGGAATCAAGGCGGGGAATCAGAGGGAGGGAATCAGACGCGGGGAATCAGAGGCGGGGATTCAGAGCTGGGGAATCAGAGGCGGGGAATCAGAGTTGGGGAATCAGAGGCAGGGAATCAGATATGGGGAATCAGAGGCGGGGAATCAGAGGCGGGGAAACAGAGGCGGGGAATCAGATATGGGGAATCAGAGGTGGGGAATCAGGGGCAGGGAATCAGTGGCAAGGAATCAGAGGCGGGGAATCTGAGGCGGGGAATCAGAGGCAGGGAATCAGACACGGGGAATCAGAGGCGGGGAATCAGAGATGGGGAATCAGAGGCGGGGAATCAGAGGCAGGGAATCGGATGCCGGGAATCAGAGGCGGGGAATCAGAGCTGGGGAATCAGAGGCGGGGAATCAGAGTTGGGGAATCAGAGGCGGGGAATCAGATATGGGGAAATAGAGGCGGGGAATCAGATATGGGGAATCAGAGGTGTGGAATCAGAGGTTGGGAATCAGAGGCAGGGAATCAGAGGCGGGGAAACAGAGGCGGGGAATCAGATATGGGGAATCAGAGGTGGCGAATCAAAGGCGGTGAAACAGAGATGTGGAATCAGAGGCGGGGAATCAGAGGCAGGGAATCAGAGCTGGGGAAACAGAGGCGGGGAATCAGATATGGGGAATCAGAGGTGGGGAATCAGGGGCGGGGAATCAGTGGCAGGGAATCAGAGGCCGGGAATAAAAGGCGGGGAATCAGAGCTGGGGAATCAGAGGCGGGGAATCAGAGTTGGGGAATCAGAGGAGGGGAATCAGATATGGGGAAACAGAGGCCGGGAATCAGAGGCAGGGAAACAGAGGCGGGGAATGAGATATGGGGAATCAGAGGTGGGGAATTAGAGGTTGCGAATCAGAGGCGGGGAATCAGAGGCTGGGAATCAGAGGCAGGGAATCGGATGTGCGGAATCAGAGATGGGGAATCAGAGGTGGGGATTCAGAGGTGGTGAATCAGAGAAGGGGAATCAGAGTCTGGGAATCAGAGGCAGGGAATCAGACGCAGGGAATCAGAGGCGGGGTATCATAGCTGGCGAATTAGAGGAGGGGAATCAGAGTTGGGGAATCAGAGGCGGGGAATCAGATATGGGGAAACAGAGGCGGGGAATCAGAGGCGGGGAAACAGAGGCGGGGAATCAGATATGGGGAATCAGAGGTGGGGAATCAGAGGCAGGGAATCATATGTGCGGAATCAGAGATGGGGAATCAGAGGCAGGGAATCAGAATCAGAAGCAGGGAATCAGAGGCCGGGAATCAGAGGCCGGAATCAGATGCTGGGAATCAGAGGCCTGGAATCAGAGGCGGGGAATCAGAGGCAGGGAATCAGATGCGGGGAATCAGAGGCGGGGAATCAGAGCTGGGGAATCAGAGGCAGGGTATTAGAGTTGGGGAATCAGAGGCGGGGAATCAGATATGGGGAAACAGAGGTGGGGAATCAGAGGCGGGGAAACAGAGGCAGGGAATCAGATATGGGGAATCAGAGGCGGGGAATCAGAAGTGGGGAATCATAGGCAGGGAATCGGATGTGCGGAATCAGAGATGGGGAATCAGAGGCCGGGAATGAGAGGTGGTGAATCGGATATGGGGAATCAGAGGCGGGGAATCAGGGGCAGGGAATCAGACGCGGGGAATCAGAGGTGGGCAATCAGAGGCGGGGAATCAGATATGGGGAATCAGAGGCGGGGAATCAGAGGCGGGGAAACAGAGGCGGGGAATCCGATATGGGGAATCAGAGGTGGGGCATCAGAGGTTGTGAATCACAGATGGGGAATTAGAGGCGGGGAATCAGAGGCAGGGAATCAGACGCGGGGAATCAGAGGCGGGGATTCAGAGCTGGGGAATTAGAAGCGGGGAATCAGAGTTGGGGAATCAGAGGCAGGGAATCAGATATGGGGAATCAGAGGCAGGGAATCAGAGGTGGGGAATCAGAGGCAGGGAATCAGACGCGGGGAATCTGAGGCGGGGAATCAGAGCTGGGGAATCAGAGGTGGGGAATCAGAGTTGGGGAATCAGAGGCAGGGAATTGGATGTGCGGAATCAGAGATGGGGAATCAGAGTTGGGGAATCAGAGGCGGTGAATCAGAGATGGGGAATCAGAGGCGGGGAATCAGAGGCAGGAAATCAGACACGGGGATTCAGAGGCTGGGAATCAGACGGGGGGAATCAAAGGCGGGGAATCAGAGCTGGGGAATCTGAGGCAGGGAATCAGAGTTGGGGATTCAGAGGCGGGGAATCAGATATGGGGAAACAGAGGCGGGGAATCAGAGGCGGGAAAACAGAGGCGGGGAAACAGAGGCGGGGAATCAGATATGGGGAATCAGAGGTGGGGCATCAGAGGTTGTGAATCACAGATGGGGAATTAGAGGTGGGGAATCAAAGGCAGGGAATCAGACACGGGGAATCAGAGGCGGGGATTCAGAGCTGGGGAATCAGAAGCGGGGAATCAGAGTTGGGGAATCAGAGGCGGGGAATCAGATATGGGGAATCAGAGGCAGGGAATCAGAGGCGGGGAATCAGAGGCAGGGAATCAGACGCGGGGAATCTGAGGCGGGGAATCAGAGCTGGGGAATCAGAGGTGGGGAATCAGAGTTGGGGAATCTGAGGCAGGGAATTGGATGTGCGGAATCAGAGATGGGGAATCAGAGGTGGGGAATCAGAGGCGGTGAATCAGAGATGGGGAATCAGAGGCGGGGAATCAGAGGCAGGAAATCAGACACGGGGATTCAGAGGCTGGGTATCAGACGGGGGGAATCAAAGGCGGGGAATCAGAGCTGGGGAATCTGAGGCAGGGAATCAGAGTTGGGGATTCAGAGGCGGGGAATCAGATATGGGGAAACAGAGGCGGGGAATCAGAGGCGGGAAAACAGAGGCGGGGAATTAGATATGGGGAATCAGAGGTGGGGAATCAGAGGTGGTGAATCAGAGATGGGGAATCAGAGGCGGGGAATCAGAGGCAGGGAATCGGAAGCCGGGAATCAGAGGCGGGGAATCAGAGCTGGGGAATCAGAGGCGGGGAATCAGAGTTGGGGAATCAGAGGCGGGGAATCAGATATGGGGAAATAGAGGCGGGGTATCAGATATGGGGAATCAGAGGTGTGGAATCAGAGGTTGGGAATCAGAGGCAGGGAATCAGAGGCGGGGAAACAGAGGCGGGGAATCAGATATGGGGAATCAGAGGTGGCGAATCAAAGGCGGTGAAACAGAGATGGGGAATCAGGGCAGGGAATCAGAGGCAGGGAATCAGAGCTGGGGAAACAGAGGCGGGGAATCAGATATGGGGAATCAGAGGTGGGGAATCAGGGGCGGGGAATCAGTGGCAGGGAATCAGAGCTGGGGAATCAGAGGTGGGGAATCAGAGCTGGGGAAACAGAGGCGGGGAATCAGATATGGGGAATCAGAGGTGGGGAATCAGGGGCGGGGAATTAGTGGCAGGGAATCAGATATGGGGAAACAGAGGCCGGGAATCAGAGGCAGGGAAACAGAGGCGGGGAATCAGATATGGGGAATCAGATGCTGGGAATAAGAGGCCGGGAATCAGAGGTGGGGAATCAGAGTTTGGGAATCAGAGATGGGGATTCAGAGGCGGGGAATGAGATATGGAGAATCAGAGGCGGGGAATCAGGGGCGGGGAAACAGAGGTGGGGAATCAGATATGGGGAATCAGAGGTGGCGAATCAAAGGCGGTGAATCAGAGATGGGGAATCAGAGGCAGGGAATCAGAGGCAGGGAATCAGATGCGGGGATTCAGAGGCGGGGAATCAGAGCTGGCGAATCAGAGGCGGGGAATCAGAGGTGGGCAATCAGAGCCGGGGAATCAGATATGGGGAATCAGAGGCGGGGAATCAGAGGCGCGGAAACAGAGGCGGGGAATCAGATATGGGGAATCAGAGGTGGGGAATCAGAGGTTGTGAATCAGAGATGGGGAATCAAGGCGGGGAATCAGAGGGAGGGAATCAGACGCGGGGAATCAGAGGCGGGGATTCAGAGCTGGGGAATCAGAGGCGGGGAATCAGAGTTGGGGAATCAGAGGCAGGGAATCAGATATGGGGAATCACAGGTGGGGAATCAGAGGCGGGGAAACAGAGGCGGGGAATCAGATATGGGGAATCAGAGGTGGGGAATCAGGGGCAGGGAATCAGTGGCAGGGAATCAGAGGCGGGGAATCTGAGGCGGGGAATCAGAGGCAGGGAATCAGACACGGGGAATCAGAGGCGGGGAATCAGAGATGGGGAATCAGAGGCGGGGAATCAGAGGCAGGGAATCGGATGCCGGGAATCAGAGGCGGGGAATCAGAGCTGGGGAATCAGAGGCGGGGAATCAGAGTTGGGGAATCAGAGGCGGGGAATCAGATATGGGGAAATAGAGGCGGGGAATCAGATATGGGGAATCAGAGGTGTGGAATCAGAGGTTGGGAATCAGAGTCAGGGAATCAGAGGCGGGGAAACAGAGGCGGGGAATCAGATATGGGGAATCAGAAGTGGCGAATCAAAGGCGGTGAAACAGAGATGGGGAATCAGAGGCGGGGAATCAGAGGCAGGGAATCAGAGCTGGGGAAAAAGAGGCGGGGAATCAGATATGGGGAATCAGAGGTGGGGAATCAGGGGCGGGGAATCAGTGGCAGGGAATCAGAGGCCGGGAATAAAAGGCGGGGAATCAGAGCTGGGGAATCAGAGGCGGGGAATCAGAGTTGGGGAATCAGAGGTGGGGAATTAGAGGTTGCGAATCAGAGGTGGGGAATAAGAGGCGGGGAATCAGAGGCAGGGAATCGGATGTGCGGAATCAGAGATGGGGAATCAGAGGTGGGGATTCAGAGGTGGTGAATCAGAGAAGGGGAATCAGAGTCTGGGAATCAGAGGCAGGGAATCAGACGCAGGGAATCAGAGGCGGGGTATCATAGCTGGCGAATTAGAGGAGGGGAATCAGAGTTGGAGAATCAGAGGCGGGGAATCAGATATGGGGAAACAGAGGCGGGGAATCAGAGGCGGGGAAACAGAGGCGGGGAATCAGATATGGGGAATCAGAGGTGGGGAATCAGAGTCAGGGAATCATATGTGCGGAATCAGAGATGGGGAATCAGAGGCAGGGAATCAGAATCAGAAGCAGGGAATCAGAGGCCGGGAATCAGAGGCCGGAATCAGATGCTGGGAATCAGAGGCCTGGAATCAGAGGCGGGGAATCAGAGGCAGGGAATCAGATGCGGGGAATCAGAGGCGGGGAATCAGAGCTGGGGAATCAGAGGCAGGGTATTAGAGTTGGGGAATCAGAGGCGGGGTATCAGATATGGGGAAACAGAGGTGGGGAATCAGAGGCGGGGAAACAGAGGCAGGGAATCAGATATGGGGAATCAGAGGCGGGGAATCAGAGGTGGGGAATCATAGGCAGGGAATCGGATGTGCGGAATCAGAGATGGGGAATCAGAGGCCGGGAATGAGAGGTGGTGAATCAGATATGGGGAATCAGAGGCGGGGAATCAGAGGCAGGGAATCAGACGCGGGGAATCAGAGGTGGGCAATCAGAGGCGGGGAATCAGATATGGGGAATCAGAGGAGGGGAATCAGAGGCGGGGAAACAGAGGCGGGGAATCCGATATGGGGAATCAGAGGTGGGGCATCAGAGGTTGTGAATCACAGATGGGGAATTAGAGGCGGGGAATCAGAGGCAGGGAATCAGACGCGGGGAATCAGAGGCGGGGATTCAGAGCTGGGGAATCAGAAGCGGGGAATCAGAGTTGGGGAATCAGAGGCGGGGAATCAGATATGGGGAATCAGAGGCAGGGAATCAGAGGTGGGGAATCAGAGGCAGGGAATCAGACGCGGGGAATCTGAGGCGGGGAATCAGAGCTGGGGAATCAGAGGTGGGGAATCAGAGTTGGGGAATCAGAGGCAGGGAATTGGATTTGCGGAATCAGAGATGGGGAATCAGAGGTGGGGAATCAGAGGCGGTGAATCAGAGATGGGGAATCAGAGGCGGGGAATCAGAGGCAGGAAATCAGACACGGGGATTCAGAGGCTGGGAATCAGACGGGGGGAATCAAAGGTGGGGAATCAGAGCTGGGGAATCTGAGGCAGGGAATCAGAGTTGGGGATTCAGAGGCGGGGAATCAGATATGGGGAAACAGAGGCGGGGAATCAGAGGCGGGAAAACAGAGGTGGGGAAGTAGATATGGGGAATCAGAGGTGGGGAATCAGAGGTGGTGAATCAGAGATGGGGAATCAGAGGCGGGGAATCAGAGGCAGGGAATCGGACGCCGGGAATCAGAGGCGGGGAATCAGAGCTGGGGAATCAGAGGCGGGGAATCAGAGTTGGGGAATCAGAGGCGGGGAATCAGATATGGGAAATAGAGGCGGGGAATCAGATATGGGGAATCAGAGGTGTGGAATCAGAGGTTGGGAATCAGAGGCAGGGAATCAGAGGCGGGGAAACAGAGGCGGGGAATCAGATATGGGGAATCAGAGGTGGCGAATCAAAGGCGGTGAAACAGAGATGGGGAATCAGGGCAGGGAATCAGAGGCAGGGAATCAGAGCTGGGGAAACAGAGGCGGGGAATCAGATATGGGGAATCAGAGGTGGGGAATCAGGGGCGGGGAATCAGTGGCAGGGAATCAGAGCTGGGGAATCAGAGGTGGGGAATCAGAGCTGGGGAAACAGAGGCGGGGAATCAGATATGGGGAATCAGAGGTGGGGAATCAGGGGCGGGGAATCAGTGGCAGGGAATCAGAGGCCGGGAATAAAAGGCGGGGAATCAGAGCTGGGGAATCAGAGGCGGGGAATCAGAGTTGGGGAATCAGAGGAGGGGAATCAGATATGGGCAAACAGAGGCCGGGAATCAGAGGCAGGGAAACAGAGGCGGGGAATCAGATATGGGGAATCAGAGGTGGGGAATTAGAGGTTGCGAATCAGAGGCGGGGAATCAGAGGCGGGGAATCAGAGGCAGGGAATCGGATGTGCGGAATCAGAGATGGGGAATCAGAGGTGGGGATTCAGAGGTGGTGAATCAGAGAAGGGGAATCAGAGGCTGGGACTCAGAGGCAGGGAATCAGACGCAGGGAATCAGAGGCGGGGAATCATAGCTGGCGAATTAGAGGAGGGGAATCAGAGTTGGGGAATCAGAGGCGGGGAATCAGATATGGGGAAACATAGGCGGGGAATCAGAGGCGGGGAAACAGAGGCGGGGAATCAGATATGGGGAATCAGAGGTGGGGAATCAGAGGCAGGGAATCAGATGTGCGGAATCAGAGATGGGGAATCAGAGGCAGGGAATCAGAATCAGAAGCAGGGAATCAGAGGCCGGGAATCAGAGGCCGGAATCAGATGCTGGGAATCAGAGGCCTGGAATCAGAGGCGGGGAATCAGAGGCAGGGAAACAGATGCGGGAAATCGGAGGCCTGGAATCAGAGGCGGGGAATCAGAGGCAGGGAATCAGATGCGGGGAATCAGAGGCGGGGAATCAGAGCTGGGGAATCAGAGGCAGGGTATTAGAGTTGGTGAATCAGAGGCGGGGAATCAGATATGGGGAAACAGAGGTGGGGAATCAGAGGCGGGGAAACAGAGGCAGGGAATCAGAGATGGGGAATCAGAGGCCGGGAATCAGAGGTGGTGAATCAGATATGGGGAATCAGAGGCGGGGAATCAGAGGCAGGGAATCAGACGCGGGGAATCAGAGGTGGGCAATCAGAGGCGGGGAATCAGATATGGGGAATCAGAGGCGGGGAATCAGAGGCGGGGAAACTGAGGCAGGGAATCAGATATGGGGAATCAGAGGTGGGGCATCAGAGGTTGTGAATCACAGATGGGGAATTAGAGGGGGGAATCAGAGGCAGGGAATCAGACGCGGTGAATCAGAGGCGGGGATTCAGAGCTGGGGAATCAGAAGCGGGGAATCAGAGTTGGGGAATCAGAGGCGGGGAATCAGATATGGGGAATCAGAGGCAGGGAATCAGAGGCGGGGAATCAGAGGCAGGGAATCAGACGCGGGGAATCTGAGGCGGGGAATCAGAGCTGGGGAATCAGAGGTGGGGAATCAGAGTTGGGGAATCAGAGGCAGGGAATTGTATGTGCGGAATCAGAGATGGGGAATCAGAGGTGGGGAATCAGAGGCGGTGAATCAGAGATGGGGAATCAGAGGCGGGGAATCAGAGGCAGGAAATCAGACACGGGGATTCAGAGGCTGGGAATCAGACGGGGGGAATCAAAGGCGGGGAATCAGAGCTGGGGAATCTGAGGCAGGGAATCAGAGTTGGGGATTCAGAGGCGGGGAATCAGATATGGGGAAACAGAGGCGGGGAATCAGAGGCGGGAATACAGAGGCGGGGTATTAGATATGGGGAATCAGAGGTGGGGAATCAGAGGTGGTGAATCAGTGATGGGGAATCACAGGCGGGGAATCAGAGGCAGGGAATAGAACGCGGGGAATCAGAGGCAGGGGATCAGAGCTGGGGAATCAGAGGCGGGGAATCATAGTTGGGAATCAGAGGCGGGGAATCAGATATGGGGAAACAGAGGCGGGGAATCAGAGGCGGGGAAACAGAGGCGGGGAATCAGATATGGGGAATCGGATGCAGGGAATCAGAGGCGGGGAATCAAAGCTGGGGAATCAGAGGCGGGGAATCAGAGTTGGGGCATCAGAGGTGGGGAATTAGATATAGGGAAACAGAGGCGGGGAATCAGAGGCGGGGAAACAGAGGCGGGGAAACAGAGGCGGGGAAACAGATATGGGGAATCAGAGGTGGGGAATCCGAGGTTGGGAATCAGAGGCAGGGAATCAGAGGCGGGGAATCAGAGGCGGGGAATCAGAGGCGGGGAATCAGAGGAAGGGAATCAGATGTGCGGAATCGGAGATGGGGAATCAGAGGCAGGGAATCAGAGGCGGGGAATCAGAGGCGGGGAATCAGAGGCCGGGAATCAGATATGGGGAAACAGAGGCGGGGAATCCGAGGCGGGGAAACAGAGGCGGGGAATCAGATATGGGGAATCAGAGGTGGGGAATCAGAGGTTGGGAATAAGAGGCAGGGAATCAGAGGCTTGGAATCAGATGCAGGGAATCAGAGGTGGTGAATCAGATATGGGGAATCAGAGGCGGGGAATCAGAGGCAGGGAATCAGACGCGGGGAATCAGAGGTGGGCAATCAGAGGCGGGGAATCAGATATGGGGAATCAGAGGCGGGGAATCAGATATGGGGAATCAGAGGTGGGGCATCAGAGGTTGTGAATCACAGATGGGGAATTAGAGGGGGGATCAGAGGCAGGGAATCAGACGCGGTGAATCAGAGGCGGGGATTCAGAGCTGGGGAATCAGAAGCGGGGAATCAGAGTTGGGGAATCAGAGGCGGGGAATCAGATATGGGGAATCAGAGGCAGGGAATCAGAGGCGGGGAATCAGAGGCAGGGAATCAGACGCGGGGAATCTGAGGCGGGGAATCAGAGCTGGGGAACCAGAGGTGGGGAATCAGAGTTGGGGAATCAGAGGCAGGGAATTGTATGTGCGGAATCAGAGATGGGGAATCAGAGGTGGGGAATCAGAGGCGGTGAATCAGAGATGGGGAATCAGAGGCGGGGAATCAGAGGCAGGAAATCAGACACGGGGATTCAGAGGCTGGGAATCAGACGGGGGGAATCAAAGGCGGGGAATCAGAGCTGGGGAATCTGAGGCAGGGAATCAGAGTTTGGGATTCAGAGGCGGGGAATCAGATATGGGGAAACAGAGGCGGGGAATCAGAGGCGGGAATACAGAGGCGGGGTATTAGATATGGGGAATCAGAGGTGGGGAATCAGAGGTGGTGAATCAGTGATGGGGAATCACAGGCGGGGAATCAGAGGCAGGGAATAGAACGCGGGGAATCAGAGGCAGGGAATCAGAGCTGGGGAATCAGAGGTGGGGAATCATAGTTGGGAATCAGAGGCGGGGAATCAGATATGGGGAAACAGAGGCGGGGAATCAGAGGCGGGTAAACAGAGGCGGGGAATCAGATATGGGGAATCGGATGCAGGGAATCAGAGGCGGGGAATCAGAGCTGGGGAATCAGAGGCGGGGAATCAGAGTTGGGGCATCAGAGGTGGGGAATTAGATATAGGGAAACAGAGGCGGGGAATCAGAGGCGGGGAAACAGAGGCGGGGAATCAGAGGCGGGGAAACAGATATGGGGAATCAGAGGTGGGGAATCCGAGGTTGGGAATCAGAGGCAGGGAATCAGAGGCGGGGAATCAGAGGCGGGGAATCAGAGGAAGGGTATCAGATGTGCGGAATCGGAGATGGGGAATCAGAGGCAGGGAATCAGAGGCGGGGAATCAGAGGCGGGGAATCAGAGGCCGGGAATCAGATATGGGGAAACAGAGGCGGGGAATCCGAGGCGGGTAAACAGAGGCGGGGAATCAGATATGGCGAATCAGAGGTGGGGAATCAGAGGTTGGGAATCAGAGGCAGGGAATCAGAGGCTTGGAATCAGATGCAGGGAATCAGATGAGGGGAATCAGAGGCGGGGAATCAGAGCTGGGGAATCAGAGGTGGGGAATCAGATTTGGGGAATCAGAGGCGGGGACTTAGATATTGGGAAACAGAGGCGGGGAATCAGAGGCGGGGAAACCCAGGCGGGGAATCAGATATTGGGAATCAGAGGTGGGGAATCAGAGGCAAGGAATCAGATGTGCGGAATCAGAGATGGGGAATCAGAGGTAGGGAATCAGAATCAGAAGCAGGGAAACAGAGGCCGGGAATCAGAGGCCGGAATCAGATGCTGGGAATCAGAGGCCTGGAATCAGAGGCGGGGAATCAGAGGCAGGGAATCAGATGCGGGGAATCAGAGGCGGGGAATCAGAGCTGGGGAATCAGAGGCGGGGTATTAGAGTTGGGGAATCAGAGGCGGGGAATCCGATATGGGGAAACAGAGGTGGGGAATCAGAGGCGGGGAAACAGAGGCAGGGAATCAGATATGGGGAATCAGAGGCGGGGAATCAGAGGTGGGGAATCATAGGCAGGGAATCGGATGTGCGGAATCAGAGATGGGGAATCAGAGGCCGGGAATCAGAGGTGGTGAATCAGAGATGGGGAATCAGTGGCGGGGAATCAGAGGCAGGGAATCAGACGCGGGGAATCAGAGGTGGGCAATCAGAGGCGGGGAATCAGAGGCGGGGAATCAGAGGCGGGGAATCAGAGGCGGGGAAACAGAGGCGGGGAATCAGATATGGGGAATCAGAGGTGGGGCATCAGAGGTTGTGAATCACAGATGGGGAATCAGAGGCGGGGAATCAGAGGCAGGGAATCAGACGCGGGGAATCAGAGGCGGGGATTCAGAGCTGGGGAATCAGAGGCGGGGAATCAGAGTTGGGGAATCAGAGGCGGGGAATCAGATATGGGGAATCAGAGGCAGGGAATCAGAGGCGGGAAAACAGAGGCGGGGAATCAGATATGGGGAATCAGAGGCGGGGAATCAGAGGCAGGGAATCAGACATGGGGAATCAGAGGCGGGGAATCAGAGATGGGGAATCAGAGGCGGGGAATCAGAGGCAGGGAAATCGGATGCCGGGAATCAGAGGCGGGAAATCAGAGCTGGGGAATCAGAGGCAGGGAATCAGAGTTTGTGAATCAGAGGTGGCGAAGCAGATATGGGGAAATAGAGGCGGGGAATCAGATATGGGGAATCTAAGGCGGGGAATCAGATATGGGGAATCAGAGGCTGGGAATCAGAGGGGGGGAAACAGAGGCGGGGAATAAGATATGGGGAATCAGAGGTGGGGAATCAGGGGCGGGGAATCAGTGGCAGAGAATCAGAGGCGGGGAATCAGAGGCGGGGAATCAAAGGAAGGGAATCAGACACGGGGAATCAGAGGTGGGGAATCAGAGATGGGGAATCAGAGGCGGGGAATCACAGGCAGGGAATCAGACGCGGGGAATCAGAGGCGGGGAATCAGAGCTGGGGAATCAGAGGTGGGGAATCAGAGTCGGGGAATCAGAGGCAGGGAATCGGTTGTGCGGAATCAGAGATGGGGAATCAGATGTGGGGAATCAGATGCAGTGAATCAGAGATGGGGAATCAGAGGCGGGGAATCAGAGGCGGGGAAACAGAGGCGGGGAATCAGACATTGGGAATCGGATGCGGGGAATCAGAGGCGGGGAATCAGAGCTGGGGAATCAGAGGCGGGGAATCAGAGTTGGGGAATCAGAGGCGGGGAAACCCAGGCGGGGAATCAGATATTGGGAATCAGAGGTGGGGAATCAGAGGCAAGGAATCAGATGTGCGGAATCAGAGATGGGGAATCAGAGGTAGGGAATCAGAATCAGAAGCAGGGAAACAGAGGCCGGGAATCAGAGGCCGGAATCAGATGCTGGGAATCAGAGGCCTGGAATCAGAGGCGGGGAATCAGAGGCAGGGAATCAGATGCGGGGAATCAGAGGCGGGGAATCAGAGCTGGGGAATCAGAGGCGGGGTATTAGAGTTGGGGAATCAGAGGCGGGGAATCCGATATGGGGAAACAGAGGTGGGGAATCAGAGGCGGGGAAACAGAGGCAGGGAATCAGATATGGGGAATCAGAGGCGGGGAATCAGAGGTGGGGAATCATAGGCAGGGAATCGGATGTGCGGAATCAGAGATGGGGAATCAGAGGCCGGGAATCAGAGGTGGTGAATCAGAGATGGGGAATCAGTGGCGGGGAATCAGAGGCAGGGAATCAGACGCGGGGAATCAGAGGTGGGCAATCAGAGGCGGGGAATCAGAGGCGGGGAATCAGAGGCGGGGAATCAGAGGCGGGGAAACAGAGGCGGGGAATCAGATATGGGGAATCAGAGGTGGGGCATCAGAGGTTGTTAATCACAGATGGGGAATCAGAGGCGGGGAATCAGAGGCAGGGAATCAGACGCGGGGAATCAGAGGCGGGGATTCAGAGCTGGGGAATCAGAGGCGGGGAATCAGAGTTGGGGAATCAGAGGCGGGGAATCAGATATGGGGAATCAGAGGCAGGGAATCAGAGGCGGGAAAACAGAGGCGGGGAATCAGATATGGGGAATCAGAGGCGGGGAATCAGAGGCAGGGAATCAGACATGGGGAATCAGAGGCGGGGAATCAGAGATGGGGAATCAGAGGCGGGGAATCAGAGGCAGGGAAATCGGATGCCGGGAATCAGAGGCGGGAAATCAGAGCTGGGGAATCAGAGGCAGGGAATCAGAGTTTGTGAATCAGAGGTGGCGAAGCAGATATGGGGAAATAGAGGCGGGGAATCAGATATGGGGAATCAGAGGCGGGGAATCAGATATGGGGAATCAGAGGCTGGGAATCAGAGGGGGGGAAACAGAGGCGGGGAATAAGATATGGGGAATCAGAGGTGGGGAATCAGGGGCGGGGAATCAGTGGCAGAGAATCAGAGGCGGGGAATCAGAGGCTGGGAATCAAAGGAAGGGAATCAGACACGGGGAATCAGAGGTGGGGAATCAGAGATGGGGAATCAGAGGCGGGGAATCACAGGCAGGGAATCAGACGCGGGGAATCAGAGGCGGGGAATCAGAGCTGGGGAATCAGAGGTGGGGAATCAGAGTCGGGGAATCAGAGGCAGGGAATCGGTTGTGCGGAATCAGAGATGGGGAATCAGATGTGGGGAATCAGATGCAGTGAATCAGAGATGGGGAATCAGAGGCGGGGAATCAGAGGCGGGGAAACAGAGGCGGGGAATCAGACATTGGGAATCGGATGCGGGGAATCAGAGGCGGGGAATCAGAGCTGGGGAATCAGAGGCGGGGAATCAGAGTTGGGGCATCAGAGGTGGGGAATTAGATATGGGGAAACAGAGGCGGGGAATCAGAGGCGGGGAAACAGAGGCGGGGAATCAGATATGGGGAATCAGAGGTGGGGAATCAGAGGTAGGGAATCAGATGTGCGGAATCAGAGATGGGGAATCAGAGGCGGGGAATGAGATATGCAGAATCAGAGGCGGGGAATCAGAGGCGGGGAAACAGAGGTGGGGAATCAGATATGGGGAATCAGAGGTGGCGAATCAAAGGCGGTGAATCAGAGATGGGGAATCAGAGGCGGGGAATCAGAGGCAGGGAATCAGATGCGGGGATTCAGAGGCGGGGAATCAGAGCTGGCGAATCAGAGGCGGGGAATCAGAGGTGGGCAATCAGAGCCGGGGAATCAGATATGGGGAATCAGAGGCGGGGAATCAGAGGCGGGGAAACAGAGGCGGGGAATCAGATATGGGGAATCAGAGGTGGGGAATCAGAGGTTGTGAATCAGAGATGGGGAATCAAGGCGGGGAATCAGAGGGAGGGAATCAGACGCGGGGAATCAGAGGCGGGGA
The DNA here is from genome assembly GCF_036971445.1 of Narcine bancroftii. NCBI lineage: Eukaryota > Metazoa > Chordata > Chondrichthyes > Torpediniformes > Narcinidae > Narcine > Narcine bancroftii. The sequence continues at coordinate 110,293,739 of NC_091476.1, forward strand.
TTCAGAGCTGGGGAATCAGAGGCGGGGAATCAGAGTTATGGAATCAGAGGCAGGGAATCAGATATGGGGAATCAGAGGCGGGGAATCAGAGGCGGGGAAACAGAGGCGGGGAATCAGATATGGGGAATCAGAGGTGGGGAATCAGGGGCAGGGAATCAGTGGCAGGGAATCAGAGGCGGGGAATCTGAGGCGGGGAATCAGAGGCAGGGAATCAGACACGGGGAATCATAGCTGGCGAATTAGAGGAGGGGAATCAGAGTTGGGGAATCAGAGGCGGTGAATCAGATATGGGGAAACAGAGGCGGGGAATCAGAGGCGGGGAAACAGAGGCGGGGAATCAGATATGGGGAATCAGAGGTGGGGAATCAGAGGCAGGGAATCAGATGTGCGGAATCAGAGATGGGGAATCAGAGGCAGGGAATCAGAATCAGAAGCAGGGAATCAGTGGCAGGGAATCAGAGGCCGGGAATAAAAGGCGGGGAATCAGAGGCAGGGAATCGGATGTGCTGAATCAGAGATGGGGAATCAGAGGTGGGGATTCAGAGGTGGTGAATCAGAGAAGGGGAATCAGAGGCTGGGAATCAGAGGCAGGGAATCAGATGCAGGGAATCAGAGGCGGGGAATCATAGCTGGCGAATTAGAGGAGGGGAATCAGAGTTGGGGAATCAGAGGCGGGGAATCAGATATGGGGAAACAGAGGCGGGGAATCAGAGGAAGGGAATCAGATGTGCGGAATCGGAGATGGGGAATCAGAGGCAGGGAATCAGAGGCGGGGAATCAGAGGCGGGGAATCAGAGGCCGGGAATCAAATATGGGGAAACAGAGGCGGGGAATCCGAGGCGGGGAAACAGAGGCGGGGAATCAGATATGGGGAATCAGAGGTTGGGAATCAGAGGCAGGGATTCAGAGGCTTGGAATCAGATGCAGGGAATCAGATGCGGGGAATCAGAGGCGGGGAATCAGAGCTGGGGAATCAGAGGTGGGGAATCTGATTTGGGGAATCAGAGGCGGGGACTTAGATATTGGGAAACAGAGGCGGAGAATCAGAGGCGGGGAAACCCAGGCGGGGAATCAGATATGGGGAATCAGAGGTGGGGAATCAGAGGCAAGGAATCAGATGTGCGGAATCAGAGATGGGGAATCAGAGGCAGGGAATCTGAATCAGAAGCAGGGAATCAGAGGCCGGGAATCAGAGGCCGGAATCAGATGCTGGGAATCAGAGGCCTGGAATCAGAGGCGGGGAATCAGAGGCAGGGAATCAGATGCGGGGAATCGGAGGCGGGGAATCAGAACTGGGGAATCAGAGGCGGGGTATTAGAGTTGGGGAATCAGAGGCGGGGAATCAGATATGGGGAAACAGAGGTGGGGAATCAGAGGTGGGGAAACAGAGGCAGGGAATCAGATATGGGGAATCAGATGCGGGGAATCAGAGGTGGGGAATCATAGGCAGGGAATCGGATGTGCGGAATCAGAGATGGGGAATCAGAGGCCGGGAATCAGAGGTGGTGAATCAGAGATGTGGAATCAGAGGCGGGGAATCAGAGGCAGGGTATCAGACGCGGGGAATCAGAGGTGGGCAATCAGAGGCGGGGAATCTGATATGGGGAATCAGAGGCGGGGAATCAGAGGCGGGGAAACAGAGGCGGGGAATCAGATATGGGGAATCAGAGGTGGGGCATCAGAGGTTGTGAATCACAGATGGGGAATCAGAGGCGGGGAATCAGAGGCAGGGAATCAGATGCGGGGAATCAGAGGCGGGGATTCAGAGCTGGGGAATCAGAGGCGGGGAATCAGAGTTGGGGAATCGGAGGCGGGGAATCAGATATGGGGAATCAGAGGCAGGGAATCAGAGGCGGGAAAACAGAGGCGGGGAATCAGATATGGGGAATCAGAGGCGGGGAATCAGAGGCAGGGAATCAGACACGGGGAATCAGAGGCGGGGAATCAGAGATGGGGAATCAGAGGCGGGGAATCAGAGGCAGGGAATCGGATGCCGGGAATCAGAGGCGGGAAATCAGAGCTGGGGAATCAGAGGCGGGGAATCAGAGTTGGGGAATCAGAGGCGGCGAAGCAGATATTGGGAAATAGAGGCGGGGAATCAGATATGGGGAATCAGAGGCTGGGAATCAGAGGGGGGGAAACAGAGGCGGGGAATAAGATATGGGGAATCAGAGGTGGGGAATCAGGGGCGGGGAATCAGTGGCAGGGAATCAGAGGCGGGGAATCAGAGGCGGGGAATCAAAGGAAGGGAATCAGACACGGGGAATCAGAGGTGGGGAATCAGAGATGGGGAATCAGAGGCGGGGAATCACAGGCAGGGAATCAGACGCGGGGAATCAGAGGCGGGGAATCAGAGCTGGGGAATCAGAGGTGGGGAATCAGAGTCGGGGAATCAGAGGCAGGGAATCGGTTGTGCGGAATCAGAGATGGGGAATCAGATGTGGGGAATCAGAGGCAGTGAATCAGAGATGGGGAATCAGAGGCAGGGAAACAGAGGCAAGAAATCAGACGGGGATTCAGAGGCTGGGAATCAGACGGGGGGAATCAAAGGCGGGGAATCAGAGCTGGTGAATCAGAGGCAGGGAATCAGAGTTGGGGATTCAGAGGCGGGGAATCAGATATGGGGAAACAGAGGCGGGGAATGAGAGGCGGGCAAGCAGAGGCGGGGAATTAGATATGGGGAATCAGAGGTGGGGAATCAGAGGTGGTGAATCAGAGATGGGGAATCACAGGCGGGGAATCAGAGGCAGCGAATAGAACGCGGGGAATCAGAGGCAGGGAATCAGAGCTGGGGAATCAGAGGCGGGGAATCAGATATGGGGAAACAGAGGCGGGGAATCAGAGGCGGGGAAACAGAGGCGGGGAATCAGACATGGGGAATCGGATGCGGGGAATCAGAGGCGGGGAATCAGAGCTGGGGAATCAGAGGCGGGGAATCAGAGTTGGGGCATCAGAGGTGGGGAATTAGATATGGGGAAACAGAGGCGGGGAATCAGAGGCGGGGAAACAGAGGCGGGGAATCAGATATGGGGAATCAGAGGTGGGGAATCGGAGGCCGGGAATCAGAGGCCGGGAATCAGATGCTGGGAATAAGAGGCCGGGAATCAGAGGTGGGGAATCAGAGTCCGGGAATCAGAGATGGGGATTCAGAGGCGGGGAATGAGATATGGAGAATCAGAGGCGGGGAATCAGAGGCGGGGAAACAGAGGTGGGGAATCAGATATGGGGAATCAGAGGTGGCGAATCAAAGGCGGTGAATCAGAGATGGGGAATCAGAGGCGGGGAATCAGAGGCAGGGAATCAGATGCGGGGATTCAGAGGCGGGGAATCAGAGCTGGCGAATCAGAGGCGGGGAATCAGAGGTGGGCAATCAGAGCCAGGGAATCAGATATGGGGAATCAGAGGCGGGGAATCAGAGGCTGGGAAACAGAGGCGGGGAATCAGAGGCGGGGATTCAGAGCTGGGGAATCAGAGGCGGGGAATCAGAGTTGTGGAATCAGAGGCAGGGAATCAGATATGGGGAATCAGAGGCGGGGAATCAGAGGCGGCGAAACAGAGGCGGGGAATCAGATATGGGGAATCAGAGGTGGGGAATCAGGGGCAGGGAATCAGTGGCAGGGAATCAGAGGCGGGGAATCTGAGGCGGGGAATCAGAGGCAGTGAATCAGACACGGGGAATCAGAGGCGGGGAATCAGAGATGGCGAATCAGAGGCGGGGAATCAGAGGCGGGGAATCAGAGTTGGGGAATCAGAGGCGGGGAATCAGATATGGGGAAATAGAGGCGGGGAATCAGATATGGGGAATCAGAGGTGTGGAATCAGAGGTGGGGAATCAGAGGTTGTGAATTAGAGATGGGGAATCAAGGCGGGGAATCAGAGGGAGGGAATCAGACGCGGGGAATCAGAGGCGGGGATTCAGAGCTGGGGAATCAGAGGCGGGGAATCAGAGTTGTGGAATCAGAGGCAGGGAATCAGATATGGGGAATCAGAGGCGGGGAATCAGAGGCGGCGAAACAGAGGCGGGGAATCAGATATGGGGAATCAGAGGTGGGGAATCAGGGGCAGGGAATCAGTGGCAGGGAATCAGAGGCGGGGAATCTGAGGCGGGGAATCAGAGGCAGTGAATCAGACACGGGGAATCAGAGGCGGGGAATCAGAGATGGCGAATCAGAGGCGGGGAATCAGAGGCGGGGAATCAGAGTTGGGGAATCAGAGGCGGGGAATCAGATATGGGGAAATAGAGGCGGGGAATCAGATATGGGGAATCAGAGGTGTGGAATCAGAGGTTGGGAATCAGAGGCAGGGAATCAGAGGCGGGGAAACAGAGGCGGGGAATCAGATATGGGGAATCAGAGGTGGCGAATCAAAGGCGGTGAAACAGAGATGGGGAATCAGGGCAGGGAATCAGAGGCAGGGAATCAGAGCTGGGGAAACAGAGGCGGGGAATCAGATATGGGGAATCAGAGGTGGGAAATCAGGGGCGGGGAATCAGTGGCAGGGAATCAGAGCTGGGGAATCAGAGGTGGGGAATCAGAGCTGGGGAAACAGAGGCGGGGAATCAGATATGGGGAATCAGAGGTGGGGAATCAGGGGCGGGGATCAGTGGCAGGGAATCAGAGGCCGGGAATAAAAGGCGGGGAATCAGAGCTGGGGAATCAGAGGCGGGGAATCACAGTTGGGGAATCAGAGGAGGGGAATCAGATATGGGGAAACAGAGGCCGGGAATCAGAGGCAGGGAAACAGAGGCGTGGAATCAGATATGGGGAATCAGAGGTGGGGAATTAGAGGTTGCGTATCAGAGGCGGGGAATCAGAGGCGGGGAATCAGAGGCAGGGAATCGGATGTGCGGAATCAGAGATGGGGAATCAGAGGTGGGGATTCAGAGGTGGTGAATCAGAGAAGGGGAATCAGAGGCTGGGAATCAGAGGCAGGGAATCAGACGCAGGGAATCAGAGGCGGGGAATCATAGCTGGCGAATTAGAGGAGGGGAATCAGAGTTGGGGAATCAGAGGCGGGGAATCAGATATGGGGAATCAGAAGCGGGGAATCAGAGGCGGGGAAACAGAGGCGGGGAATCAGATATGGGGAATCAGAGGTGGGGAATCAGAGGCAGGGAATCAGATGTGCGGAATCAGAGATTGGGAATCAGAGGCAGGGAATCAGAATCAGAAGCAGGGAATCAGTGGCAGGGAATCAGAGGCCGGGAATAAAAGGCGGGGAATCAGAGGCAGGGAATCGGATGTGCGGAATCAGAGATGGGGAATCAGAGGTGGGGATTCAGAGGTGGTGAATCTGAGAAGGGGAATCAGAGGCTGGGAATCAGAGGCAGGGAATCAGATGCAGGGAATCAGAGGCGGGGAATCATAGCTGGCGGATTAGAGGAGGGGAATCAGAGTTGGGGAATCAGAGGCGGGGAATCAGATATGGGGAAACAGAGGCGGGGAATCAGAGATGGGGAAACAGAGGCGGGGAATCAGATATGGGGAATCAGAGGTGGGGAATCAGGGGCAGGGAATCAGTGGCAGGGAATCAGACGCGGGGAATCAGAGGCGGGGAATCAGAGGCGGGGAATCAGAGGCGGGGAATCAGAGGCAGGGAATCGGATGTGCGGAATCAGAGATGGGGAATCAGAGGTGGGGATTCAGAGGTGGTGAATCAGAGAAGGGGAATCAGAGGCGGGGAATCAGAGGCAGGGAATCAGACGCAGGGAATCAGAGGCGGGGAATCATAGCTGGCGAATTAGAGGAGGGGAATCAGAGTTGGGGAATCAGAGGCGGGGAATCATATATGGGGAATCAGAGGTGGGGAATCAGGGGCAGGGAATCAGTGGCAGGGTATCAGAGGCGGGGAATCATAGCTGGCGAATTAGAGGAAGGGAATCAGAGTTGGGGAAACAGAGGCGGGGAATCAGATATGGGGAATCAGAGGTGGGGAATCAGGGGCAGGGAATCAGTGGCAGGGAATCAGAGGCGGGGAATCATAGCTGGCGAATTAGAGGAAGGGAATCAGAGTTGGGGAAACAGAGGCGGGGAATCAGATATGGGGAATCAGAGGTGGGGAATCAGGGGCAGGGAATCAGAGGCAGGGAATCAGAGTTGGGGATTCAGAGGCAGGGAGTCAGATATGGGGAAACAGAGGCGGGGAATGAGAGGCGGGAAGCAGAGGCGGGGAATTAGATATGGGGAATCAGAGGTGGGGAATCAGAGGTGGTGAATCAGAGATGGGGAATCACAGGCGGGGAATCAGAGGCAGCGAATAGAACGTGGGGAATCAGAGGCAGGGAATCAGAGCTGGGGAATCAGAGGCGGGGAATCAGATATGGGGAAACAGAGGCGGGGAATCAGAGGCGGGGAAACAGAGGCGGGGAATCAGACATTGGGAATCGGATGCGGGGAATCAGAGGCGGGGAATCAGAGCTGGGGAATCAGAGGCGGGGAATCAGAGTTGGGGCATCAGAGGTGGGGAATTAGATATGGGGAAACAGAGGCGGGGAATCAGAGGCGGGGAAACAGAGGCGGGGAATCAGATATGGGGAATCAGAGGTGGGGAATCAGAGGTAGGGAATCAGATGTGCGGAATCAGAGATGGGGAATCAGAGGCAGGGAATCAGAATCAGAAGCGGGGAATCAGAGGCCGGGAATCAGAGGCCGGGAATCAGATGCTGGGAATAAGAGGCCGGGAATCAGAGGTGGGGAATCAGAGTCCGGGAATCAGAGATGGGGATTCAGAGGCGGGGAATGAGATATGCAGAATCAGAGGCGGGGAATCAGAGGCGGGGAAACAGAGGTGGGGAATCAGATATGGGGAATCAGAGGTGGCGAATCAAAGGCGGTGAATCAGAGATGGGGAATCAGAGGCGGGGAATCAGAGGCAGGGAATCAGATGCGGGGATTCAGAGGCGGGGAATCAGAGCTGGCGAATCAGAGGCGGGGAATCAGAGGTGGGCAATCAGAGCCGGGGAATCAGATATGGGGAATCAGAGGCGGGGAATCAGAGGCGGGGAAACAGAGGCGGGGAATCAGATATGGGGAATCAGAGGTGGGGAATCAGAGGTTGTGAATCAGAGATGGGGAATCAAGGCGGGGAATCAGAGGGAGGGAATCAGACGCGGGGAATCAGAGGCGGGGATTCAGAGCTGGGGAATCAGAGGCGGGGAATCAGAGTTATGGAATCAGAGGCAGGGAATCAGATATGGGGAATCAGAGGCGGGGAATCAGAGGCGGGGAAACAGAGGCGGGGAATCAGATATGGGGAATCAGAGGTGGGGAATCAGGGGCAGGGAATCAGTGGCAGGGAATCAGAGGCGGGGAATCTGAGGCGGGGAATCAGAGGCAGGGAATCAGACACGGGGAATCATAGCTGGCGAATTAGAGGAGGGGAATCAGAGTTGGGGAATCAGAGGCGGTGAATCAGATATGGGGAAACAGAGGCGGGGAATCAGAGGCGGGGAAACAGAGGCGGGGAATCAGATATGGGGAATCAGAGGTGGGGAATCAGAGGCAGGGAATCAGATGTGCGGAATCAGAGATGGGGAATCAGAGGCAGGGAATCAGAATCAGAAGCAGGGAATCAGTGGCAGGGAATCAGAGGCCGGGAATAAAAGGCGGGGAATCAGAGGCAGGGAATCGGATGTGCTGAATCAGAGATGGGGAATCAGAGGTGGGGATTCAGAGGTGGTGAATCAGAGAAGGGGAATCAGAGGCTGGGAATCAGAGGCAGGGAATCAGATGCAGGGAATCAGAGGCGGGGAATCATAGCTGGCGAATTAGAGGAGGGGAATCAGAGTTGGGGAATCAGAGGCGGGGAATCAGATATGGGGAAACAGAGGCGGGGAATCAGAGGAAGGGAATCAGATGTGCGGAATCGGAGATGGGGAATCAGAGGCAGGGAATCAGAGGCGGGGAATCAGAGGCGGGGAATCAGAGGCCGGGAATCAAATATGGGGAAACAGAGGCGGGGAATCCGAGGCGGGGAAACAGAGGCGGGGAATCAGATATGGGGAATCAGAGGTTGGGAATCAGAGGCAGGGAATCAGAGGCTTGGAATCAGATGCAGGGAATCAGATGCGGGGAATCAGAGGCGGGGAATCAGAGCTGGGGAATCAGAGGTGGGGAATCAGATTTGGGGAATCAGAGGCGGGGACTTAGATATTGGGAAACAGAGGCGGAGAATCAGAGGCGGGGAAACCCAGGCGGGGAATCAGATATGGGGAATCAGAGGTGGGGAATCAGAGGCAAGGAATCAGATGTGCGGAATCAGAGATGGGGAATCAGAGGCAGGGAATCTGAATCAGAAGCAGGGAATCAGAGGCCGGGAATCAGAGGCCGGAATCAGATGCTGGGAATCAGAGGCCTGGAATCAGAGGCGGGGAATCAGAGGCAGGGAATCAGATGCGGGGAATCGGAGGCGGGGAATCAGAACTGGGGAATCAGAGGCGGGGTATTAGAGTTGGTGAATCAGAGGCGGGGAATCAGATATGGGGAAACAGAGGTGGGGAATCAGAGGCGGGGAAACAGAGGCAGGGAATCAGATATGGGGAATCAGAGGCGGGGAATCAGAGGTGGGGAATCATAGGCAGGGAATCGGATGTGCGGAATCAGAGATGGGGAATCAGAGGCCGGGAATCAGAGGTGGTGAATCAGAGATGTGGAATCAGAGGCGGGGAATCAGAGGCAGGGTATCAGACGCGGGGAATCAGAGGTGGGCAATCAGAGGCGGGGAATCAGATATGGGGAATCAGAGGCGGGGAATCAGAGGCGGGGAAACAGAGGCGGGGAATCAGATATGGGGAATCAGAGGTGGGGCATCAGAGGTTGTGAATCACAGATGGGGAATCAGAGGCGGGGAATCAGAGGCAGGGAATCAGACGCGGGGAATCAGAGGCGGGGATTCAGAGCTGGGGAATCAGAGGCGGGGAATCAGAGTTGGGGAATCGGAGGCGGGGAATCAGATATGGGGAATCAGAGGCAGGGAATCAGAGGCGGGAAAACAGAGGCGGGGAATCAGATATGGGGAATCAGAGGCGGGGAATCAGAGGCAGGGAATCAGACACGGGGAATCAGAGGCGGGGAATCAGAGATGGGGAATCAGAGGCGGGGAATCAGAGGCAGGGAATCGGATGCCGGGAATCAGAGGCGGGAAATCAGAGCTGGGGAATCAGAGGCGGGGAATCAGAGTTGGGGAATCAGAGGCGGCGAAGCAGATATTGGGAAATAGAGGCGGGGAATCAGATATGGGGAATCAGAGGCGGGGAATCAGATATGGGGAATCAGAGGCTGGGAATCAGAGGGGGGGAAACAGAGGCGGGGAATAAGATATGGGGAATCAGAGGTGGGGAATCAGGGGCGGGGAATCAGTGGCAGGGAATCAGAGGCGGGGAATCAGAGGCGGGGAATCAAAGGAAGGGAATCAGACACGGGGAATCAGAGGTGGGGAATCAGAGATGGGGAATCAGAGGCGGGGAATCACAGGCAGGGAATCAGACGCGGGGAATCAGAGGCGGGGAATCAGAGCTGGGGAATCAGAGGTGGGGAATCAGAGTCGGGGAATCAGAGGCAGGGAATCGGTTGTGCGGAATCAGAGATGGGGAATCAGATGTGGGGAATCAGAGGCAGTGAATCAGAGATGGGGAATCAGAGGCAGGGAAACAGAGGCAAGAAATCAGACGGGGATTCAGAGGCTGGGAATCAGACGGGGGGAATCAAAGGCGGGGAATCAGAGCTGGTGAATCAGAGGCAGGGAATCAGAGTTGGGGATTCAGAGGCGGGGAATCAGATATGGGGAAACAGAGGCGGGGAATGAGAGGCGGGCAAGCAGAGGCGGGGAATTAGATATGGGGAATCAGAGGTGGGGAATCAGAGGTGGTGAATCAGAGATGGGGAATCACAGGCGGGGAATCAGAGGCAGCGAATAGAAAGCGGGGAATCAGAGGCAGGGAATCAGAGCTGGGGAATCAGAGGCGGGGAATCAGATATGGGGAAACAGAGGCGGGGAATCAGAGGCGGGGAAACAGAGGCGGGGAATCAGACATGGGGAATCGGATGCGGGGAATCAGAGGCGGGGAATCAGAGCTGGGGAATCAGAGGCGGGGAATCAGAGTTGGGGCATCAGAGGTGGGGAATTAGATATGGGGAAACAGAGGCGGGGAATCAGAGGCGGGGAAACAGAGGCGGGGAATCAGATATGGGGAATCAGAGGTGGGGAATCGGAGGCCGGGAATCAGAGGCCGGGAATCAGATGCTGGGAATAAGAGGCCGGGAATCAGAGGTGGGGAATCAGAGTCCGGGAATCAGAGATGGGGATTCAGAGGCGGGGAATGAGATATGGAGAATCAGAGGCGGGGAATCAGAGGCGGGGAAACAGAGGTGGGGAATCAGATATGGGGAATCAGAGGTGGCGAATCAAAGGCGGTGAATCAGAGATGGGGAATCAGAGGCGGGGAATCAGAGGCAGGGAATCAGATGCGGGGATTCAGAGGCGGGGAATCAGAGCTGGCGAATCAGAGGCGGGGAATCAGAGGTGGGCAATCAGAGCCAGGGAATCAGATATGGGGAATCAGAGGCGGGGAATCAGAGGCGGGGAAACAGAGGCGGGGAATCAGAGGCGGGGATTCAGAGCTGGGGAATCAGAGGCGGGGAATCAGAGTTGTGGAATCAGAGGCAGGGAATCAGATATGGGGAATCAGAGGCGGGGAATCAGAGGCGGCGAAACAGAGGCGGGGAATCAGATATGGGGAATCAGAGGTGGGGAATCAGGGGCAGGGAATCAGTGGCAGGGAACCAGAGGCGGGGAATCTGAGGCGGGGAATCAGAGGCAGTGAATCAGACACGGGGAATCAGAGGCGGGGAATCAGAGATGGCGAATCAGAGGCGGGGAATCAGAGGCGGGGAATCAGAGTTGGGGAATCAGAGGCGGGGAATCAGATATGGGGAAATAGAGGCGGGGAATCAGATATGGGGAATCAGAGGTGTGGAATCAGAGGTTGGGAATCAGAGGCAGGGAATCAGAGGCGGGGAAACAGAGGCGGGGAATCAGATATGGGGAATCAGAGGTGGCGAATCAAAGGCGGTGAAGCAGAGATGGGGAATCAGGGCAGGGAATCAGAGGCAGGGAATCAGAGCTGGGGAAACAGAGGCGGGGAATCAGATATGGGGAATCAGAGGTGGGAAATCAGGGGCGGGGAATCAGTGGCAGGGAATCAGAGCTGGGGAATCAGAGGTGGGGAATCAGAGCTGGGGAAACAGAGGCGGGGAATCAGATATGGGGAATCAGAGGTGGGGAATCAGGGGCGGGGATCAGTGGCAGGGAATCAGAGGCCGGGAATAAAAGGCGGGGAATCAGAGCTGGGGAATCAGAGGCGGGGAATCACAGTTGGGGAATCAGAGGAGGGGAATCAGATATGGGGAAACAGAGGCCGGGAATCAGAGGCAGGGAAACAGAGGCGTGGAATCAGATATGGGGAATCAGAGGTGGGGAATTAGAGGTTGCGTATCAGAGGCGGGGAATCAGAGGCGGGGAATCTGAGGCAGGGAATCGGATGTGCGGAATCAGAGATGGGGAATCAGAGGTGGGGATTCAGAGGTGGTGAATCAGAGAAGGGGAATCAGAGGCTGGGAATCAGAGGCAGGGAATCAGACGCAGGGAATCAGAGGCGGGGAATCATAGCTGGCGAATTAGAGGAGGGGAATCAGAGTTGGGGAATCAGAGGCGGGGAATCAGATATGGGGAAACAGAAGCGGGGAATCAGAGGCGGGGAAACAGAGGCGGGGAATCAGATATGGGGAATCAGAGGTGGGGAATCAGAGGCAGGGAATCAGATGTGCGGAATCAGAGATGGGGAATCAGAGGCAGGGAATCAGAATCAGAAGCAGGGAATCAGTGGCAGGGAATCAGAGGCCGGGAATAAAAGGCGGGGAATCAGAGGCAGGGAATCGGATGTGCGGAATCAGAGATGGGGAATCAGAGGTGGGGATTCAGAGGTGGTGAATCTGAGAAGGGGAATCAGAGGCTGGGAATCAGAGGCAGGGAATCAGATGCAGGGAATCAGAGGCGGGGAATCATAGCTGGCGGATTAGAGGAGGGGAATCAGAGTTGGGGAATCAGAGGCGGGGAATCAGATATGGGGAAACAGAGGCGGGGAATCAGAGATGGGGAAACAGAGGCGGGGAATCAGATATGGGGAATCAGAGGTGGGGAATCAGGGGCAGGGAATCAGTGGCAGGGAATCAGACGCGGGGAATCAGAGGCGGGGAATCAGAGGCGGGGAATCAGAGGCGGGGAATCAGAGGCAGGGAATAGGATGTGCGGAATCAGAGATGGGGAATCAGAGGTGGGGATTCAGAGGTGGTGAATCAGAGAAGGGGAATCAGAGGCGGGGAATCAGAGGCAGGGAATCAGACGCAGGGAATCAGAGGCGGGGAATCATAGCTGGCGAATTAGAGGAGGGGAATCAGAGTTGGGGAATCAGAGGCGGGGAATCATATATGGGGAATCAGAGGTGGGGAATCAGGGGCAGGGAATCAGTGGCAGGGAATCAGAGGCGGGGAATCATAGCTGGCGAATTAGAGGAAGGGAATCAGAGTTGGGGAAACAGAGGCGGGGAATCAGATATGGGGAATCAGAGGTGGGGAATCAGGGGCAGGGAATCAGTGGCAGGGAATCAGACGCGGGGAATCAGAGGCGGGGAATCAGAGGCAGGGAATCAGACACGGGGAATCAGAGGCGGGGAATCAGAGATGGGGAATCAGAGGCGGGGAATCAGAGGCAGGGAACCAGAGGCCGGGAATCAGATGCTGGGAATAAGACGCCGGGAATCAGAGGTGGGGAAACAGAGGCGGGGAATCTGATATGGGGAATCAGAGGTGGGGAATCAGGGGCGGGGAATCAGTGGCAGGGAATCAGAGGCCGGGAATAAAAGACGGGGAATCAAAGCTGGGGAATCAGAGGCGGGGAATCAGAGTTGGGGAATCAGAGGAGGGGAATCAGATATGGGGAAACAGAGGCCGGGAATCAGAGGCAGGGAAACAGAGGCGGGGAATCAGATATGGGGAATCAGAGGTGGGGAATTAGAGGTTGCGAATCAGAGGCGGGGAATCAGAGGCGTGGAATCAGAGGCAGGGAATCGGATGTGCGGAATCAGAGATGGGGAATCAGAGGTGGGGATTCAGAGGTGGTGAATCAGAGAAGGGGAATCAGAGGCTGGGAATCAGAGGCAGGGAATCAGACGCAGGGAATCAGAGGCGGGGAATCATAGCTGGCGAATTAGAGGGGGGGAATCAGAGTTGGGGAATCAGAGGCGGGGAATCAGATATGGGGAAACAGAGGCGGGGAATCAGAGGCGGGGAAACAGAGGCGGGGAATCAGATATGGGGAATCAGAGGTGGGGAATCAGAGGCAGGGCATCAGATGTGCGGAATCAGAGATGGGGAATCAGAGGCAGGGAATCAGAATCAGAAGCAGGGAATCAGAAGCCGGGAATCAGAGGCCGGAATCAGATGCTGGGAATCAGAGGCCTGGAATCAGAGGTGGGGAAACAGAGGCGGGGAATCTGATATGGGGAATCAGAGGTGGGGAATCAGGGGCGGGGAATCAGTGGCAGGGAATCAGAGGCCGGGAATAAAAGACGGGGAATCAAAGCTGGGGAATCAGAGGCGGGGAATCAGATATGGGGAAACAGAGGTGGGGAATCAGAGGCGGGGAAACAGAGGCAGGGAATCAGATATGGGGAATCAGAGGCGGGGAATCAGGGGCAGGGAATCAGTGGCAGGGAATCAGACGCGGGGAATCAGAGGCGGGGAATCAGAGGCGGGGAATCAGAGGCGGGGAATCAGAGGCAGGGAATCGGATGTGCGGAATCAGAGATGGGGAATCAGAGGTGGGGATTCAGAGGTGGTGAATCAGAGAAGGGGAATCAGAGGCTGGGAATCAGAGGCAGGGAATCAGACGCAGGGAATCAGAGGCGGGGAATCATAGCTGGCGAATTAGAGGAGGGGAATCAGAGTTGGGGAATCAGAGGCGGGGAATCATATATGGGGAATCAGAGGTGGGGAATCAGGGGCAGGGAATCTTTGGCAGGGAATCAGAGGCGGGGAATCATAGCTGACGAATTAGAGGAAGGGAATCAGAGTTGGGGAAACAGAGGCCGGGAATCAGATATGGGGAATCAGAGGTGGGGAATCAGGGGCAGGGAATCAGTGGCAGGGAATCAGACGCGGGGAATCAGAGGCGGGGAATCAGAGGCAGGGAATCAGACACGGGGAATCAGAGGCGGGGAATCAGAGATGGGGAATCAGAGGCGGGGAATCAGAGGTAGGGAATCAGAGGCCGGGAATCAGATGCTGGGAATAAGACGCCGGGAATCAGAGGTGGGGAAACAGAGGCGGGGAATCTGATATGGGGAATCAGAGGTGGGGAATCAGGGGCGGGGAATCAGTGGCAGGGAATCAGAGGCCTGGAATAAAAGACGGGGAATCAAAGCTGGGGAATCAGAGGCGGGGAATCAGAGTTGGGGAATCAGAGGAGGGGAATCAGATATGGGGAAACAGAGGCCGGGAATCAGAGGCAGGGAAACAGAGGCGGGGAATCAGATATGGGGAATCAGAGGTGGGGAATTAGAGGTTGCGAATCAGAGGCGGGGAATCAGAGGCGGGGAATCAGAGGCAGGGAATCGGATGTGCGGAATCAGAGATGGGGAATCAGAGGTGGGGATTCAGATGTGGTGAATCAGAGAAGGGGAATCAGAGGCTGGGAATCAGAGGCAGGGAATCAGACGCAGGGAATCAGAGGCGGGGAATCATAGCTGGCGAATTAGAGGGGGGGAATCAGAGTTGGGGAATCAGAGGCGGGGAATCAGATATGGGGAAACAGAGGCGGGGAATCAGAGGCGGGGAAACAGAGGCGGGGAATCAGATATGGGGAATCAGAGGTGGTGAATCAGAGGCAGGGAATCAGATGTGCGGAATCAGAGATGGGGAATCAGAGGCAGGGAATCAGAATCAGAAGCAGGGAATCAGAAGCCGGGAATCAGAGGCCGGAATCAGATGCTGGGAATCAGAGGCCTGGAATCAGAGGCGGGGAATCAGAGGCAGGGAATCAGATGTGGGGAATCAGTGGCGGGGAATCAGAGCTGGGGAATCAGAGGCAGGGTATTAGAGTTGGGGAATCAGAGGCGGGGAATCAGATATGGGGAATCGGAGGCGGGGAATCAGATATGGGGAATCAGAGGCAGGGAATCAGAGGCGGGAAAACAGAGGCGGGGAATCAGATATGGGGAATCAGAGGCGGGGAATCAGAGGCAGGGAATCAGACACGGGGAATCAGAGGCGGGGAATCAGAGATGGGAAATCAGAGGCGGGGAATCAGAGGCAGGGAATCGGATGCCGGGAATCAGAGGCGGGAAACCAGAGCTGGGGAATCAGAGGCGGGGAATCAGAGTTGGGGAATCAGAGGCGGCGAAGCAGATATGGGGAAATAGAGGCGGTGAATCAGATATGGGGAATCAGAGGCGGGGAATCAGATATGGGGAATCAGAGGCTGGGAATCAGAGGGGGGGAAACAGAGGCGGGGAATAAGATATGGGGAATCAGAGGTGGGGAATCAGGGGCGGGGAATCAGTGGCAGGGAATCAGAGGCGGGGAATCAGAGGCGGGGAATCAAAGGAAGGGAATCAGACACGGGGAATCAGAGGTGGGGAATCAGAGATGGGGAATCAGAGGCGGGGAATCACAGGCAGGGAATCAGACGCGGGGAATCAGAGGCGGGGAATCAGAGCTGGGGAATCAGAGGTGGGGAATCAGAGTCGGGGAATCAGAGGCAGGGAAATCGGATGCCGGGAATCAGAGGCGGGAAATCAGAGCTGGGGAATCAGAGGCAGGGAATCAGAGTTTGTGAATCAGAGGTGGCGAAGCAGATATGGGGAAATAGAGGCGGGGAATCAGATATGGGGAATCAGAGGCGGGGAATCAGATATGGGGAATCAGAGGCTGGGAATCAGAGGGGGGGAAACAGAGGCGGGGAATAAGATATGGGGAATCAGAGGTGGGGAATCAGGGGCGGGGAATCAGTGGCAGAGAATCAGAGGCGGGGAATCAGAGGCGGGGAATCAAAGGAAGGGAATCAGACACGGGGAATCAGAGGTGGGGAATCAGAGATGGGGAATCAGAGGCGGGGAATCACAGGCAGGGAATCAGACGCGGGGAATCAGAGGCGGGGAATCAGAGCTGGGGAATCAGAGGTGGGGAATCAGAGTCGGGGAATCAGAGGCAGGGAATCGGTTGTGCGGAATCAGAGATGGGGAATCAGATGTGGGGAATCAGATGCAGTGAATCAGAGATGGGGAATCAGAGGCGGGGAATCAGAGGCAAGAAATCAGACGGGGATTCAGAGGCTGGGAATCAGACGGGGGGAATCAAAGGCGGGGAATCAGAGCTGGTGAATCAGAGGCAGGGAATCAGAGTTGGGGATTCAGAGGCAGGGAGTCAGATATGGGGAAACAGAGGCGGGGAATGAGAGGCGGGCAAGCAGAGGCGGGGAATTAGATATGGGGAATCAGAGGTGGGGAATCAGAGGTGGTGAATCAGAGATGGGGAATCACAGGCGGGGAATCAGAGGCAGCGAATAGAACGCGGGGAATCAGAGGCAGGGAATCAGAGCTGGGGAATCAGAGGCGGGGAATCAGATATGGGGAAACAGAGGCGGGGAATCAGAGGCGGGGAAACAGAGGCGGGGAATCAGACATTGGGAATCGGATGCGGGGAATCAGAGGCGGGGAATCAGAGCTGGGGAATCAGAGGCGGGGAATCAGAGTTGGGGCATCAGAGGTGGGGAATTAGATATGGGGAAACAGAGGCGGGGAATCAGAGGCGGGGAAACAGAGGCGGGGAATCAGATATGGGGAATCAGAGGTGGGGAATCAGAGGTAGGGAATCAGATGTGCGGAATCAGAGATGGGGAATCAGAGGCAGGGAATCAGAATCAGAAGCGGGGAATCAGAGGCCGGGAATCAGAGGCCGGGAATCAGATGCTGGGAATAAGAGGCCGGGAATCAGAGGTGGGGAATCAGAGTCCGGGAATCAGAGATGGGGATTCAGAGGCGGGGAATGAGATATGCAGAATCAGAGGCGGGGAATCAGAGGCGGGGAAACAGAGGTGGGGAATCAGATATGGGGAATCAGAGGTGGCGAATCAAAGGCGGTGAATCAGAGATGGGGAATCAGAGGCGGGGAATCAGAGGCAGGGAATCAGATGCGGGGATTCAGAGGCGGGGAATCAGAGCTGGCGAATCAGAGGCGGGGAATCAGAGGTGGGCAATCAGAGCCGGGGAATCAGATATGGGGAATCAGAGGCGGGGAATCAGAGGCGGGGAAACAGAGGCGGGGAATCAGATATGGGGAATCAGAGGTGGGGAATCAGAGGTTGTGAATCAGAGATGGGGAATCAAGGCGGGGAATCAGAGGGAGGGAATCAGACGCGGGGAATCAGAGGCGGGTATTCAGAGCTGGGGAATCAGAGGCGGGGAATCAGAGTTATGGAATCAGAGGCAGGGAATCAGATATGGGGAATCAGAGGCGGGGAATCAGAGGCGGGGAAACAGAGGCGGGGAATCAGATATGGGGAATCAGAGGTGGGGAATCAGGGGCAGGGAATCAGTGGCAGGGAATCAGAGGCGGGGAATCTGAGGCGGGGAATCAGAGGCAGGGAATCAGACACGGGGAATCATAGCTGGCGAATTAGAGGAGGGGAATCAGAGTTGGGGAATCAGAGGCGGTGAATCAGATATGGGGAAACAGAGGCGGGGAATCAGAGGCGGGGAAACAGAGGCGGGGAATCAGATATGGGGAATCAGAGGTGGGGAATCAGAGGCAGGGAATCAGATGTGCGGAATCAGAGATGGGGAATCAGAGGCAGGGAATCAGAATCAGAAGCAGGGAATCAGTGGCAGGGAATCAGAGGCCGGGAATAAAAGGCGGGGAATCAGAGGCAGGGAATCGGATGTGCTGAATCAGAGATGGGGAATCAGAGGTGGGGATTCAGAGGTGGTGAAATAGAGAAGGGGAATCAGAGGCTGGGAATCAGAGGCAGGGAATCAGATGCAGGGAATCAGAGGCGGGGAATCATAGCTGGCGAATTAGAGGAGGGGAATCAGAGTTGGGGAATCAGAGGCGGGGAATCAGATATGGGGAAACAGAGGCGGGGAATCAGAGGAAGGGAATCAGATGTGCGGAATCGGAGATGGGGAATCAGAGGCAGGGAATCAGAGGCGGGGAATCAGAGGCGGGGAATCAGAGGCCGGGAATCAAATATGGGGAAACAGAGGCGGGGAATCCGAGGCGGGGAAACAGAGGCGGGGAATCAGATATGGGGAATCAGAGGTTGGGAATCAGAGGTAGGGAATCAGAGGCTTGGAATCAGATGCAGGGAATCAGATGCGGGGAATCAGAGGCGGGGAATCAGAGCTGGGGAATCAGAGGTGGGGAATCAGATTTGGGGAATCAGAGGCGGGGACTTAGATATTGGGAAACAGAGGCGGAGAATCAGAGGCGGGGAAACCCAGGCGGGGAATCAGATATGGGGAATCAGAGGTGGGGAATCAGAGGCAAGGAATCAGATGTGCGGAATCAGAGATGGGGAATCAGAGGCAGGGAATCTGAATCAGAAGCAGGGAATCAGAGGCCGGGAATCAGAGGCCGGAATCAGATGCTGGGAATCAGAGGCCTGGAATCAGAGGCGGGGAATCAGAGGCAGGGAATCAGATGCCGGGAATCGGAGGCGGGGAATCAGAACTGGGGAATCAGAGGCGGGGTATTAGAGTTGGGGAATCAGAGGCGGGGAATCAGATATGGGGAAACAGAGGTGGGGAATCAGAGGCGGGGAAACAGAGGCAGGGAATCAGATATGGGGAATCAGAGGCGGGGAATCAGAGGTGGGGAATCATAGGCAGGGAATCGGATGTGCGGAATCAGAGATGGGGAATCAGAGGCCGGGAATCAGAGGTGGTGAATCAGAGATGTGGAATCAGAGGCGGGGAATCAGAGGCAGGGTATCAGATGCGGGGAATCAGAGGTGGGCAATCAGAGGCGGGGAAACAGAGGCGGGGAATCAGATATGGGGAATCAGAGGTGGGGCATCAGAGGTTGTGAATCACAGATGGGGAATCAGAGGCGGGGAATCAGAGGCAGGGAATCAGACGCGGGGAATCAGAGGCGGGGATTCAGAGCTGGGGAATCAGAGGCGGGGAATCAGAGTTGGGGAATCGGAGGCGGGGAATCAGATATGGGGAATCAGAGGCAGGGAATCAGAGGCGGGAAAACAGAGGCGGGGAATCAGATATGGGGAATCAGAGGCGGGGAATCAGAGGCAGGGAATCAGACACGGGGAATCAGAGGCGGGGAATCAGAGATGGGGAATCAGAGGCGGGGAATCAGAGGCAGGGAATCGGATGCCGGGAATCAGAGGCGGGAAATCAGAGCTGGGGAATCAGAGGCGGGGAATCAGAGTTGGGGAATCAGAGGCGGCGAAGCAGATATTGGGAAATAGAGGCGGGGAATCAGATATGGGGAATCAGAGGCGGGGAATCAGATATGGGGAATCAGAGGCTGGGAATCAGAGGGGGGGAAACAGAGGCGGGGAATAAGATATGGGGAATCAGAGGTGGGGAATCAGGGGCGGGGAATCAGTGGCAGGGAATCAGAGGCGGGGAATCAGAGGCGGGGAATCAAAGGAAGGGAATCAGACACGGGGAATCAGAGGTGGGGAATCAGAGATGGGGAATCAGAGGCGGGGAATCACAGGCAGGGAATCAGACGCGGGGAATCAGAGGCGGGGAATCAGAGCTGGGGAATCAGAGGTGGGGAATCAGAGTCGGGGAATCAGAGGCAGGGAATCGGTTGTGCGGAATCAGAGATGGGGAATCAGATGTGGGGAATCAGAGGCAGTGAATCAGAGATGGGGAATCAGAGGCAGGGAAACAGAGGCAAGAAATCAGACGGGGATTCAGAGGCTGGGAATCAGACGGGGGGAATCAAAGGCGGGGAATCAGAGCTGGTGAATCAGAGGCAGGGAATCAGAGTTGGGGATTCAGAGGCGGGGAATCAGATATGGGGAAACAGAGGCGGGGAATGAGAGGCGGGCAAGCAGAGGCGGGGAATTAGATATGGGGAATCAGAGGTGGGGAATCAGAGGTGGTGAATCAGAGATGGGGAATCACAGGCGGGGAATCAGAGGCAGCGAATAGAACGCGGGGAATCAGAGGCAGGGAATCAGAGCTGGGGAATCAGAGGCGGGGAATCAGATATGGGGAAACAGAGGCGGGGAATCAGAGGCGGGGAAACAGAGGCGGGGAATCAGACATGGGGAATCGGATGCGGGGAATCAGAGGCGGGGAATCAGAGCTGGGGAATCAGAGGCGGGGAATCAGAGTTGGGGCATCAGAGGTGGGGAATTAGATATGGGGAAACAGAGGCGGGGAATCAGAGGCGGGGAAACAGAGGCGGGGAATCAGATATGGGGAATCAGAGGTGGGGAATCGGAGGCCGGGAATCAGAGGCCGGGAATCAGATGCTGGGAATAAGAGGCCGGGAATCAGAGGTGGGGAATCAGAGTCCGGGAATCAGAGATGGGGATTCAGAGGCGGGGAATGAGATATGGAGAATCAGAGGCGGGGAATCAGATATGGGGAATCAGAGGTGGCGAATCAAAGGCGGTGAATCAGAGATGGGGAATCAGAGGCGGGGAATCAGAGGCAGGGAATCAGATGCGGGGATTCAGAGGCGGGGAATCAGAGCTGGCGAATCAGAGGCGGGGAATCAGAGGTGGGCAATCAGAGCCAGGGAATCAGATATGGGGAATCAGAGGCGGGGAATCAGAGGCGGGGAAACAGAGGCGGGGTATCAGATATGGGGAATCAGAGGTGGGGAATCAGAGGTTGTGAATTAGAGATGGGGAATCAAGGCGGGGAATCAGAGGGAGGGAATCAGACGCGGGGAATCAGAGGCGGGGATTCAGAGCTGGGGAATCAGAGGCGGGGAATCAGAGTTGTGGAATCAGAGGCAGGGAATCAGATATGGGGAATCAGAGGCGGGGAATCAGAGGCGGCGAAACAGAGGCGGGGAATCAGATATGGGGAATCAGAGGTGGGGAATCAGGGGCAGGGAATCAGTGGCAGGGAATCAGAGGCGGGGAATCTGAGGCGGGGAATCAGAGGCAGTGAATCAGACACGGGGAATCAGAGGCGGGGAATCAGAGATGGCGAATCAGAGGCGGGGAATCAGAGGCGGGGAATCAGAGTTGGGGAATCAGAGGCGGGGAATCAGATATGGGGAAATAGAGGCGGGGAATCAGATATGGGGAATCAGAGGTGTGGAATCAGAGGTTGGGAATCAGAGGCAGGGAATCAGAGGCGGGGAAACAGAGGCGGGGAATCAGATATGGGGAATCAGAGGTGGCGAATCAAAGGCGGTGAAACAGAGATGGGGAATCAGGGCAGGGAATCAGAGGCAGGGAATCAGAGCTGGGGAAACAGAGGCGGGGAATCAGATATGGGGAATCAGAGGTGGGAAATCAGGGGCGGGGAATCAGTGGCAGGGAATCAGAGCTGGGGAATCAGAGGTGGGGAATCAGAGCTGGGGAAACAGAGGCGGGGAATCAGATATGGGGAATCAGAGGTGGGGAATCAGGGGCGGGGATCAGTGGCAGGGAATCAGAGGCCGGGAATAAAAGGCGGGGAATCAGAGCTGGGGAATCAGAGGCGGGGAATCACAGTTGGGGAATCAGAGGAGGGGAATCAGATATGGGGAAACAGAGGCCGGGAATCAGAGGCAGGGAAACAGAGGCGTGGAATCAGATATGGGGAATCAGAGGTGGGGAATTAGAGGTTGCGTATCAGAGGCGGGGAATCAGAGGCGGGGAATCAGAGGCAGGGAATCGGATGTGCGGAATCAGAGATGGGGAATCAGAGGTGGGGATTCAGAGGTGGTGAATCAGAGAAGGGGAATCAGAGGCTGGGAATCAGAGGCAGGGAATCAGACGCAGGGAATCAGAGGCGGGGAATCATAGCTGGCGAATTAGAGGAGGGGAATCAGAGTTGGGGAATCAGAGGCGGGGAATCAGATATGGGGAAACAGAAGCGGGGAATCAGAGGCGGGGAAACAGAGGCGGGGAATCAGATATGGGGAATCAGAGGTGGGGAATCAGAGGCAGGGAATCAGATGTGCGGAATCAGAGATGGGGAATCAGAGGCAGGGAATCAGAATCAGAAGCAGGGAATCAGTGGCAGGGAATCAGAGGCCGGGAATAAAAGGCGGGGAATCAGAGGCAGGGAATCGGATGTGCGGAATCAGAGATGGGGAATCAGAGGTGGGGATTCAGAGGTGGTGAATCTGAGAAGGGGAATCAGAGGCTGGGAATCAGAGGCAGGGAATCAGATGCAGGGAATCAGAGGCGGGGAATCATAGCTGGCGAATTAGAGGAGGGGAATCAGAGTTGGGGAATCAGAGGCGGGGAATCAGATATGGGGAAACAGAGGCGGGGAATCAGAGGTGGGGAAACAGAGGCGGGGAATCAGATATGGGGAATCAGAGGTGGGGAATCAGGGGCAGGGAATCAGTGGCAGGGAATCAGACGCGGGGAATCAGAGGCGGGGAATCAGAGGCGGGGAATCAGAGGCGGGGAATCAGAGGCAGGGAATCGGATGTGCGGAATCAGAGATGGGGAATCAGAGGTGGGGATTCAGAGGTGGTGAATCAGAGAAGGGGAATCAGAGGCGGGGAATCAGAGGCAGGGAATCAGACGCAGGGAATCAGAGGCGGGGAATCATAGCTGGCGAATTAGAGGAGGGGAATCAGAGTTGGGGAATCAGAGGCGGGGAATCATATATGGGGAATCAGAGGTGGGGAATCAGGGGCAGGGAATCAGTGGCAGGGAATCAGAGGCGGGGAATCATAGCTGGCGAATTAGAGGAAGGGAATCAGAGTTGGGGAAACAGAGGCGGGGAATCAGATATGGGGAATCAGAGGTGGGGAATCAGGGGCAGGGAATCAGTGGCAGGGAATCAGAGGCGGGGAATCAGAGGCGGGGAATCAGAGGCAGGGAATCAGACACGGGGAATCAGAGGCGGGGAATCAGAGATGGGGAATCAGAGGCGGGGAATCAGAGGCAGGGAATCAGAGGCCGGGAATCAGATGCTGGGAATAAGACGCCGGGAATCAGAGGTGGGGAAACAGAGGCGGGGAATCTGATATGGGGAATCAGAGGTGGGGAATCAGGGGCGGGGAATCAGTGGCAGGGAATCAGAGGCCGGGAATAAAAGACGGGGAATCAAAGCTGGGGAATCAGAGGCGGGGAATCAGAGTTGGGGAATCAGAGGAGGGGAATCAGATATGGGGAAACAGAGGCCGGGAATCAGAGGCAGGGAAACAGAGGCGGGGAATCAGATATGGGGAATCAGAGGTGGGGAATTAGAGGTTGCGAATCAGAGGCGGGGAATCAGAGGCGGGGAATCAGAGGCAGGGAATCGGATGTGCGGAATCAGAGATGGGGAATCAGAGGTGGGGATTCAGAGGTGGTGAATCAGAGAAGGGGAATCAGAGGCTGGGAATCAGAGGCAGGGAATCAGACGCAGGGAATCAGAGGCGGGGAATCATAGCTGGCGAATTAGAGGGGGGGAATCAGAGTTGGGGAATCAGAGGCGGGGAATCAGATATGGGGAAACAGAGGCGGGGAATCAGAGGCGGGGAAACAGAGGCGGGGAATCAGATATGGGGAATCAGAGGTGGGGAATCAGAGGCAGGGAATCAGATGTGCGGAATCAGAGATGGGGAATCAGAGGCAGGGAATCAGAATCAGAAGCAGGGAATCAGAAGCCGGGAATCAGAGGCCGGAATCAGATGCTGGGAATCAGAGGCCTGGAATCAGAGGTGGGGAAACAGAGGCGGGGAATCTGATATGGGGAATCAGAGGTGGGGAATCAGGGGCGGGGAATCAGTGGCAGGGAATCAGAGGCCGGGAATAAAAGACGGGGAATCAAAGCTGGGGAATCAGAGGCGGGGAATCAGATATGGGGAAACAGAGGTGGGGAATCAGAGGCGGGGAAACAGAGGCAGGGAATCAGATATGGGGAATCAGAGGCGGGGAATCAGGGGCAGGGAATCAGTGGCAGGGAATCAGACGCGGGGAATCAGAGGCGGGGAATCAGAGGCGGGGAATCAGAGGCGGGGAATCAGAGGCAGGGAATCGGATGTGCGGAATCAGAGATGGGGAATCAGAGGTGGGGATTCAGAGGTGGTGAATCAGAGAAGGGGAATCAGAGGCTGGGAATCAGAGGCAGGGAATCAGACGCAGGGAATCAGAGGCGGGGAATCATAGCTGGCGAATTAGAGGAGGGGAATCAGAGTTGGGGAATCAGAGGCGGGGAATCATATATGGGGAATCAGAGGTGGGGAATCAGGGGCAGGGAATCATTGGCAGGGAATCAGAGGCGGGGAATCATAGCTGGCGAATTAGAGGAAGGGAATCAGAGTTGGGGAAACAGAGGCCGGGAATCAGATATGGGGAATCAGAGGTGGGGAATCAGGGGCAGGGAATCAGTGGCAGGGAATCAGACGCGGGGAATCAGAGGCGGGGAATCAGAGGCAGGGAATCAGACACGGGGAATCAGAGGCGGGGAATCAGAGATGGGGAATCAGAGGCGGGGAATCAGAGGTAGGGAATCAGAGGCCGGGAATCAGATGCTGGGAATAAGACGCCGGGAATCAGAGGTGGGGAAACAGAGGCGGGGAATCTGATATGGGGAATCAGAGGTGGGGAATCAGGGGCGGGGAATCAGTGGCAGGGAATCAGAGGCCTGGAATAAAAGACGGGGAATCAAAGCTGGGGAATCAGAGGCGGGGAATCAGAGTTGGGGAATCAGAGGAGGGGAATCAGATATGGGGAAACAGAGGCCGGGAATCAGAGGCAGGGAAACAGAGGCGGGGAATGAGATATGGGGAATCAGAGGTGGGGAATTAGAGGTTGCGAATCAGAGGCGGGGAATCAGAGGCGGGGAATCAGAGGCAGGGAATCGGATGTGCGGAATCAGAGATGGGGAATCAGAGGTGGGGATTCAGATGTGGTGAATCAGAGAAGGGGAATCAGAGGCTGGGAATCAGAGGCAGGGAATCAGACGCAGGGAATCAGAGGCGGGGAATCATAGCTGGCGAATTAGAGGGGGGGAATCAGAGTTGGGGAATCAGAGGCGGGGAAACAGAGGCGGGGAATCAGATATGGGGAATCAGAGGTGGTGAATCAGAGGCAGGGAATCAGATGTGCGGAATCAGAGATGGGGAATCAGAGGCAGGGAATCAGAATCAGAAGCAGGGAATCAGAGGCCGGGAATCAGAGGCCGGAATCAGATGCTGGGAATCAGAGGCCTGGAATCAGAGGCGGGGAATCAGAGGCAGGGAATCAGATGTGGGGAATCAGTGGCGGGGAATCAGAGCTGGGGAATCAGAGGCAGGGTATTAGAGTTGGGGAATCAGAGGCGGGGAATCAGATATGGGGAATCGGAGGCGGGGAATCAGATATGGGGAATCAGAGGCAGGGAATCAGAGGCGGGAAAACAGAGGCGGGGAATCAGATATGGGGAATCAGAGGCGGGGAATCAGAGGCAGGGAATCAGACACGGGGAATCAGAGGCGGGGAATCAGAGATGGGGAATCAGAGGCGGGGAATCAGAGGCAGGGAATCGGATGCCGGGAATCAGAGGCGGGAAACCAGAGCTGGGGAATCAGAGGCGGGGAATCAGAGTTGGGGAATCAGAGGCGGCGAAGCAGATATGGGGAAATAGAGGCGGTGAATCAGATATGGGGAATCAGAGGCGGGGAATCAGATATGGGGAATCAGAGGCTGGGAATCAGAGGGGGGGAAACAGAGGCGGGGAATAAGATATGGGGAATCAGAGGTGGGGAATCAGGGGCGGGGAATCAGTGGCAGGGAATCAGAGGCGGGGAATCAGAGGCGGGGAATCAAAGGAAGGGAATCAGACACGGGGAATCAGAGGTGGGGAATCAGAGATGGGGAATCAGAGGCGGGGAATCACAGGCAGGGAATCAGACGCGGGGAATCAGAGGCGGGGAATCAGAGCTGGGGAATCAGAGGTGGGGAATCAGAGTCGGGGAATCAGAGGCAGGGAATCGGTTGTGCGGAATCAGAGATGGGGAATCAGATGTGGGGAATCAGAGGCAGTGAATCAGAGATGGGGAATCAGAGGCGGGGAAACAGAGGCAAGAAATCAGACGGGGATTCAGAGGCTGGGAATCAGACGGGGGGAATCAAAGGCGGGGAATCAGAGCTGGTGAATCAGAGGCAGGGAATCAGAGTTGGGGATTCAGAGGCGGGGAATCAGATATGGGGAAACAGAGGCGGGGAATGAGAGGCGGGCAAGCAGAGGCGGGGAATTAGATATGGGGAATCAGAGGTGGGGAATCAGAGGTGGTGAATCAGAGATGGGGAATCACAGGCGGGGAATCAGAGGCAGCGAATAGAACGCGGGGAATCAGAGGCAGGGAATCAGAGCTGGGGAATCAGAGGCGGGGAATCAGATATGGGGAAACAGAGGCGGGGAATCAGAGGCGGGGAAACAGCGGCGGGGAATCAGACATGGGGAATCGGATGCTTGGAATCAGAGGCGGGGAATCAGAGCTGGGGAATCAGAGGCGGGGAATCAGAGTTGGGGCATCAGAGGTGGGGAATTAGATATGGGGAAACAGAGGCGGGGAATCAGAGGCGGGGAAACGGAGGCGGGGAATCAGATATGGGGAATCAGAGGTGGGGAATCAGAGGCCGGGAATCAGAGGCCGGGAATCAGATGCTGGGAATAAGAGGCCGGGAATCAGAGGTGGGGAATCAGAGTCCGGGAATCAGAGATGGGGATTCAGAGGCGGGGAATGAGATATGGAGAATCAGAGGCGGGGAATCAGAGGCGGGGAAACAGAGGTGGGGAATCAGATATGGGGAATCAGAGGTGGCGAATCAAAGGCGGTGAATCAGAGATGGGGAATCAGAGGCGGGGAATCAGAGGCAGGGAATCAGATGCGGGGATTCAGAGGCGGGGAATCAGAGCTGGCGAATCAGAGGCGGGGAATCAGAGGTGGGCAATCAGAGCCAGGGAATCAGATATGGGGAATCAGAGGCGGGGAATCAGAGGCGGGGAAACAGAGGCGGGGTATCAGATATGGGGAATCAGAGGTGGGGAATCAGAGGTTGTGAATCAGAGATGGGGAATCAAGGCGGGGAATCAGAGGGAGGGAATCAGACGCGGGGAATCAGAGGCGGGGATTCAGAGCTGGGGAATCAGAGGCGGGGAATCAGAGTTGTGGAATCAGAGGCAGGGAATCAGATATGGGGAATCAGAGGCGGGGAATCAGAGGCGGGGAAACAGAGGCGGGGAATCAGATATGGGGAATCAGAGGTGGGGAATCAGGGGCAGGGAATCAGTGGCAGGGAATCAGAGGCGGGGAATCTGAGGCGGGGAATCAGAGGCAGTGAATCAGACACGGGGAATCAGAGGCGGGGATTCAGAGATGGCGAATCAGAGGCGGGGAATCAGAGGCGGGGAATCAGAGTTGGGGAATCAGAGGCGGGGAATCAGATATGGGGAAATAGAGGCGGGGAATCAGATATGGGGAATCAGAGGTGTGGAATCAGAGGTTGGGAATCAGAGGCAGGGAATCAGAGGCGGGGAAACAGAGGCGGGGAATCAGATATGGGGAATCAGAGGTGGCGAATCAAAGGCGGTGAAACAGAGATGGGGAATCAGGGCAGGGAATCAGAGGCAGGGAATCAGAGCTGGGGAAACAGAGGCGGGGAATCAGATATGGGGAATCAGAGGTGGGAAATCAGGGGAGGGGAATCAGTGGCAGGGAATCAGAGCTGGGGAATCAGAGGTGGGGAATCAGAGCTGGGGAAAAAGAGGCGGGGAATCAGATACGGGGAATCAGAGGTGGGGAATCAGGGGCGGGGATCAGTGGCAGGGAATCAGAGGCCGGGAATAAAAGGAGGGGAATCAGAGCTGGGGAAACAGAGGCCGGGAATCAGAGGCAGGGAAACAGAGGCGGGGAATCAGATATGGGGAATCAGAGGTGGGGAATTAGAGGTTGCGTATCAGAGGCGCGGAATCAGAGGCGGGGAATCAGAGGCAGGGAATCGGATGTGCGGAATCAGAGATGGGGAATCAGAGGTGGGGATTCAGAGGTGGTGAATCAGAGAAGGGGAATCAGAGGCTGGGAATCAGAGGCAGGGAATCAGACGCAGGGAATCAGAGGCGGGGAATCATAGCTGGCGAATTAGAGGAGGGGAATCAGAGTTGGGGAATCAGAGGCGGGGAATCAGATATGGGGAAACAGAGGCGGGGAATCAGAGGCGGGGAAACAGAGGCGGGGAATCAGATATGGGGAATCAGAGGTGGGGAATCAGAGGCAGGGAATCAGATGTGCGGAATCAGAGATGGGGAATCAGAGGCAGGGAATCAGAATCAGAAGCAGGGAATCAGTGGCAGGGAATCACAGGCCGGGAATAAAAGGCGGGGAATCAGAGGCAGGGAATCGGATGTGCTGAATCAGAGATGGGGAATCAGAGGTGGGGATTCAGAGGTGGTGAATCTGAGAAGGGGAATCAGAGGCTGGGAATCAGAGGCAGGGAATCAGATGCAGGGAATCAGAGGCGGGGAATCATAGCTGGCGAATTAGAGGAGGGGAATCAGAGTTGGGGAATCAGAGGCGGGGAATCAGATATGGGGAAACAGAGGCGGGGAATCAGAGGTGGTGAAACAGAGGCGGGGAATCAGATATGGGGAATCAGAGGTGGGGAATCAGGGGCAGGGAATCAGTGGCAGGGAATCAGACGCGGGGAATCAGAGGCGGGGAATCAGAGGCGGGGAATCAGAGGCGGGGAATCAGAGGCAGGGAATCGGATGTGCGGAATCAGAGATGGGGAATCAGAGGTGGGGATTCAGAGGTGGTGAATCAGAGAAGGGGAATCAGAGGCTGGGAATCAGAGGCAGGGAATCAGACGCAGGGAATCAGAGGCGGGGAATCATAGCTGGCGAATTAGAGGAGGGGAATCAGAGTTGGGGAATCAGAGGCGGGGAATCATATATGGGGAATCAGAGGTGGGGAATCAGGGGCAGGGAATCAGTGGCAGGGAATCAGAGGCGGGGAATCATAGCTGGCGAATTAGAGGAAGGGAATCAGAGTTGGGGAAACAGAGGCGGGGAATCAGATATGGGGAATCAGAGGTGGGGAATCAGGGGCAGGGAATCAGTGGCAGGGAATCAGACGCGGGGAATCAGAGGCGGGGAATCAGAGGAAGGGAATCAGACACGGGGAATCAGAGGCGGGGAATCAGAGATGGGGAATCAGAGGCGGGGAATCAGAGGCAGGGAATCAGAGGCCGGGAATCAGATGCTGGGAATAAGACGCCGGGAATCAGAGGTGGGGAAACAGAGGCGGGGAATCTGATATGGGGAATCAGAGGTGGGGAATCAGGGGCGGGGAATCAGTGTCAGGGAATCAGAGGCCGGGAATAAAAGACGGGGAATCAAAGCTGGGGAATCAGAGGCGGGGAATCAGAGTTGGGGAATCAGAGGAGGGGAATCAGATATGGGGAAACAGAGGCCGGGAATCAGAGGCAGGGAAACAGAGGCGGGGAATCAGATATGGGGAATCAGAGGTGGGGAATTAGAGGTTGCGAATCAGAGGCGGGGAATCAGAGGCGGGGAATCAGAGGCAGGGAATCGGATGTGCGGAATCAGAGATGGGGAATCAGAGGTGGGGATTCAGAGGTGGTGAATCAGAGAAGGGGAATCAGAGGCTGGGAATCAGAGGCAGGGAATCAGACGCAGGGAATCAGAGGCGGGGAATCATAGCTGGCGAATTAGAGGGGGGGAATCAGAGTTGGGGAATCAGAGGCGGGGAATCAGATATGGGGAAACAGAGGCGGGGAATCAGAGGCGGGGAAACAGAGGCGGGGAATCAGATATGGGGAATCAGAGGTGGGGAATCAGAGGCAGGAAATCAGATGTGCGGAATCAGAGATGGGGAATCAGAGGCAGGGAATCAGAATCAGAAGCAGGGAATCAGAGGCCGGGAATCAGAGGCCGGAATCAGATGCTGGGAATCAGAGGCCTGGAATCAGAGGTGGGGAAACAGAGGCGGGGAATCTGATATGGGGAATCAGAGGTGGGGAATCAGGTGCGGGGAATCAGTGGCAGGGAATCAGAGGCCGGGAATAAAAGACGGGGAATCAAAGCTGGGGAATCAGAGGCGGGGAATCAGAGTTGGGGAATCAGAGGAGGGGAATCAGATATGGGGAAACAGAGGCCGGGAATCAGAGGCAGGGAAACAGAGGCGGGGAATCAGATATGGGGAATCAGAGGTGGGGAATTAGAGGTTGCGAATCAGAGGCGGGGTATCAGAGGCGGGGAGTCAGAGGCAGGGAATCGGATGTGCGGAATCAGAGATGGGGAATCAGAGGTGGGGATTCAGAGGTGGTGAATCAGAGAAGGGGAATCAGAGGCTGGGAATCAGAGGCAGGGAATCAGACGCAGGGAATCAGAGGCGGGGAATCATAGCTGGCGAATTAGAGGAGGGGAATCAGAGTTGGGGAATCAGAGGCGGGGAATCAGATATGGGGAAACAGAGGCGGGGAATCAGAGGCGGGGAAACAGAGGCGGGGAATCAGATATGGGGAATCAGAGGTGGGGAATCAGAGGCAGGGAATCAGATGTGCGGAATCAGAGATGGGGAATCAGAGGCAGGGAATCAGAATCAGAAGCAGGGAATCAGTGGCAGGGAATCACAGGCCGGGAATAAAAGGCGGGGAATCAGAGGCAGGGAATCGGATGTGCTGAATCAGAGATGGGGAATCAGAGGTGGGGATTCAGAGGTGGTGAATCTGAGAAGGGGAATCAGAGGCTGGGAATCAGAGGCAGGGAATCAGATGCAGGGAATCAGAGGCGGGGAATCATAGCTGGCGAATTAGAGGAGGGGAATCAGAGTTGGGGAATCAGAGGCGGGGAATCAGATATGGGGAAACAGAGGCGGGGAATCAGAGGTGGTGAAACAGAGGCGGGGAATCAGATATGGGGAATCAGAGGTGGGGAATCAGGGGCAGGGAATCAGTGGCAGGGAATCAGACGCGGGGAATCAGAGGCGGGGAATCAGAGGCGGGGAATCAGAGGCGGGGAATCAGAGGCAGGGAATCGGATGTGCGGAATCAGAGATGGGGAATCAGAGGTGGGGATTCAGAGGTGGTGAATCAGAGAAGGGGAATCAGAGGCTGGGAATCAGAGGCAGGGAATCAGACGCAGGGAATCAGAGGCGGGGAATCATAGCTGGCGAATTAGAGGAGGGGAATCAGAGTTGGGGAATCAGAGGCGGGGAATCATATATGGGGAATCAGAGGTGGGGAATCAGGGGCAGGGAATCAGTGGCAGGGAATCAGAGGCGGGGAATCATAGCTGGCGAATTAGAGGAAGGGAATCAGAGTTGGGGAAACAGAGGCGGGGAATCAGATATGGGGAATCAGAGGTGGGGAATCAGGGGCAGGGAATCAGTGGCAGGGAATCAGACGCGGGGAATCAGAGGCGGGGAATCAGAGGAAGGGAATCAGACACGGGGAATCAGAGGCGGGGAATCAGAGATGGGGAATCAGAGGCGGGGAATCAGAGGCAGGGAATCAGAGGCCGGGAATCAGATGCTGGGCATAAGACGCCGGGAATCAGAGGTGGGGAAACAGAGGCGGGGAATCTGATATGGGGAATCAGAGGTGGGGAATCAGGGGCGGGGAATCAGTGTCAGGGAATCAGAGGCCGGGAATAAAAGACGGGGAATCAAAGCTGGGGAATCAGAGGCGGGGAATCAGAGTTGGGGAATCAGAGGAGGGGAATCAGATATGGGGAAACAGAGGCCGGGAATCAGAGGCAGGGAAACAGAGGCGGGGAATCAGATATGGGGAATCAGAGGTGGGGAATTAGAGGTTGCGAATCAGAGGCGGGGAATCAGAGGCGGGGAATCAGAGGCAGGGAATCGGATGTGCGGAATCAGAGATGGGGAATCAGAGGTGGGGATTCAGAGGTGGTGAATCAGAGAAGGGGAATCAGAGGCTGGGAATCAGAGGCAGGGAATCAGACGCAGGGAATCAGAGGCGGGGAATCATAGCTGGCGAATTAGAGGGGGGGAATCAGAGTTGGGGAATCAGAGGCGGGGAATCAGATATGGGGAAACAGAGGCGGGGAATCAGAGGCGGGGAAACAGAGGCGGGGAATCAGATATGGGGAATCAGAGGTGGGGAATCAGAGGCAGGAAATCAGATGTGCGGAATCAGAGATGGGGAATCAGAGGCAGGGAATCAGAATCAGAAGCAGGGAATCAGAGGCCGGGAATCAGAGGCCGGAATCAGATGCTGGGAATCAGAGGCCTGGAATCAGAGGTGGGGAAACAGAGGCGGGGAATCTGATATGGGGAATCAGAGGTGGGGAATCAGGTGCGGGGAATCAGTGGCAGGGAATCAGAGGCCGGGAATAAAAGACGGGGAATCAAAGCTGGGGAATCAGAGGCGGGGAATCAGAGTTGGGGAATCAGAGGAGGGGAATCAGATATGGGGAAACAGAGGCCGGGAATCAGAGGCAGGGAAACAGAGGCGGGGAATCAGATATGGGGAATCAGAGGTGGGGAATTAGAGGTTGCGAATCAGAGGCGGGGTATCAGAGGCGGGGAGTCAGAGGCAGGGAATCGGATGTGCGGAATCAGAGATGGGGAATCAGAGGTGGGTATTCAGAGGTGGTGAATCAGAGAAGGGGAATCAGAGGCTGGGAATCAGAGGCAGGGAATCAGACGCAGGGAATCAGAGGCGGGAAATCATAGCTGGCGAATTAGAGGGGGGGAATCAGAGTTGGGGAATCAGAGGCGGGGAATCAGATATGGGGAAACAGAGGCGGGGAATCAGAGGCGGGGAAACAGAGGCGGGGAATCAGATATGGGGAATCAGAGGTGGGGAATCAGAGGCAGGGAATCAGATGTGCGGAATCAGAGATGGGGAATCAGAGGCAGGGAATCAGAATCAGAAGCAGGGAATCAGAGGCCGGGAATCAAAGGCCGGAATCAGATGCTGGGAATCAGAGGCCTGGAATCAGAGGCGGGGAATCAGAGGCAGGGAATCAGATGCGGGGAATCAGTGGCGGGGAATCAGAGCTGGGGAATCAGAGGCAGGGTATTAGAGTTGGGGAATCAGAGGCGGGGAATCAGATATGGGGAAACAGAGGTGGGGAATCAGAGGCGGGGAAACAGAGGCAGGGAATCAGATATGGGGAATCAGAGCCGGGGAATCAGGGGCAGGGAATCAGTGGCAGGGAATCAGACGCGGGGAATCAGAGGTGGGGAATCAGAGGCGGGGAATCAGAGGCGGGGAATCAGAGGCAGGGAATCGGATGTGCGGAATCAGAGATGGGGAATCAGAGGTGGGGATTCAGAGGTGGTGAATCAGAGAAGGGGAATCAGAGGCTGGGAATCAGAGGCAGGGTATCAGACGCAGGGAATCAGAGGCGGGGAATCATAGCTGGCGAATTAGAGGAGGGGAATCAGAGTTGGGGAATCAGAGGCGGGGAATCATATATGGGGAATCAGAGGTGGGGAATCAGGGGCAGGGAATCAGTGGCAGGGAATCAGAGGCGGGGAATCATAGCTGGCGAATTAGAGGAAGGGAATCAGAGTTGGGGAAACAGAGGCGGGGAATCAGATATGGGGAATCAGAGGTGGGGAATCAGGGGCAGGGAATCAGTGGCAGGGAATCAGACGCGGGGAATCAGAGGCGGGGAATCAGAGGCAGGGAATCAGACACGGGGAATCAGAGGCGGGGAATCAGAGATGGGGAATCAGAGGCGGGGAATCAGAGGCAGGGAATCAGAGGCCGGGAATCAGATGCTGGGAATAAGACGCCGGGAATCAGAGGTGGGGAAACAGAGGCGGGGAATCTGATATGGGGAATCAGAGGTGGGGAATCAGGGGCGGGGAATCAGTGGCAGGGAATCAGAGGCCGGGAATAAAAGACGGGGAATCAAAGCTGGGGAATCAGAGGCGGGGAATCAGAGTTGGGGAATCAGAGGAGGGGAATCAGATATGGGGAAACAGAGGCCGGGAATCAGAGGCAGGGAAACAGAGGCGGGGAATCAGATATGGGGAATCAGAGGTGGGGAATTAGAGGTTGCGAATCAGAGGCGGGGAATCAGAGGCGGGGAATCAGAGGCAGGGAATCGGATGTGCGGAATCAGAGATGGGGAATCAGAGGTGGGGATTCAGAGGTGGTGAATCAGAGAAGGGGAATCAGAGGCTGGGAATCAGAGGCAGGGAATCAGACGCAGGGAATCAGAGGCGGGGAATCATAGCTGGCGAATTAGAGGGGGGGAATCAGAGTTGGGGAATCAGAGGCGGGGAATCAGATATGGGGAAACAGAGGCGGGGAATCAGAGGCGGGGAAACAGAGGCGGGGAATCAGATATGGGGAATCAGAGGTGGGGAATCAGAGGCAGGGAATCAGATGTGCGGAATCAGAGATGGGGAATCAGAGGCAGGGAATCAGAATCAGAAGCAGGGAATCAGTGGCCGGGAATCAGAGGCCGGAATCAGATGCTGGGAATCAGAGGCCTGGAATCAGAGGCGGTGAATCAGAGTCAGGGAATCAGATGCGGGGAATCAGTGGCGGGGAATCAGAGCTGGGGAATCAGAGGCAGGGTATTAGAGTTGGGGAATCAGAGGCGGGGAATCAGATATGGGGAAACAGAGGTGGGGAATCAGAGGCGGGGAAACAGAGGCAGGGAATCAGATATGGGGAATCAGAGGCGGGGAATCAGAGGTGGGGAATCATAGGCAGGGAATCGGATGTGCGGAATCAGAGATGGGGAATCAGAGGCCGGGATTCAGAGGTGGTGAATCAGATATGGGGAATCAGAGGCGGGGAATCAGAGGCAGGGAATCAGACGCGGGGAATCAGAGGTGGGCAATCAGAGGCGGGGAATCAGATATGGGGATCAGAGGCGGGGAATCAGAGGCGGGGAAGCAGAGGCGGGGAATCAGATATGGGGAATCAGAGGTGGGGCATCAGAGGTTGTGAATCACAGATGGGGAATTAGAGGCGGGGAATCAGAGGCAGGGAATCAGATATGGGGAATCAGAGGCGGGGAATCAGAGGCAGGGAATCAGACGCGGGGAATCAGAGGTGGGCAATCAGAGGCGGGGAATCAGATATGGGGAATCAGAGGCGGGGAATCAGAGGCGGGGAAACAGAGGCGGGGAATCAGACGCGGGGAATCTGAGGCGGGGAATCAGAGCTGGGGAATCAGAGGTGGGGAATCAGAGGCGGGGAATCGGAGCTGGCGAATCAGAGGCGGGGAATCAGAGGTGGGCAATCAGAGGCGGGGAATCAGATATGGGGAATCAGAGGCGGGGAATCAGAGGCGGGGAAACAGATGCGGGGAATCAAATATAGGGAATCAGAGGTGGGGAATCAGAGGTTGTGAATCAGAGATGGGGAATCAAGGCGGGGAATCAGAGGCAGGGAATCAGACGCGGGGAATCAGAGGCGGGGATTCAGAGCTGGGGAATCAGAGGCGGGGAATCAGAGTTGGGGAATCAGAGGCAGGGAATCAGATATGGGGAATTTGAGGCGGGGAATCAGAGGCGGGGAAACAGAGGCGGGGAATCAGATATGGGGAATCAGAGGTGGGGAATCAGGGGCAGGGAATCAGTGGCAGGGAATCAGAGGCGGGGAATCAGAGGCGGGGAATCAGAGGCAGGGAATCAGACACGGGGAATCAGAGGCGGGGAATCAGAGATGGGGAATCAGAGGCGGGGAATCAGAGGCAGGGAATCGGATGCCGGGAATCAGAGTCGGGGAATCAGAGCTAGGGAATCAGAGGCGGGGAATCAGAGTTGGGGAATCAGAGGCGGGGAATCAGATATGGGGAAATAGAGGCGGGGATTCAGATATGGGGAATCAGAGGTGTGGAATCAGAGGTTGGGAATCAGAGGCAGGGAATCAGAGTCGGGGAAACAGAGGCGGGGAATCAGATATGGGGAATCAGAGGTGGCGAATCAAAGGCGGTGAAACAGAGATGGGGAATCAGGGCAGGGAATCAGAGGAAGGGAATCAAACACGGGGAATCAGAGCTGGGGAATCAGAGGCGGGGAATCAGAGTTGGGAATCAGAGGCGGGGAATCAGAGTCGGGGAAACAGAGGCGGGGAATCAGATATGGGGAATCAGAGGTGGGGAATCCGAGGTTGGGTATCAGAGGCAGGGAATCAGAGGCGGGGAATCAGAGGCGGAGAATCAGAAGAAGGGAATCAGATTGCTGAATCGGAGATGGGGAATCAGAGGCAGGGAATCAGAGGCGGGGAATCAGAGGCGGGGAATCAGAGGCCGGGAATCAGATATGGGGAAACAGAGGCGGGGAATCCGAGGCGGGGAAACAGAGGCGGGGAATCAGATATGGGGAATCAGAGGTGGGGAATCAGAGGTTGGGAATCAGAGGCAGGGAATCAGAGGCTTGGAATCAGATGCAGGGAATCAGATGCGGGGAATCAGAGGCGGGGAATCAGAGCTGGGGAATCAGAGGTGGGGAATCAGATTTGGGGAATCAGAGGCGGGGACTTAGATATTGGGAAACAGAGGCGGGGAATCAGAGGCGGGGTAACAGAGGCGGGGAATCAGATATGGGGAATCAGAGGTGGGGAATCAGAGGCAGGGAATCAGATGTGCGGAATCAGAGATGGGGAATCAGAGGCAGGGAATCAGAATCAGAAGCAGGGAATCAGAGGCCGGGAATCAGAGGCCGGAATCAGATGCTGGGAATCAGAGGCCTGGAATCAGAGGCGGGGAATCAGAGGCAGCGAATCAGATGCGGGGAATCAGAGGCGGGGAATCAGAGCTGGGGAATCAGAGGCGGGGTATTAGAGTTGGGGAATCAGAGGCGGGGAATCAGATATGGGGAAACAGAGGTGGGGAATCAGAGGCGGGGAAACAGAGGCAGGGAAT
Organism: Narcine bancroftii; assembly: GCF_036971445.1. Classification (NCBI taxonomy): domain Eukaryota; kingdom Metazoa; phylum Chordata; class Chondrichthyes; order Torpediniformes; family Narcinidae; genus Narcine; species Narcine bancroftii. The sequence goes on from NC_091476.1 coordinate 110,330,793, forward strand.
CAGATATGGGGAATCAGAGGCGGGGATTCAGAGGTGGGGAATCATAGGCAGGGAATCGGATGTGCGGAATCAGAGATGGGGAATCAGAGGCCGGGAATCAGAGGTGGTGAATCAGAGATGGGGAATCAGAGGCGGGGAATCAGAGGCATGGAATCAGACGCGGGGAATCAGAGGTGGGCAATCAGAGGCGGGGAATCAGATATGGGGAATCAGAGGCGGGGAATCAGAGGCGGGGAAACAGAGGCCGGGAATCAGATATGGGGAATCAGAGGTGGGGCATCAGAGGTTGTGAATCACAGATGGGGAATCAGAGGCGGGGAATGAGAGGCAGGGAATCAGACGCGGGGAATCAGAGGCGGGGATTCAGAGCTGGGGAATCAGAGGTGGGGAATCAGAGTTGGGGAATCAGAGGCGGGGAATCAGATATGGGGAATCAGAGGCAGGGAATCAGAGGCGGGAAAACAGAGGCGGGGAATCAGATATGGGGAATCAGAGGCGGGGAATCAGAGGCAGGGAATCAGACACGGGGAATCAGAGGCGGGGAATCAGAGATGGGGAATCAGAGGCTGGGAATCAGAGGCAGGGAATCGGATGCCGGGAATCAGAGGCAGGAAATCAGAGCTGGGGAATCAGAGGTGGGGAATCAGAGTTGGGGAATCAGAGGCGGCGAAGCAGATATGGGGAAATAGAGGCGGGGAATCAGACATGGGGAATCAGAGGCGTGGAATCAGATATGGGGAATCAGAGGCTGGGAATCAGAGGGGGGGAAACAGAGGCGGGGAATAAGATATTGGGAATCAGAGGTGGGGAATCAGGGGCGGGGAATCAGTGGCAGGGAATCAGAGGCGGGGAATCAGAGGCGGGGAATCAGAGGCAGGGAATTAGACACGGGGAATCAGAGGTGGGGAATCAGAGATGGGGAATCAGAGGCGGGGAATCACAGGCAGGGAATCAGACGCGGGGAATCAGAGGCGGGGTATCAGAGCTGGGGAATCAGAGGTGGGGAATCAGAGTCGGGGAATCAGAGGCAGGGAATCGGATGTGCGGAATCAGAGATGGGGAATCAGAGGTGGGGAATCAGAGGCAGTGAATCAGAGATGGGGAATCAGAGGCGGGTAATCAGAGGCAGGAAATCAGACACGGGGATTCAGAGGCTGGGAATCAGACGGGGGGAATCAAAGGCGGGGAATCAGAGCTGGTGAATCAGAGGCAGGGAATCAGAGTTGGGGATTCAGAGGCGGGGAATCAGATATGGTGAAACAGAGGCGGGGAATCAGAGGCGGGCAAACAGAGGCGGGGAATTAGATATGGGGAATCAGAGGTGGGGAATCAGAGGTGGTGCATCAGAGATGGGGAATCACAGGCGGGGAATCAGGGGCAGGGAATAGAACGCGGGGAATCAGAGGCAGGGAATCAGAGCTGGGGAATCAGAGGCGGGGAATCAGATATGGGGAAACAGAGGCGGGGAATCAGAGGCGGGGAAACAGAGGCGGGTAATCAGACATGGGGAATCAGATGCGGGGAATCAGAGGCGGGGAATCAGAGCTGGGGAATCAGAGGCGTGGAATCAGAGTTGGGGCATCAGAGGTGGGGAATTAGATATGGGGAAACAGAGGCGGGGAATCAGAGGCGGGGAAACAGAGGCGGGGAATCGGAGCTGGCGAATCAGAGGCGGGGAATCAGAGGTGGGCAATCAGAGGCGGGGAATCAGATATGGGGAATCAGAGGCGGGGAATCAGAGGCGGGGAAACAGATGCGGGGAATCAAATATAGGGAATCAGAGGTGGGGAATCAGAGGTTGTGAATCAGAGATGGGGAATCAAGGCGGGGAATCAGAGGCAGGGAATCAGACGCGGGGAATCAGAGGCGGGGATTCAGAGCTGGGGAATCAGAGGCGGGGAATCAGAGTTGGGGAATCAGAGGCAGGGAATCAGATATGGGGAATTTGAGGCGGGGAATCAGAGGCGGGGAAACAGAGGCGGGGAATCAGATATGGGGAATCAGAGGTGGGGAATCAGGGGCAGGGAATCAGTGGCAGGGAATCAGAGGCGGGGAATCAGAGGCGGGGAATCAGAGGCAGGGAATCAGACACGGGGAATCAGAGGCGGGGAATCAGAGATGGGGAATCAGAGGCGGGGAATCAGAGGCAGGGAATCGGATGCCGGGAATCAGAGTCGGGGAATCAGAGCTAGGGAATCAGAGGCGGGGAATCAGAGTTGGGGAATCAGAGGCGGGGAATCAGATATGGGGAAATAGAGGCGGGGATTCAGATATGGGGAATCAGAGGTGTGGAATCAGAGGTTGGGAATCAGAGGCAGGGAATCAGAGTCGGGGAAACAGAGGCGGGGAATCAGATATGGGGAATCAGAGGTGGCGAATCAAAGGCGGTGAAACAGAGATGGGGAATCAGGGCAGGGAATCAGAGGAAGGGAATCAAACACGGGGAATCAGAGCTGGGGAATCAGAGGCGGGGAATCAGAGTTGGGAATCAGAGGCGGGGAATCAGAGTCGGGGAAACAGAGGCGGGGAATCAGATATGGGGAATCAGAGGTGGGGAATCCGAGGTTGGGAATCAGAGGCAGGGAATCAGAGGCGGGGAATCAGAGGCGGAGAATCAGAGGAAGGGAATCAGATTGCTGAATCGGAGATGGGGAATCAGAGGCAGGGAATCAGAGGCGGGGAATCAGAGGCGGGGAATCAGAGGCCGGGAATCAGATATGGGGAAACAGAGGCGGGGAATCCGAGGCGGGGAAACAGAGGCGGGGAATCAGATATGGGGAATCAGAGGTGGGGAATCAGAGGTTGGGAATCAGAGGCAGGGAATCAGAGGCTTGGAATCAGATGCAGGGAATCAGATGCGGGGAATCAGAGGCGGGAAATCTGAGCTGGGGAATCAGAGGTGGGGAATCAGATTTGGGGAATCAGAGGCGGGGACTTAGATATTGGGAAACAGAGGCGGGGAATCAGAGGCGGGGTAACAGAGGCGGGGAATCAGATATGGGGAATCAGAGGTGGGGAATCAGAGGCAGGGAATCAGATGTGCGGAATCAGAGATGGGGAATCAGAGGCAGGGAATCAGAATCAGAAGCAGGGAATCAGAGGCCGGGAATCAGAGGCCGGAATCAGATGCTGGGAATCAGAGGCCTGGAATCAGAGGCGGGGAATCAGAGGCAGCGAATCAGATGCGGGGAATCAGAGGCGGGGAATCAGAGCTGGGGAATCAGAGGCGGGGTATTAGAGTTGGGGAATCAGAGGCGGGGAATCAGATATGGGGAAACAGAGGTGGGGAATCAGAGGCGGGGAAACAGAGGCAGGGAATCAGATATGGGGAATCAGAGGCGGGGATTCAGAGGTGGGGAATCATAGGCAGGGAATCGGATGTGCGGAATCAGAGATGGGGAATCAGAGGCCGGGAATCAGAGGTGGTGAATCAGAGATGGGGAATCAGAGGCGGGGAATCAGAGGCAGGGAATCAGACGCGGGGAATCAGAGGTGGGCAATCAGAGGCGGGGAATCAGATATGGGGAATGAGAGGCGGGGAATCAGAGGCGGGGAAACAGAGGCCGGGAATCAGATATGGGGAATCAGAGGTGGGGCATCAGAGGTTGTGAATCACAGATGGGGAATCAGAGGCGGGGAATGAGAGGCAGGGAATCAGACGCGGGGAATCAGAGGCGGGGATTCAGAGCTGGGGAATCAGAGGTGGGGAATCAGAGTTGGGGAATCAGAGGCGGGGAATCAGATATGGGGAATCAGAGGCAGGGAATCAGAGGTGGGAAAACAGAGGCGGGGAATCAGATATGGGGAATCAGAGGCGGGGAATCAGAGGCAGGGAATCAGACACGGGGAATCAGAGGCGGGGAATCAGAGATGGGGAATCAGAGGCTGGGAATCAGAGGAAGGGAATCGGATGCCGGGAATCAGAGGCAGGAAATCAGAGCTGGGGAATCAGAGGCGGGGAATCAGAGTTGGGGAATCAGAGGCGGCGAAGCAGATATGGCGAAATAGAGGCGGGGAATCAGACATGGGGAATCAGAGGCGTGGAATCAGATATGGGGAATCAGAGGCTGGGAATCAGAGGGGGGGAAACAGAGGCGGGGAATAAGATATTGGGAATCAGAGGTGGGGAATCAGGGGCGGGGAATCAGTGGCAGGGAATCAGAGGCGGGGAATCAGAGGCGGGGAATCAGAGGCAGGGAATTAGACACGGGGAATCAGAGGTGGGGAATCAGAGATGGGGAATCAGAGGCGGGGAATCACAGGCAGGGAATCAGACGCGGGGAATCAGAGGCGGGGTATCAGAGCTGGGGAATCAGAGGTGGGGAATCAGAGTCGGGGAATCAGAGGCAGGGAATCGGATGTGCGGAATCAGAGATGGGGAATCAGAGGTGGGGAATCAGAGGCAGTGAATCAGAGATGGGGAATCAGAGGCGGGGAATCAGAGGCAGGAAATCAGACACGGGGATTCAGAGGCTGGGAATCAGACGGGGGGAATCAAAGGCGGGGAATCAGAGCTGGTGAATCAGAGGCAGGGAATCAGAGTTGGGGATTCAGAGGCGGGGAATCAGATATGGTGAAACAGAGGCGGGGAATCAGAGGCGGGCAAACAGAGGCGGGGAATTAGATATGGGGAATCAGAGGTGGGGAATCAGAGATGGTGCATCAGAGATGGGGAATCACAGGCGGGGAATCAGAGGCAGGGAATAGAACGCGGGGAATCAGAGGCAGGGAATCAGAGCTGGGGAATCAGAGGCGGGGAATCAGATAATGGGAAACAGAGGCGGGGAATCAGAGGCGGGGAAACAGAGGCGGGTAATCAGACATGGCGAATCAGATGCGGGGAATCAGAGGCGGGGAATCAGAGCTGGGGAATCAGAGGCGGGGAATCAGAGTTGGGGCATCAGAGGTGGGGAATTAGATATGGGGAAACAGAGGCGGGGAATCAGAGGCGGGGAAACAGAGGCGGGGAATCAGATATGGGGAATCAGAGGTGGGGAATCAGAGGCAGGGAATCAGATGTGCGGAATCAGAGATGGGGAATCAGAGGCAGGGAATCAGAATCAGAAGCGGGGAATCAGAGGCCGGGAATCAGAGGCCGGGAATCAGATGCTTGGAATAAGAGGCCGGGAATCAGAGGTGGGGAATCAGAGTCCGGGAATCAGAGATGTGGAATCAGAGGCGGGGAATCAGAGGCAGGGAATCAGATGCGGGGATTCAGAGACGGGGAATCAGAGCTGGCGAATCAGAGGCGGGGAATCAGAGGCGGGGAAACAGAGGCGGGGAATCAGATATGGGGAATCAGAGGTGGGGAATCAGAGGTTGTGAATCAGAGATGGGGAATCAAGGCAGGGAATCAGAGGCAGGGAATCAGACGCGGGGAATCAGAGGCGGGGATTCAGAGCTGGGGAATCAGAGGCGGGGAATCAGAGTTGGGGAATCAGAGGCAGGGAATCAGATATGGGGAATCAGAGGCGGGGAATCAGAGGCGGGAAAACAGAGGCGGGGAATCAGATATGGGGAATCAGAGGTGGGGAATCAGGGGCAGGGAATCAGTGGCAGGGAATCAGAGGTGGGGAATCAGAGGTGGGGAATCAGAGGCAGGGAATCAGACACGGGGAATCAGAGGCGGGGAATCAGAGATGGGGAATCAGAGGCGGGGAATCAGAGGCAGGGAATCGGACGCCGGGAATCAGAGGCGGGGAATCAGAGCTGGGGAATCAGAGGCGGGGAATCAGAGTTGGGGAATCAGAGGCGGGGAATCAGATATGGGGTAATAGAGGCGGGGAATCAGATATGGGGAATCAGAGGTGTGGAATCAGAGGTTGGGAATCAGAGGCAAGGAATCAGAGGCGGGGAAACAGAGGCGGGTAATCAGATATGGGGAATCAGAGGTGGCGAATCAAAGGCGGTGAAACTGAGATGGGGAATCAGGGCAGGGAATCAGAGGCAGGGAATCAGAGCTGGGGAATCAGAGGTGGGGAATCAGAGCTGGGGAAACAGAGGCGGGGAATCAGATATGGGGAATCAGAGGTGGGGAATCAGGGGCGGGGAATCAGTGGCACGGAATCAGAGGCCGGGAATAAAAGGCGGGGAATCAGAGATGGGGAATCAGAGGCGGGGAATCAGAGTTGGGGAATCAGAGGAGGGGAATCAGATATGGGGAAACAGAGACCGGGAATCAGAGGCAGGGAAACAGAGGCGGGGAATCAGATATGGGGAATCAGAGGTGGGGAATTAGAGGTTGCGAATCAGAGGCGGGGAATCATAGGCGGGGAATCAGATATGGGGAATCAGAGGTGGGGAATCAGGGGCAGGGAATCAGTGGCAGGGAATCAGACGCGGGGAATCAGAGGCCGGGAATCAGAGGTGGGGAATCAGAGGCTGGGAATCAGAGGCAGGGAATCGGATGTGCGGAATCAGAGATGGGGAATCAGAGGTGGGGATTCAGAGGTGGTGAATCAGAGAAGGGGAATCAGAGGCTGGGAATCAGAGGCAGGGAATCAGACGCAGGGAATCAGAGGCGGGGATTCATAGCTGGCGAATTAGAGGAGGGGAATCAGAGTTGGGGAATCAGAGGCGGGGAATCATATATGGGGAATCAGAGGTGGGGAATCAGGGGCAGGGAATCAGTGGCAGGGAATCAGAGGCGGGGAATCATAGCTGGCGAATTAGAGCAAGGGAATCAGAGTTGGTGAAACAGAGGCGGGGAATCAGAGGCGGGCAAACAGAGGCGGGGAATTAGATATGGGGAATCAGAGGTGGGGAATCAGAGGTGGTGCATCAGAGATGGGGAATCACAGGCGGGGAATCAGAGGCAGGGAATAGAACGCGGGGAATCAGAGGCAGGGAATCAGAGCTGGGGAATCAGAGGCGGGGAATCAGATATGGGGAAACAGAGGCGGGGAATCAGAGGCGGGGAAACAGAGGCGGGTAATCAGACATGGGGAATCAGATGCGGGGAATCAGAGGCGGGGAATCAGAGCTGGGGAATCAGAGGCGTGGAATCAGAGTTGGGGCATCAGAGGTGGGGAATTAGATATGGGGAAACAGAGGCGGGGAATCAGAGGCGGGGAAACAGAGGCGGGGAATCGGAGCTGGCGAATCAGAGGCGGGGAATCAGAGGTGGGCAATCAGAGGCGGGGAATCAGATATGGGGAATCAGAGGCGGGGAATCAGAGGCAGGGAAACAGATGCGGGGAATCAAATATAGGGAATCAGAGGTGGGGAATCAGAGGTTGTGAATCAGAGATGGGGAATCAAGGCGGGGAATCAGAGGCAGGGAATCAGACGCGGGGAATCAGAGGCGGGGATTCAGAGCTGGGGAATCAGAGGTGGGGAATCAGAGTTGGGGAATCAGAGGCAGGGAATCAGATATGGGGAATTTGAGGCGGGGAATCAGAGGCGGGGAAACAGAGGCGGGGAATCAGATATGGGGAATCAGAGGTGGGGAATCAGGGGCAGGGAATCAGTGGCAGGGAATCAGAGGCGGGGAATCAGAGGCGGGGAATCAGAGGCAGGGAATCAGACACGGGGAATCAGAGGCGGGGAATCAGAGATGGGGAATCAGAGGCGGGGAATCAGAGGCAGGGAATCGGATGCCGGGAATCAGAGTCGGGGAATCAGAGCTAGGGAATCAGAGGCGGGGAATCAGAGTTGGGGAATCAGAGGCGGGGAATCAGATATGGGGAAATAGAGGCGGGGATTCAGATATGGGGAATCAGAGGTGTGGAATCAGAGGTTGGGAATCAGAGGCAGGGAATCAGAGTCGGGGAAACAGAGGCGGGGAATCAGATATGGGGAATCAGAGGTGGCGAATCAAAGGCGGTGAAACAGAGATGGGGAATCAGGGCAGGGAATCAGAGGAAGGGAATCAAACACGGGGAATCAGAGCTGGGGAATCAGAGGCGGGGAATCAGAGTTGGGAATCAGAGGCGGGGAATCAGAGTCGGGGAAACAGAGGCGGGGAATCAGATATGGGGAATCAGAGGTGGGGAATCCGAGGTTGGGAATCAGAGGCAGGGAATCAGAGGCGGGGAATCAGAGGCGGAGAATCAGAGGAAGGGAATCAGATTGCTGAATCGGAGATGGGGAATCAGAGGCAGGGAATCAGAGGCGGGGAATCAGAGGCGGGGAATCAGAGGCCGGGAATCAGATATGGGGAAACAGAGGCGGGGAATCCGAGGCGGGGAAACAGAGGCGGGGAATCAGATATGGGGAATCAGAGGTGGGGAATCAGAGGTTGGGAATCAGAGGCAGGGAATCAGAGGCTTGGAATCAGATGCAGGGAATCAGATGCGGGGAATCAGAGGCGGGAAATCTGAGCTGGGGAATCAGAGGTGGGGAATCAGATTTGGGGAATCAGAGGCGGGGACTTAGATATTGGGAAACAGAGGCGGGGAATCAGAGGCGGGGTAACAGAGGCGGGGAATCAGATATGGGGAATCAGAGGTGGGGAATCAGAGGCAGGGAATCAGAATCAGAAGCAGGGAATCACAGGCCGGGAATCAGAGGCCGGAATCAGATGCTGGGAATCAGAGGCCTGGAATCAGAGGCGGGGAATCAGAGGCAGCGAATCAGATGCGGGGAATCAGAGGCGGGGAATCAGAGCTGGGGAATCAGAGGCGGGGTATTAGAGTTGGGGAATCAGAGGCGGGGAATCAGATATGGGGAAACAGAGGTGGGGAATCAGAGGCGGGGAAACAGAGGCAGGGAATCAGATATGGGGAATCAGAGGCGGGGATTCAGAGGTGGGGAATCATAGGCAGGGAATCGGATGTGCGGAATCAGAGATGGGGAATCAGAGGCCGGGAATCAGAGGTGGTGAATCAGAGATGGGGAATCAGAGGCGGGGAATCAGAGGCAGGGAATCAGACGCGGGGAATCAGAGGTGGGCAATCAGAGGCGGGGAATCAGATATGGGGAATGAGAGGCGTGGAATCAGAGGCGGGGAAACAGAGGCCGGGAATCAGATATGGGGAATCAGAGGTGGGGCATCAGAGGTTGTGAATCACAGATGGGGAATCAGAGGCGGGGAATGAGAGGCAGGGAATCAGACGCGGGGAATCAGAGGCGGGGATTCAGAGCTGGGGAATCAGAGGTGGGGAATCAGAGTTGGGGAATCAGAGGCGGGGAATCAGATATGGGGAATCAGAGGCAGGGAATCAGAGGTGGGAAAACAGAGGCGGGGAATCAGATATGGGGAATCAGAGGCGGGGAATCAGAGGCAGGGAATCAGACACGGGGAATCAGAGGCGGGGAATCAGAGATGGGGAATCAGAGGCTGGGAATCAGAGGCAGGGAATCGGATGCCGGGAATCAGAGGCAGGAAATCAGAGCTGGGGAATCAGAGGCGGGGAATCAGAGTTGGGGAATCAGAGGCGGCGAAGCAGATATGGGGAAATAGAGGCGGGGAATCAGACATGGGGAATCAGAGGCGTGGAATCAGATATGGGGAATCAGAGGCTGGGAATCAGAGGGGGGGAAACAGAGGCGGGGAATAAGATATTGGGAATCAGAGGTGGGGAATCAGGGGCGGGGAATCAGTGGCAGGGAATCAGAGGCGGGGAATCAGAGGCGGGGAATCAGAGGCAGGGAATTAGACACGGGGAATCAGAGGTGGGGAATCAGAGATGGGGAATCAGAGGCGGGGAATCACAGGCAGGGAATCAGACGCGGGGAATCAGAGGCGGGGTATCAGAGCTGGGGAATCAGAGGTGGGGAATCAGAGTCGGGGAATCAGAGGCAGGGAATCGGATGTGCGGAATCAGAGATGGGGAATCAGAGGTGGGGAATCAGAGGCAGTGAATCAGAGATGGGGAATCAGAGGCGGGGAATCAGAGGCAGGAAATCAGACACGTGGATTCAGAGGCTGGGAATCAGACGGGGGGAATCAAAGGCGGGGAATCAGAGCTGGTGAATCAGAGGCAGGGAATCAGAGTTGGGGATTCAGAGGCGGGGAATCAGATATGGTGAAACAGAGGCGGGGAATCAGAGGCGGGCAAACAGAGGCGGGGAATTAGATATGGGGAATCAGAGGTGGGGAATCAGAGATGGTGCATCAGAGATGGGGAATCACAGGCGGGGAATCAGAGGCAGGGAATAGAACGCGGGGAATCAGAGGCAGGGAATCAGAGCTGGGGAATCAGAGGCGGGGAATCAGATATGGGGAAACAGAGGCGGGGAATCAGAGGCGGGGAAACAGAGGCGGGTAATCAGACATGGGGAATCAGATGCGGGGAATCAGAGGCGGGGAATCAGAGCTGGGGAATCAGAGGCGGGGAATCAGAGTTGGGGCATCAGAGGTGGGGAATTAGATATGGGGAAACAGAGGCGGGGAATCAGAGGCGGGGAAACAGAGGCGGGGAATCAGATATGGGGAATCAGAGGTGGGGAATCAGAGGCAGGGAATCAGATGTGCGGAATCAGAGATGGGGAATCAGAGGCAGGGAATCAGAATCAGAAGCGGGGAATCAGAGGCCGGGAATCAGAGGCCGGGAATCAGATGCTTGGAATAAGAGGCCGGGAATCAGAGGTGGGGAATCAGAGTCCGGGAATCAGAGATGTGGAATCAGAGGCGGGGAATCAGAGGCAGGGAATCAGATGCGGGGATTCAGAGACGGGGAATCAGAGCTGGCGAATCAGAGGCGGGGAATCAGAGGCGGGGAAACAGAGGCGGGGAATCAGATATGGGGAATCAGAGGTGGGGAATCAGAGGTTGTGAATCAGAGATGGGGAATCAAGGCAGGGAATCAGAGGCAGGGAATCAGACGCGGGGAATCAGAGGCGGGGATTCAGAGCTGGGGAATCAGAGGCGGGGAATCAGAGTTGGGGAATCAGAGGCAGGGAATCAGATATGGGGAATCAGAGGCGGGGAATCAGAGGCGGGAAAACAGAGGCGGGGAATCAGATATGGGGAATCAGAGGTGGGGAATCAGGGGCAGGGAATCAGTGGCAGGGAATCAGAGGTGGGGAATCAGAGGTGGGGAATCAGAGGCAGGGAATCAGACACGGGGAATCAGAGGCGGGGAATCAGAGATGGGGAATCAGAGGCGGGGAATCAGAGGCAGGGAATCGGACGCCGGGAATCAGAGGCGGGGAATCAGAGCTGGGGAATCAGAGGCGGGGAATCAGAGTTGGGGAATCAGAGGCGGGGAATCAGATATGGGGTAATAGAGGCGGGGAATCAGATATGGGGAATCAGAGGTGTGGAATCAGAGGTTGAGAATCAGAGGCAAGGAATCAGAGGCGGGGAAACAGAGGCGGGTAATCAGGTATGGGGAATCAGAGGTGGCGAATCAAAGGCGGTGAAACTGAGATGGGGAATCAGGGCAGGCAATCAGAGGCAGGGAATCAGAGCTGGGGAATCAGAGGTGGGGAATCAGAGCTGGGGAAACAGAGGCGGGGAATCAGATATGGGGAATCAGAGGTGGGGAATCAGGGGCGGGGAATCAGTGGCACGGAATCAGAGGCCGGGAATAAAAGGCGGGGAATCAGAGATGGGGAATCAGAGGCGGGGAATCAGAGTTGGGGAATCAGAGGAGGGGAATCAGATATGGGGAAACAGAGACCGGGAATCAGAGGCAGGGAAACAGAGGCGGGGAATCAGATATGGGGAATCAGAGGTGGGGAATTAGAGGTTGCGAATCAGAGGCGGGGAATCATAGGCGGGGAATCAGATATGGGGAATCAGAGGTGGGGAATCAGGGGCAGGGAATCAGTGGCAGGGAATCAGACGCGGGGAATCAGAGGCCGGGAATCAGAGGTGGGGAATCAGAGGCTGGGAATCAGAGGCAGGGAATCGGATGTGCGGAATCAGAGATGGGGAATCAGAGGTGGGGATTCAGAGGTGGTGAATCAGAGAAGGGGAATCAGAGGCTGGGAATCAGAGGCAGGGAATCAGACGCAGGGAATCAGAGGCGGGGATTCATAGCTGGCGAATTAGAGGAGGGGAATCAGAGTTGGGGAATCAGAGGCGGGGAATCATATATGGGGAATCAGAGGTGGGGAATCAGGGGCAGGGAATCAGTGGCAGGGAATCAGACGCGGGGAATCAGAGGCGGGGAATCAGAGGCAGGGAATCAGACACGGGGAATCAGAGGTGGGGAATCAGAGATGGGGAATCAGAGGCGGGGAATCAGAGGCAGGGAATCAGAGGCCGGGAATCAGATGCTGGGAATAAGAGGCCGGGAATAAGAGGTGGGGAAACAGAGGCGGGGAATCTGATATGGGGAATCAGAGGTGGGGAATCAGGGGCGGGGAATCAGTGGCAGGGAATCAGAGGCCGGGAATAAAAGACGGGGAATCAAAGCTGGGGAATCAGAGGCGGGGAATCAGAGTTGGGGAATCAGAGGAGGGGAATCAGATATGGGGAAACAGAGGCCGGGAATCAGAGGCAGGGAAACAGAGGCGGGGAATCAGATATGGGGAATCAGAGGTGGGGAATTAGAGGTTGCGAATCAGAGGCGGGGAATCAGAGGCGGGGAATCAGAGGCAGGGAATCGGATGTGCGGAAACAGAGATGGGGAATCAGAGGTGGGGATTCAGAGGTGGTGAATCAGAGAAGGGGAATCAGAGGCTGGGAATCAGAGGCAGGGAATCAGACGCAGGGAATCAGAGGCGGGGAATCATAGCTGGCGAATTAGAGGAGGGGAATCAGAGTTGGGGAATCAGAGGCGGGGAATCAGATATGGGGAAACAGAGGCGGGGAATCAGAGGCGGGGAAACAGAGGCGGGGAATCAGATATGGGGAATCAGAGGTGGGGAATCAGAGGCAGGGAATCAGATGTGCGGAATCAGAGATGTGGAATCAGAGGCAGGGAATCAGAATCAGAAGCAGGGAATCAGAGGCCGGGAATCAGAGTCCGGAATCAGATGCTGGGAATCAGAGGCCTGGAATCAGAGGCGGGGAATCAGAGGCAGGGAATCAGATGCGGGGAATCAGTGGCGGGGAATCAGAGCTGGGGAATCAGAGGCAGGGTATTAGAGTTGGGGAATAAGAGGCGGGGAATCAGATATGGGGAAACAGAGGTGGGGAATCAGAGGCGGGGAAACAGAGGCAGGGAATCAGATATGGGGAATCAGAGGCGGGGAATCAGAGGTGGGGAATCATAGGCAGGGAATCGGATGTGCGGAATCAGAGATGGGGAATCAGAGGCCGGGAATCAGAGGTGGTGAATCAGATATGGGGAATCAGAGGCGGGGAATCAGAGGCAGGGAATCAGACGCGGGGAATCAGAGGTGGGCAATCAGAGGCGGGGAATCAGATATGGGGAATCAGAGGCGGGGAATCAGAGGCGGGGAAACAGAGGCGGGGAATCAGATATGGGGAATCAGAGGTGGGGCATCAGAGGTTGTGAATCACAGATGGGGAATTAGAGGCGGGGAATCAGAGGCAGGGAATCAGACGCGGGGAATCAGAGGCGGGGATTCAGAGCTGGGGAATCAGAAGCGGGGAATCAGAGTTGGGGAATCAGAGGCGGGGAATCAGATATGGGGAATCAGAGGCAGGGAATCAGAGGCGGGGAATCAGAGGCAGGGAATCAGACGCGGGGAATCTGAGGCGGGGAATCAGAGCTGGGGAATCAGAGGTGGGGAATCAGAGTTGGGGAATCAGAGGCAGGGAATTGGATGTGCGGAATCAGAGATGGGGAATCAGAGGTGGGGAATCAGAGGCGGTGAATCAGAGATGGGGAATCAGAGGCGGGGAATCAGAGGCAGGAAATCAGACACGGGGATTCAGAGGCTGGGAATCAGCCGGTGGGAATCAAAGGCGGGGAATCAGAGCTGGGGAATCTGAGGCAGGGAATCAGAGTTGGGGCATCAGAGGTGGGGAATTAGATATGGGGAAACAGAGGCGGGGAATTAGATATGGGGAATCAGAGGTGGGGAATCAGAGGTGGTGAATCAGTGATGGGGAATCACAGGCGGGGAATCAGAGGCAGGGAATAGAACGCGGGGAATCAGAGGCATGGAATCAGAGCTGGGGAATCAGAGGCGGGGAATCATAGTTGGGAATCAGAGGCGGGGAATCAGATATGGGGAAACAGAGGCGGGGAATCAGAGGCGGGGAAACAGAGGCGGGGAATCAGATATGGGGAATCGGATGCAGGGAATCAGAGGCGGGGAATCAGAGCTGGGGAATCAGAGGCGGGGAATCAGAGTTGGGGCATCAGAGGTGGGGAATTAGATATGGGGAAACAGAGGCGGGGAATCAGAGGCGGGGAAACAGAGGCGGGGAAACAGATATGGGGAATCAGAGGTGGGGAATCAGAGGCAGGGAATCAGATGTGCGGAATGAGAGATGGGGAATCAGAGGCAGGGAATCAGAATCAGAAGCGGGGAATCAGAGGCCGGGAATCAGAGGCCGGGAATCAGATGCTGGGAATAAGAGGCCGGGAATCAGAGGTGGGGAATCAGAGTCCGGGAATCAGAGATGGGGATTCAGAGGCGGGGAATGAGATATGGAGAATCAGAGGCGGGGAATCAGAGGCGGGGAAACAGAGGTGGGGAATCAGATATGGGGAACCAGAGGTGGCGAATCAAAGGCGGTGAATCAGAGATGGGGAATCAGAGGCGGGGAATCAGAGGCAGGGAATCAGATGCGGGGAATCAGAGGCGGGGAATCGGAGCTGGCGAATCAGAGGCGGGGAATCAGAGGTGGGCAATCAGAGGCGGGGAATCAGATATGGGGAATCAGAGGCGGGGAATCAGAGGCGGGGAAACAGATGCGGGGAATCAAATATAGGGAATCAGAGGTGGGGAATCAGAGGTTGTGAATCAGAGATGGGGAATCAAGGCGGGGAATCAGAGGCAGGGAATCAGACGCGGGGAATCAGAGGCGGGGATTCAGAGCTGGGGAATCAGAGGCGGGGAATCAGAGTTGGGGAATCAGAGGCAGGGAATCAGGGGCAGGGAATCAGTGGCAGGGAATCAGAGGCGGGGAATCAGAGGCGGGGAATCAGAGGCAGGGAATCAGACACGGGAAATCAGAGGCGGGGAATCAGAGATGGGGAATCAGAGGCGGGGAATCAGAGGCAGGGAATCGGATGCCGGGAATCAGAGTCGGGGAATCAGAGCTAGGGAATCAGAGGCGGGGAATCAGATATGGGGAAACAGAGGCGGGGAATCAGAGGCGGGGAAACAGAGGCGGGTAATCAGACATGGGGAATCAGATGCGGGGAATCAGAGGCGGGGAATCAGAGCTGGGGAATCAGAGGCGGGGAATCAGAGCTGGGGAATCTGAGGCAGGGAATCAGAGTTGGGGCATCAGAGGTGGGGAATTAGATATGGGGAAACAGAGGCGGGGAATTAGATATGGGGAATCAGAGGTGGGGAATCAGAGGTGGTGAATCAGTGATGGGGAATCACAGGCGGGGAATCAGAGGCAAGGAATAGAACGCGGGGAATCAGAGGCAGGGAATCAGAGCTGGGGAATCAGAGGCGGGGAATCATAGTTGGGAATCAGAGGCGGGGAATCAGATATGGGGAAACAGAGGCGGGGAATCAGAGGCGGGGAAACAGAGGCGGGGAATCAGATATGGGGAATCGGATGCAGGGAATCAGAGGCGGGGAATCAGAGCTGGGGAATCAGAGGCGGGGAATCAGAGTTGGGGCATCAGAGGTGGGGAATTAGATATGGGGAAACAGAGGCGGGGAATCAGAGGCGGGGAAACAGAGGCGGGGAATCAGATATGGGGAATCAGAGGTGGGGAATCAGAGGCAGGGAATCAGATGTGCGGAATCAGAGATGGGGAATCAGAGGCAGGGAATCAGAATCAGAAGCGGGGAATCAGAGGCCGGGAATCAGAGGCCGGGAATCAGATGCTGGGAATAAGAGGCCGGGAATCAGAGGTGGGGAATCAGAGTCCGGGAATCAGAGATGGGGATTCAGAGGCGGGGAATGAGATATGGAGAATCAGAGGCGGGGAATCAGAGGCGGGGAAACAGAGGTGGGGAATCAGATATGGGGAACCAGAGGTGGCGAATCAAAGGCGGTGAATCAGAGATGGGGAATCAGAGGCGGGGAATCAGAGGCAGGGAATCAGATGCGGGGAATCAGAGGCGGGGAATCGGAGCTGGCAAATCAGAGGCGGGGAATCAGAGGTGGGCAATCAGAGGCGGGGAATCAGATATGGGGAATCAAAGGCGGGGAATCAGAGGCGGGGAAACAGATGCGGGGAATCAAATATAGGGAATCAGAGGTGGGGAATCAGAGGTTGTGAATAAGAGATGGGGAATCAAGGCGGGGAATCAGAGGCAGGGAATCAGACGCGGGGAATCAGAGGCGGGGATTCAGAGCTGGGGAATCAGAGGCGGGGAATCAGAGTTGGGGAATCAGAGGCAGGGAATCAGGGGCAGGGAATCAGTGGCAGGGAATCAGAGGCGGGGAATCAGAGGCGGGGAATCAGAGGCAGAGAATCAGACATGGGGAATCAGAGGCGGGGAATCAGAGATGGGGAATCAGAGGCGGGGAATCAGAGGCAGGGAATCGGATGCCGGGAATCAGAAGCGGGGAATCAGAGCTAGGGAATCAGAGGCGGGGAATCAGAGTTGGGGAATCAGAGGCGGGGAATCAGATATGGGGAAATAGAGGCGGGGAAACAGATATGGGGAATCAGAGGTGTGGAATCAGAGGTTGGGAATCAGAGGAAGGGAATCAGAGTCGGGTAAACAGAGGCGGGGAATCAGATATGGGGAATCAGAGGTGGCGAATCAAAGGCGGTGAAACAGAGATGGGGAATCAGGGCAGGGAATCAGAGGAAGGGAATCAAACACGGGGAATCAGAGCTGGGGAATCAGAGGCGGGGAATCAGAGTTGGGAATCAGAGGCGGGGAATCAGAGTCGGGGAAACAGAGGCGGGGAATCAGATATGGGGAATCAGAGGTGGGGAATCCGAGGTTGGGAATCAGAGGCAGGGAATCAGAGGCGGGGAATCAGAGGCGGAGAATCAGAGGAAGGGAATCAGATTGCTGAATCGGAGATGGGGAATCAGAGGCAGGGAATCAGAGGCGGGGAATCAGAGGCGGGGAATCAGAGGCCGGGAATCAGATATGGGGAAACAGAGGCGGGGAATCCGAGGCGGGGAAACAGAGGAGGGGAATCAGATATGGGGAATCAGAGGTGGGGAATCAGAGGTTGGGAATCAGAGGCAGGGAATCAGAGGCTTGGAATCAGATGCAGGGAATCAGATGCGGGGAATCAGAGGCGGGGAATCAGAGCTGGGGAATCAGAGGTGGGGAATCAGATTTGGGGAATCAGAGGCGGGGACTTAGACATTGGGAAACAGAGGCGGGGAATCAGAGGCGGGGAAACAGAGGCGGGGAATCAGATATGGGGAATCAGAGGTGGGGAATCAGAGGCAGGGAATCAGATGTGCGGAATCAGAGATGGGGAATCAGAGGCAGGGAATCAGAATCAGAAGCAGGGAATCAGAGGCCGGGAATCAGAGGCCGGAATCAGATGCTGGGAATCAGAGGCCTGGAATCAGAGGCGGGGAATCAGAGGCAGGGAATCAGATGCGGGGAATCAGAGGCGGGGAATCAGAGCTGGGGAATCAGAGGCGGGGTATTAGAGTTGGGGAATCAGAGGCGGGGAATCAGATATGGGGAAACAGAGGTGGGGAATCAGAGGTGGGGAAACAGAGGCAGGGAATCAGATATGGGGAATCAGAGGCGGGGATTCAGAGGTGGGGAATCATAGGCAGGGAATCGGATGTGCGGAATCAGAGATGGGGAATCAGAGGCCGGGAATCAGAGGTGGTGAATCAGAGATGGGGAATCAGAGGCGGGGAATCAGAGGCAGGGAATCAGACGCGGGGAATCAGAGGTGGGCAATCAGAGGCGGGGAATCAGATATGGGGAATCAGAGGCGGGGAATCAGAGGCGGGGAAACAGTGGCCGGGAATCAGATATGGGGAATCAGAGGCGGGGAATGAGAGGCAGGGAATCAGACACGGGGATTCAGAGGCGGGGATTCAGAGCTGGGGAATCAGAGGTGGGGAATCAGAGTTGGGGAATCAGAGGCGGGGAATCAGATATGGGGAATCAGAGGCAGGGAATCAGAGGCGGGAAAACAGAGGCGGGGAATCAGATATGGGGAATCAGAGGCGGGGAATCAGAGGCAGGGAATCAGACACGGGGAATCAGAGGCGGGGAATCAGAGATGGGGAATCAGAGGCTGGGAATCAGAGGCAGGGAATCGGATGCCGGGAATCAGAGGCGGGAAATCAGAGCTGGGGAATCAGAGGCGGGGAATCAGAGTTGGGGAATCAGAGGCGGCGAAGCAGATATGGGGAAATAGAGGCGGGGAATCAGACATGGGGAATCAGAGGCGTGGAATCAGATATGGGGAATCAGAGGCTGGGAATCAGAGGGGGGGAAACAGAGGCGGGGAATAAGATATTGGGAATCAGAGGTGGGGAATCAGGGGCGGGGAATCAGTGGCAGGGAATCAGAGGCGGGGAATCAGAGGCGGGGAATCAGAGGCAGGGAATTAGACACGGGGAATCAGAGGTGGGGAATCAGAGATGGGGAATCAGAGGCGGGGAATCACAGGCAGGGAATCAGACGCGGGGAATCAGAGGCGGGGTATCAGAGCTGGGGAATCAGAGATGGGGAATCAGAGGTGGGGAATCAGAGGCAGTGAATCAGAGATGGGGAATCAGAGGCGGGGAATCAGAGGCAGGAAATCAGACATGGGGATTCAGAGGCTGGGAATCAGACGGGGGGAATCAAAGGCGGGGAATCAGAGCTGGTGAATCAGAGGCAGGGAATCAGAGTTGGGGATTCAGAGGCGGGGAATCAGATATGGGGAAACAGAGGCGGGGAATCAGAGGCGGGCAAACAGAGGCGGGGAATTAGATATGGGGAATCAGAGGTGGGGAATCAGAGGTGGTGCATCAGAGATGGGGAATCACAGGCGGGGAATCAGAGGCAGGGAATAGAACGCGGGGAATCAGAGGCAGGGAATCAGAGCTGGGGAATCAGAGGCGGGGAATCAGATATGGGGAAACAGAGGCGGGGAATCAGAGGCGGGGAAACAGAGGCGGGTAATCAGACATGGGGAATCAGATGCGGGGAATCAGAGGCGGGGAATCAGAGGCGGGGAAACAGAGGTGGGGAATCAGATATGGGGAACCAGAGGTGGCGAATCATAGGCGGTGAATCAGAGATGGGGAATCAGAGGCGGGGAATCAGAGGCAGGGAATCAGAGGCGGGGAATCAGAGGCGGGGATTCAGAGGCAGGGAATCAGACACGGGGAATCAGAGGTGGGGAATCAGAGATGGGGAATCAGAGGCGGGGAATCAGAGGCAGGGAATCAGACGCAGGGAATCAGAGGTGGGGAATCAGAGCTGGGGAATCAGAGGTGGGGAATCAGAGTCGGGGAATCAGAGGCAGGGAATCGGATGTGCGGAATCAGAGATGGGGAATCAGAGGTGGGGAATCAGAGGCGGTGAATCAGAGATGGGGAATCAGAGGCGGGGAATCAGAGGCAGGAAATCAGACACGGGGATTCAGAGGCTGGGAATCAGACGGGGGGAATCAAAGGCGGGGAATCAGAGGCAGGGAATTAGACACGGGGAATCAGAGGTGGGGAATCAGAGATGGGGAATCAGAGGTGGGGAATCAGGGGCGGGTAATCAGTGGCAGGGAATGAGAGGCGGGGAATCAGAGGCGGGGATTCAGAGGCAGGGAATCAGACACGGGGAATCAGAGGTGGGGAATCAGAGATGGGGAATCAGAGGCGGGGAATCAGAGGCAGGGAGTCAGACGCAGGGAATCAGAGGCGGGGAATCAGAGCTGGGGAATCAGAGGTGGGGAATCAGAGTCGGGGAATCAGAGGCAGGGAATCGGATGTGCGGAATCAGAGATGGGCAATCAGAGGTGGGGAATCAGAGGCGGTGAATCAGAGATGGGGAATCAGAGGCGGGGAATCAGAGGCGGGGATTCAGAGGCAGGGAATCAGACACGGGGAATCAGAGGTGGGGAATAAGAGATGGGGAATCAGAGGTGGGGAATCAGAGGCAGGGAATCAGACGCAGGGAATCAGAGGCGGGGAATCAGATATGGGGAATCAGAAGTGGGGAATCAGGGGCAGGGAATCAGTGGCAGGGAATCAGAGGCGGGGAATCAGAGGCGGGGAATCAGAGGCAGGGAATCAGACACGGGGAATCAGAGGCGGGGAATCAGAGGCAGGGAATCGGATGCCGGAAATCAGAGGCGGGAAATCAGAGCTGGGGAATCAGAGGCGGGGAATCAGAGTTGGGGAATCAGAGGCGGCGAAGCAGATATGGGGAAATAGAGGCGGGGAATCAGATATGGGGAATCAGAGGCGGGGAATAAGATATGGGGAATCAGAGGTGGGGAATCAGGGGCGGGTAATCAGTGGCAGGGAATCAGAGGCGGGGAATCAGAGGCGGGGATTCAGAGGCAGGGAATCAGACACGGGGAATCAGAGGTGGGGAATCAGAGATGGGGAATCAGAGGCGGGGAATCAGAGGCAGGGAATCAGACGCAGGGAATCAGAGGTGGGGAATCAGAGCTGGGGAATCAGAGGTGGGGAGTCAGAGTCGGGGAATCAGAGGCAGGGAATCGGAGGCAGGAAATTAGACACGGGGATTCAGAGGCTGGGAATCAGACGGGGGGAATCAAAGGCGGGGAATCAGAGGCAGGGAATTAGACACGGGGAATCAGAGGTGGGGAATCAGAGATGGGGAATCAGAGGTGTGGAATCAGAGGTGGGCAATCAGAGGCGGGGAATCAGATATGGGGAATCAGAGGCGGGGAATCAGAGGCGGGGAAACAGAGGCCGGGAATCAGATATGGGGAATCAGAGGCGGGGAATGAGAGGCAGGGAATCAGACACTGGGAATCAGAGGCGGGGATTCAGAGCTGGGGAATCAGAGGTGGGGAATCAGAGTTGGGGAATCAGAGGCGGGGAATCAGATATGGGGAATCAGAGGCAGGGAATCAGAGGCGGGAAAACAGAGGCGGGAAATCAGATATGGGGAATCAGAGGTGGGGAATCAGGGGCGGGTAATCAGTGGCAGGGAATCAGAGGCGGGGAATCAGAGGCGGGGAATCAGAGGCGGGGATTCAGAGGCAGGGAATCAGACACGGGGAATCAGAGGTGGGGAATCAGAGATGGGGAATCAGAGGCGGGGAATCAGAGGCAGGGAATCAGACGCAGGGAATCAGAGGCGGGGAATCAGAGCTGGGGAATCAGAGGTGGGGAATCAGAGTCGGGGAATCAGAGGCAGGGAATCGGATGTGCGGAATCAGAGATGGGGAATCAGAGGTGGGGAATCAGAGGCGGGGATTCAGAGCTGGGGAATCAGAGGCGGGGATTCAGAGTTGGGGAATCAGAGGCAGGGAATCAGATATGGGGAATCAGAGGCGGGGAATCAGAGGCGGGGAAACAGAGGCGGGGATTCAGATATGGGGAATCAGAAGTGGGGAATCAGGGGCAGGGAATCAGTGGCAGGGAATCAGAGGCGGGGAATCAGAGGCGGGGAATCAGAGGCAGGGAATCAGACACGGGGAATCAGAGGCGGGGAATCAGAGGCAGGGAATCGGATGCCGGAAATCAGAGGCGGGAAATCAGAGCTGGGGAATCAGAGGCGGGGAATCAGAGTTGGGGAATCAGAGGCGGCGAAGCAGATATGGGGAAATAGAGGCGGGGAATCAGATATGGGGAATCAGAGGAGGGGAATCAGATATGGGGAATCAGAGGCTGGGAATCAGATGGGGGAAACAGAGGCGGGGAATAAGATATGGGGAATCAGAGGTGGGGAATCAGGGGCGGGTAATCAGTGGCAGGGAATCAGAGGCGGGGAATCAGAGGCGGGGATTCAGAGGCAGGGAATCAGACACGGGGAATCAGAGGTGGGGAATCAGAGATGGGGAATCAGAGGCGTGGAATCAGAGGCAGGGAATCAGACGCAGGGAATCAGAGGTGGGGAATCAGAGCTGGGGAATCAGAGGTGGGGAATCAGAGTCGGGGAATCAGAGGCAGGGAATCGGATGTGCGGAATCAGAGGTGGGGAATCAGAGGCGGTGAATCAGAGATGGGGAATCAGAGGCGGGGAATCAGAGGCAGGAAATCAGACACGGGGATTCAGAGGCTGGGAATCAGACGGGGGGAATCAAAGGCGGGGAATCAGAGGCAGGGAATTAGACACGGGGAATCAGAGGCGGGGAATCAGATATGGGGAATCAGAGGTGGGGAATCCGAGGTTGGGAATCAGAGGCAGGGAATCAGAGGCGGGGAATCAGAGGCGGAGAATCAGAGGAAGGGAATCAGATTGCTGAATCGGAGATGGGGAATCAGAGGCAGGGAATCAGAGGCGGGGAATCAGAGGCGGGGAATCAGAGGCCGGGAATCAGATATGGGGAAACAGAGGCGGGGAATCCGAGGCGGGGAAAAAGAGGCGGGGAATCAGATATGAGGAATCAGAGGTGGGGAATCAGAGGTTCGGAATCAGAGGCAGGGAATCAGAGGCTTGGAATCAGATGCAGGGAATCAGATGCGGGGAATCAGAGGCGGGGAATCAGAGCTGGGGAATCAGAGGTGGGGAATCAGATTTGGGGAATCAGAGGCAGGGACTTAGATATTGGGAAACAGAGGCGGGGAATCAGAGGCGGGGAAACAGAGGCGGGGAATCAGATATGGGGAATCAGAGGTGGGGAATCAGAGGCAGGGAATCAGATGTGCGGAATCAGAGATGGGGAATCAGAGGCAGGGAATCAGAATCAGAAGCAGGGAATCAGAGGCCGGGAATCAGAGGCCGGAATCAGATGCTGGGAATCAGAAGCCTGGAATCAGAGGCGGGGAATCAGAGGCAGGGAATCAGATGAGGGGAATCAGAGGCGGGGAATCAGAGCTGGGCAAACAGAGGTGGGGAATTAGATATGGGGAATCAGAGGTGGGGAATCAGAGGTGGTGCATCAGAGATGGGGAATCACAGGCGGGGAATCAGAGGCAGGGAATAGAACGCGGGGAATCAGAGGCAGGGAATCAGAGCTGGGGAATCAGAGGCGGGGAATCAGATATGGGGAAACAGAGGCGGGGAATCAGAGGCGGGGAAACAGAGGCGGGTAATCAGACATGGGGAATCAGATGCGGGGAATCAGAGGCGGGGAATCAGAGCTGGGGAATCAGAGGCGGGGAATCAGAGTTGGGGCATCAGAGGTGGGGAATTAGATATGGGGAAACAGAGGCGGGGAATCAGAGGCGGGGAAACAGAGGCGGGGAATCAGATATGGGGAATCAGAGGTGGGGAATCAGAGGCAGGGAATCAGATGTGCGGAATCAGAGATGGGGAATCAGAGGCAGGGAATCAGAATCAGAAGCGGGGAATCAGAGGCCGGGAATCAGAGGCCGGGAATCAGATGCTTGGAATAAGAGGCCGGGAATCAGAGCTGGGGAATCAGAGTCCGGGAATCAGAGATGGGGATTCAGAGGCGGGGAATGAGATATGGAGAATCAGAGGCGGGGAATCAGAGGCGGGGAAACAGAGGTGGGGAATCAGATATGGGGAATCAGAGGTGGCGAATCAAAGGCGGTGAATCAGAGATGTGGAATCAGAGGCGGGGAATCAGAGGCAGGGAATCAGATGCGGGGATTCAGAGACGGGGAATCAGAGCTGGCGAATCAGAGGCGGGGAATCAGAGGCGGGGAAACAGAGGCGGGGAATCAGATATGGGGAATCAGAGGTGGGGAATCAGAGGTTGTGAATCAGAGATGGGGAATCAAGGCGGGGAATCAGAGGCAGGGAATCAGACGCGGGGAATCAGAGGCGGGGATTCAGAGCTGGGGAATCAGAGGCGGGGAATCAGAGTTGGGGAATCAGAGGCAGGGAATCAGATATGTGGAATCAGAGGCGGGGAATCAGAGGCGGGGAAACAGAGGCGGGGAATCAGATATGGGGAATCAGAGGCGGTGAATCAGAGGCGGGGAATCAGAGGCAGGGAATCAGACACGGGGAATCAGAGGCGGGGAATCAGAGATGGGGAATCAGAGGCGGGGAATCAGAGGCAGGGAATCGGACGCCGGGAATCAGAGGCGGGGAATCAGAGCTGGGGAATCAGAGGCGGGGAATCAGAGTTGGGGAATCAGAGGCGGGGAATCAGATATGGGGTAATAGAGGCGGGGAATCAGATATGGGGAATCAGAGGTGTGGAATCAGAGGTTGGGAATCAGAGGCAGGGAATCAGAGGCGGGGAAACAGAGGCGGGTAATCAGATATGGGGAATCAGAGGTGGCGAATCAAAGGCGGTGAAACAGAGATGGGGAATCAGGGCAGGGAATCAGAGGCAGGGAATCAGAGCTGGGGAATCAGAGGTGGGGAATCAGAGCTGGGGAAACAGAGGCGGGGAATCAGATATGGGGAATCAGAGGTGGGGAATCAGGGGCGGGGAATCAGAGGCAGGGAATCAGAGGCCGGGAATAAAAGGCGGGGAATCAGAGATGGGGAATCAGAGGCGGGGAATCAGAGTTGGGGAATCAGAGGAGGGGAATCAGATATGGGGAAACAGAGACCGGGAATCAGAGGCAGGGAAACAGAGGCGGGGAATCAGATATGGGGAATCAGAGGTGGGGAATTAGAGCTTGCGAATCAGAGGCGGGGAATCAGAGGCGGGGAATCAGAGGCAGGGAATCGGATGTGCGGAATCAGAGATGGGGAATCAGAGGTGGGGATTCAGAGGTGGTGAATCAGAGAAGGGGAATCAGAGGCTGGAAATCAGAGGCAGGGAATCAGATGCAGGGAATCAGAGGCGGGGAATCATAGCTGGCGAATTAGAGGAGGGGAATCAGAGGAGGGGAATCAGAGTTGGGGAATCAGATATGGGGAAACAGAGGCGGGGAATCAGAGGTGGGGAAACAGAGGTGGGGAATCAGATATGGGGAATCAGAGGTGGGGAATCAGGGGCAGGGAATCAGTGGCAGGGAATCAGACGCGGGGAATCAGAGGCGGGGAATCAGAGGCGGGGAATCAGAGGCGGGGAATCAGAGGCAGGGAATCGGATGTGCGGAATCAGAGATGGGGAATCAGAGGTGGGGATTCAGAGGTGGTGAATCAGAGAAGGGGAATCAGAGGCTGGGAATCAGAGGCAGGGAATCAGACGCAGGGAATCAGAGGCGGTGAATCATAGCTGGCGAATTAGAGGAGGGGAATCAGAGTTGGGGAATCAGAGGCGGGGAATCATATATGGGGAATCAGAGGTGGGGAATCAGGGGCAGGGAATCAGTGGCAGGGAATCAGAGGCGGGGAATCATAGCTGGCGAATTAGAGGAGGGGAATCAGAGTTGGGGAAACAGAGGCGGGGAATCAGATATGGGGAATCAGAGGTGGGGAATCAGGGGCAGGGAATCAGTGGCAGGGAATCAGACGCGGGGAATCAGAGGCGGGGAATCAGAGGCAGGGAATCAGACACGGGGAATCAGAGGCGGGGAATCAGAGATTGGGAATCAGAGGCGGGGAATCAGAGGCAGGGAATCAGAGGCCGGAAATAAGATGCTGGGTATAAGAGGCCGGGAATCAGAGGTGGGGAAACAGAGGCGGGGAATCAGATATGGGGAATCAGAGGTGGGGAATCAGGGGCGGGGAATCAGTGGCAGGGAATCAGAGGCCGGGAATAAAAGGCGGGGAATCAGAGCTGGGGAATCAGAGGCGGGGAATCAGAGTTGGGGAATCAGAGGAGGGGAATCAGATATCGGGAAACAGAGGCCGGGAATCAGAGGCAGGGAAACAGAGGCGGGGAATCAGATATGGGGAATCAGAGGTGAGGAATTAGAGGTTGCGAATCAGAGGCGGGGAATCAGAGGCGGGGAATCAGAGGCAGGGAATCAGACGCAGGGAATCAGAGGCGGGGAATCATAGCTGGCGAATTAGAGGAGGGGAATCAGAGGTTGGGAATCAGAGGCGGGGAATCAGATGTGGGGAAACAGAGGCGGGGAATCAGAGGCGGGGAAACAGAGGCGGGGAATCAGATATGGGGAATCAGAGGTGGGGAATCAGAGGCAGGGAATCAGATGTGCGGAATCAGAGATGGGGAATCAGAGGCAGGGAATCAGAATCAGAAGCAGGGAATCAGAGGCCGGGAATCAGAGGCCGGAATCAGATGCTGGGAATCAGAGGCCTGGAATCAGAGGCGGGGAAAATGAGGCAGGGAATCAGATGCGGGGAATCAGAGGCGGGGAATCAGAGCTGGGGAATCAGAGGCAGGGTATTAGAGTTGGGGAATCAGAGGCGGGGAATCAGATATGGGGAAACAGAGGTGGGGAATCAGAGGCGGGGAAACAAAGGCAGGGAATCAGATATGGGGAATCAGAGGCGGGGAATCAGAGGTGGGGAATCATAGGCAGGGAATCGGATGTGCGGAATCAGAGATGGGGAATCAGAGGCCGGGAATCAGAGGTGGTGAATCAGATATGGGGAATCAGAGGCTGGGAATCAGAGGCAGGGAATCAGACGCAGGGAATCAGAGGCGGTGAATCATAGCTGGCGAATTAGAGGAGGGGAATCAGAGTTGGGGAATCAGAGGCGGGGAATCAGATATGGGGAATCAGAGGCGGTGAATCAGAGGCGGGGAATCAGAGGCAGGGAATCAGACACGGGGAATCAGAGGCGGGGAATCAGAGATGGGGAATCAGAGGCGGGGAATCAGAGGCAGGGAATCGGACGCCGGGAATCAGAGGCGGGGAATCAGAGCTGGGGAATCAGAGGCGGGGAATCAGAGTTGCGGAATCAGAGGCGGGGAATCAGATATGGGGTAATAGAGGCGGGGAATCAGATATGGGGAATCAGAGGTGTGGAATCAGAGGTTGGGAATCAGAGGCAGGGAATCAGAGGCGGGGAAACAGAGGCGGGTAATCAGCTATGGGGAATCAGAGGTGGCGAATCAAAGGCGGTGAAACAGAGATGGGGAATCAGGGCAGGGAATCAGAGGCAGGGAATCAGAGCTGGGGAATCAGAGGTGGGGAATCAGAGCTGGGGAAACAGAGGCGGGGAATCAGATATGGGGAATCAGAGGTGGGGAATCAGGGGCGGGGAATCAGAGGCAGGGAATCAGAGGCCGGGAATAAAAGGCGGGGAATCAGAGATGGGGAATCAGAGGCGGGGAATCAGAGTTGGGGAATCAGAGGAGGGGAATCAGATATGGGGAAACAGAGACCGGGAATCAGAGGCAGGGAAACAGAGGCGGGGAATCAGATATGGGGAATCAGAGGTGGGGAATTAGAGCTTGCGAATCAGAGGCGGGGAATCAGAGGCGGGGAATCAGAGGCAGGGAATCGGATGTGCGGAATCAGAGATGGGGAATCAGAGGTGGGGATTCAGAGGTGGTGAATCAGAGAAGGGGAATCAGAGGCTGGAAATCAGAGGCAGGGAATCAGATGCAGGGAATCAGAGGCGGGGAATCATAGCTGGCGAATTAGAGGAGGGGAATCAGAGGAGGGGAATCAGAGTTGGGGAATCAGATATGGGGAAACAGAGGCGGGGAATCAGAGGTGGGGAAACAGAGGCGGGGAATCAGATATGGGGAATCAGAGGTGGGGAATCAGGGGCAGGGAATCAGTGGCAGGGAATCAGACGCGGGGAATCAGAGGCGGGGAATCAGAGGCGGGGAATCAGAGGCGGGGAATCAGAGGCAGGGAATCGGATGTGCGGAATCAGAGATGGGGAATCAGAGGTGGGGATTCAGAGGTGGTGAATCAGAGAAGGGGAATCAGAGGCTGGGAATCAGAGGCAGGGAATCAGACGCAGGGAATCAGAGGCGGTGAATCATAGCTGGCGAATTAGAGGAGGGGAATCAGAGTTGGGGAATCAGAGGCGGGGAATCATATATGGGGAATCAGAGGTGGGGAATCAGGGGCAGGGAATCAGTGGCAGGGAATCAGAGGCGGGGAATCATAGCTGGCGAATTAGAGGAGGGGAATCAGAGTTGGGGAAACAGAGGCGGGGAATCAGATATGGGGAATCAGAGGTGGGGAATCAGGGGCAGGGAATCAGTGGCAGGGAATCAGACGCGGGGAATCAGAGGCGGGGAATCAGAGGCAGGGAATCAGACACGGGGAATCAGAGGCGGGGAATCAGAGATTGGGAATCAGAGGCGGGGAATCAGAGGCAGGGAATCAGAGGCCGGAAATAAGATGCTGGGTATAAGAGGCCGGGAATCAGAGGTGGGGAAACAGAGGCGGGGAATCAGATATGGGGAATCAGAGGTGGGGAATCAGGGGCGGGGAATCAGTGGCAGGGAATCAGAGGCCGGGAATAAAAGGCGGGGAATCAGAGCTGGGGAATCAGAGGCGGGGAATCAGAGTTGGGGAATCAGAGGAGGGGAATCAGATATCGGGAAACAGAGGCCGGGAATCAGAGGCAGGGAAACAGAGGCGGGGAATCAGATATGGGGAATCAGAGGTGAGGAATTAGAGGTTGCGAATCAGAGGCGGGGAATCAGAGGCGGGGAATCAGAGGCAGGGAATCAGACGCAGGGAATCAGAGGCGGGGAATCATAGCTGGCGAATTAGAGGAGGGGAATCAGAGGTTGGGAATCAGAGGCGGGGAATCAGATGTGGGGAAACAGAGGCGGGGAATCAGAGGCGGGGAAACAGAGGCGGGGAATCAGATATGGGGAATCAGAGGTGGGGAATCAGAGGCAGGGAATCAGATGTGCGGAATCAGAGATGGGGAATCAGAGGCAGGGAATCAGAATCAGAAGCAGGGAATCAGAGGCCGGGAATCAGAGGCCGGAATCAGATGCTGGGAATCAGAGGCCTGGAATCAGAGGCGGGGAAAATGAGGCAGGGAATCAGATGCGGGGAATCAGAGGCGGGGAATCAGAGCTGGGGAATCAGAGGCAGGGTATTAGAGTTGGGGAATCAGAGGCGGGGAATCAGATATGGGGAAACAGAGGTGGGGAATCAGAGGCGGGGAAACAAAGGCAGGGAATCAGATATGGGGAATCAGAGGCGGGGAATCAGAGGTGGGGAATCATAGGCAGGGAATCGGATGTGCGGAATCAGAGATGGGGAATCAGAGGCCGGGAATCAGAGGTGGTGAATCAGATATGGGGAATCAGAGGCGGGGAATCAGAGGCAGGGAATCAGACGCGGGGAATCAGAGGTGGGCAATCAGAGGCGGGGAATCAGATATGGGGAATCAGAGGTGGGGAATCAGAGGCGGGGAAACAGAGGCGGGGAATCAGATATGGGGAATCAGAGGTGGGGCATCAGAGGTTGTGAATCACAGATGGGGAATTAGAGGCGGGGAATCAGAGGCAGGGAATCAGACGCGGGGAATCAGAGGCGGGGATTCAGAGTTGGGGAATCAGAGGCGGCGAAGCAGATATGGGGAAATAGAGGCGGGGTATCAGACATGGGGAATCAGAGGCGTGGAATCAGATATGGGGAATCAGAGGCTGGGAATCAGAGGGGGGGAAACAGAGGCGGGGAATAAGATATTGGGAATCAGAGGTGGGGAATCAGGGGCGGGGAATCAGTGGCAGGGAATCAGAGGCGGGGAATCAGAGGCGGGGAATCAGAGGCAGGGAATTAGACACGGGGAATCAGAGGTGGGGAATCAGAGATGGGGAATCAGAGGCGGGGAATCACAGGCAGGGAATCAGACGCGGGGAATCAGAGGCGGGGTATCAGAGCTGGGGAATCAGAGGTGGGGAATCAGAGTCGGGGAATCATAGGCAGGGAATCGGATGTGCGGAATCAGAGATGGGGAATCAGAGGTGGGGAATCAGAGGCAGTGAATCAGAGATGGGGAATCAGAGGCGGGGAATCAGAGGCAGGAAATCAGACATGGGGATTCAGAGGCTGGGAATCAGACGGGGGGAATCAAAGGCGGGGAATCAGAGCTGGTGAATCAGAGGCAGGGAATCAGAGTTGGGGATTCAGAGGCGGGGAATCAGATATGGGGAAACAGAGGCGGGGAATCAGAGGCGGGCAAACAGAGGCGGGGAATTAGATATGGGGAATCAGAGGTGGGGAATCAGAGGTGGTGCATCAGAGATGGGGAATCACAGGCGGGGAATCAGAGGCAGGGAATAGAACGCGGGGAATCAGAGGCAGGGAATCAGAGCTGGGGAATCAGAGGCGGGGAATCAGATATGGGGAAACAGAGGCGGGGAATCAGAGGCGGGGAAACAGAGGCGGGTAATCAGACATGGGGAATCAGATGCGGGGAATCAGAGGCGGGGAATCAGAGGCGGGGAAACAGAGGTGGGGAATCAGATATGGGGAACCAGAGGTGGCGAATCATAGGCGGTGAATCAGAGATGGGGAATCAGAGGCGGGGAATCAGAGGCAGGGAATCAGAGGCGGGGAATCAGAGGCGGGGATTCAGAGGCAGGGAATCAGACACGGGGAATCAGAGGTGGGGAATCAGAGATGGGGAATCAGAGGCGGGGAATCAGAGGCAGGGAATCAGACGCAGGGAATCAGAGGTGGGGAATCAGAGCTGGGGAATCAGAGGTGGGGAATCAGAGTCGGGGAATCAGAGGCAGGGAATCGGATGTGCGGAATCAGAGATGGGGAATCAGAGGTGGGGAATCAGAGGCGGTGAATCAGAGATGGGGAATCAGAGGCGGGGAATCAGAGGCAGGAAATCAGACACGGGGATTCAGAGGCTGGGAATCAGACGGGGGGAATCAAAGGCGGGGAATCAGAGGCAGGGAATTAGACACGGGGAATCAGAGGTGGGGAATCAGAGATGGGGAATCAGAGGTGGGGAATCAGGGGCGGGTAATCAGTGGCAGGGAATGAGAGGCGGGGAATCAGAGGCGGGGATTCAGAGGCAGGGAATCAGACACGGGGAATCAGAGGTGGGGAATCAGAGATGGGGAATCAGAGGCGGGGAATCAGAGGCAGGGAGTCAGACGCAGGGAATCAGAGGCGGGGAATCAGAGCTGGGGAATCAGAGGTGGGGAATCAGAGTCGGGGAATCAGAGGCAGGGAATCGGATGTGCGGAATCAGAGATGGGCAATCAGAGGTGGGGAATCAGAGGCGGTGAATCAGAGATGGGGAATCAGAGGCGGGGAATCAGAGGCGGGGATTCAGAGGCAGGGAATCAGACACGGGGAATCAGAGGTGGGGAATCAGAGATGGGGAATCAGAGGTGGGGAATCAGAGGCAGGGAATCAGACGCAGGGAATCAGAGGCGGGGAATCAGATATGGGGAATCAGAAGTGGGGAATCAGGGGCAGGGAATCAGTGGCAGGGAATCAGAGGCGGGGAATCAGAGGCGGGGAATCAGAGGCAGGGAATCAGACACGGGGAATCAGAGGCGGGGAATCAGAGGCAGGGAATCGGATGCCGGAAATCAGAGGCGGGAAATCAGAGCTGGGGAATCAGAGGCGGGGAATCAGAGTTGGGGAATCAGAGGCGGCGAAGCAGATATGGGGAAATAGAGGCGGGGAATCAGATATGGGGAATCAGAGGCGGGGAATAAGATATGGGGAATCAGAGGTGGGGAATCAGGGGCGGGTAATCAGTGGCAGGGAATCAGAGGCGGGGAATCAGAGGCGGGGATTCAGAGGCAGGGAATCAGACACGGGGAATCAGAGGTGGGGAATCAGAGATGGGGAATCAGAGGCGGGGAATCAGAGGCAGGGAATCAGACGCAGGGAATCAGAGGTGGGGAATCAGAGCTGGGGAATCAGAGGTGGGGAGTCAGAGTCGGGGAATCAGAGGCAGGGAATCGGAGGCAGGAAATCAGACACGGGGATTCAGAGGCTGGGAATCAGACGGGGGGAATCAAAGGCGGGGAATCAGAGGCAGGGAATTAGACACGGGGAATCAGAGGTGGGGAATCAGAGATGGGGAATCAGAGGTGGGGAATCAGAGGTGGGCAATCAGAGGCGGGGAATCAGATATGGGGAATCAGAGGCGGGGAATCAGAGGCGGGGAAACAGAGGCCGGGAATCAGATATGGGGAATCAGAGGCGGGGAATGAGAGGCAGGGAATCAGACACTGGGAATCAGAGGCGGGGATTCAGAGCTGGGGAATCAGAGGTGGGGAATCAGAGTTGGGGAATCAGAGGCGGGGAATCAGATATGGGGAATCAGAGGCAGGGAATCAGAGGCGGGAAAACAGAGGCGGGAAATCAGATATGGGGAATCAGAGGTGGGGAATCAGGGGCGGGTAATCAGTGGCAGGGAATCAGAGGCGGGGAATCAGAGGCGGGGATTCAGAGGCAGGGAATCAGACACGGGGAATCAGAGGTGGGGAATCAGAGATGGGGAATCAGAGGCGGGGAATCAGAGGCAGGGAATCAGACGCAGGGAATCAGAGGCGGGGAATCAGAGCTGGGGAATCAGAGGTGGGGAATCAGAGTCGGGGAATCAGAGGCAGGGAATCGGATGTGCGGAATCAGAGATGGGGAATCAGAGGTGGGGAATCAGAGGCGGGGATTCAGAGCTGGGGAATCAGAGGCGGGGATTCAGAGTTGGGGAATCAGAGGCAGGGAATCATATATGGGGAATCAGAGGCGGGGAATCAGAGGCGGGGAAACAGAGGCGGGGAATCAGATATGGGGAATCAGAAGTGGGGAATCAGGGGCAGGGAATCAGTGGCAGGGAATCAGAGGCGGGGAATCAGAGGCGGGGAATCAGAGGCAGGGAATCAGACACGGGGAATCAGAGGCGGGGAATCAGAGGCAGGGAATCGGATGCCGGAAATCAGAGGCGGGAAATCAGAGCTGGGGAATCAGAGGCGGGGAATCAGAGTTGGGGAATCAGAGGCGGCGAAGCAGATATGGGGAAATAGAGGCGGGGAATCAGATATGGGGAATCAGAGGAGGGGAATCAGATATGGGGAATCAGAGGCTGGGAATCAGATGGGGGAAACAGAGGCGGGGAATAAGATATGGGGAATCAGAGGTGGGGAATCAGGGGCGGGTAATCAGTGGCAGGGAATCAGAGGCGGGGAATCAGAGGCGGGGATTCAGAGGCAGGGAATCAGACACGGGGAATCAGAGGTGGGGAATCAGAGATGGGGAATCAGAGGCGGGGAATCAGAGGCAGGGAATCAGACGCAGGGAATCAGAGGTGTGGAATCAGAGCTGGGGAATCAGAGGTGGGGAATCAGAGTCGGGGAATCAGAGGCAGGGAATCGGATGTGCGGAATCAGAGGTGGGGAATCAGAGGCGGTGAATCAGAGATGGGGAATCAGAGGCGGGGAATCAGAGGCAGGAAATCAGACACGGGGATTCAGAGGCTGGGAATCAGACGGGGGGAATCAAAGGCGGGGAATCAGAGGCAGGGAATTAGACACGGGGAATCAGAGGCGGGGAATCAGATATGGGGAATCAGAGGTGGGGAATCCGAGGTTGGGAATCAGAGGCAGGGAATCAGAGGCGGGGAATCAGAGGCGGAGAATCAGAGGAAGGGAATCAGATTGCTGAATCGGAGATGGGGAATCAGAGGCAGGGAATCAGAGGCGGGGAATCAGAGGCGGGGAATCAGAGGCCGGGAATCAGATATGGGGAAACAGAGGCGGGGAATCCGAGGTGGGGAAAAAGAGGCGGGGAATCAGATATGGGGAATCAGAGGTGGGGAATCAGAGGTTCGGAATCAGAGGCAGGGAATCAGAGGCTTGGAATCAGATGCAGGGAATCAGATGCGGGGAATCAGAGGCGGGGAATCAGAGCTGGGGAATCAGAGGTGGGGAATCAGATTTGGGGAATCAGAGGCAGGGACTTAGATATTGGGAAACAGAGGCGGGGAATCAGAGGCGGGGAAACAGAGGCGGGGAATCAGATATGGGGAATCAGAGGTGGGGAATCAGAGGCAGGGAATCAGATGTGCGGAATCAGAGATGGGGAATCAGAGGCAGGGAATCAGAATCAGAAGCAGGGAATCAGAGGCCGGGAATCAGAGGCCGGAATCAGATGCTGGGAATCAGAGGCCTGGAATCAGAGGCGGGGAATCAGAGGCAGGGAATCAGATGAGGGGAATCAGAGGCGGGGAATCAGAGCTGGGCAAACAGAGGTGGGGAATTAGATATGGGGAATCAGAGGTGGGGAATCAGAGGTGGTGCATCAGAGATGGGGAATCACAGGCGGGGAATCAGAGGCAGGGAATAGAACGCGGGGAATCAGAGGCAGGGAATCAGAGCTGGGGAATCAGAGGCGGGGAATCAGATATGGGGAAACAGAGGCGGGGAATCAGAGGCGGGGAAACAGAGGCGGGTAATCAGACATGGGGAATCAGATGCGGGGAATCAGAGGCGGGGAATCAGAGCTGGGGAATCAGAGGCGGGGAATCAGAGTTGGGGCATCAGAGGTGGGGAATTAGATATGGGGAAACAGAGGCGGGGAATCAGAGGCGGGGAAACAGAGGCGGGGAATCAGATATGGGGAATCAGAGGTGGGGAATCAGAGGCAGGGAATCAGATGTGCGGAATCAGAGATGGGGAATCAGAGGCAGGGAATCAGAATCAGAAGCGGGGAATCAGAGGCCGGGAATCAGAGGCCGGGAATCAGATGCTTGGAATAAGAGGCCGGGAATCAGAGCTGGGGAATCAGAGTCCGGGAATCAGAGATGGGGATTCAGAGGCGGGGAATGAGATATGGAGAATCAGAGGCGGGGAATCAGAGGCGGGGAAACAGAGGTGGGGAATCAGATATGGGGAATCAGAGGTGGCGAATCAAAGGCGGTGAATCAGAGATGTGGAATCAGAGGCGGGGAATCAGAGGCAGGGAATCAGATGCGGGGATTCAGAGACGGGGAATCAGAGCTGGCGAATCAGAGGCGGGGAATCAGAGGCGGGGAAACAGAGGCGGGGAATCAGATATGGGGAATCAGAGGTGGGGAATCAGAGGTTGTGAATCAGAGATGGGGAATCAAGGCGGGGAATCAGAGGCAGGGAATCAGACGCGGGGAATCAGAGGCGGGGATTCAGAGCTGGGGAATCAGAGGCGGGGAATCAGAGTTGGGGAATCAGAGGCAGGGAATCAGATATGTGGAATCAGAGGCGGGGAATCAGAGGCGGGGAAACAGAGGCGGGGAATCAGATATGGGGAATCAGAGGCGGTGAATCAGAGGCGGGGAATCAGAGGCAGGGAATCAGACACGGGGAATCAGAGGCGGGGAATCAGAGATGGGGAATCAGAGGCGGGGAATCAGAGGCAGGGAATCGGACGCCGGGAATCAGAGGCGGGGAATCAGAGCTGGGGAATCAGAGGAGGGGAATCAGAGTTGGGGAATCAGAGGCGGGGAATCAGATATGGGGTAATAGAGGCGGGGAATCAGATATGGGGAATCAGAGGTGTGGAATCAGAGGTTGGGAATCAGAGGCAGGGAATCAGAGGCGGGGAAACAGAGGCGGGTAATCAGATATGGGGAATCAGAGGTGGCGAATCAAAGGCGGTGAAACAGAGATGGGGAATCAGGGCAGGGAATCAGAGGCAGGGAATCAGAGCTGCGGAATCAGAGGTGGGGAATCAGAGCTGGGGAAACAGAGGCGGGGAATCAGATATGGGGAATCAGAGGTGGGGAATCAGGGGCGGGGAATCAGAGGCAGGGAATCAGAGGCCGGGAATAAAAGGCGGGGAATCAGAGATGGGGAATCAGAGGCGGGGAATCAGAGTTGGGGAATCAGAGGAGGGGAATCAGATATGGGGAAACAGAGACCGGGAATCAGAGGCAGGGAAACAGAGGCGGGGAATCAGATATGGGGAATCAGAGGTGGGGAATTAGAGCTTGCGAATCAGAGGCGGGGAATCAGAGGCGGGGAATCAGAGGCAGGGAATCGGATGTGCGGAATCAGAGATGGGGAATCAGAGGTGGGGATTCAGAGGTGGTGAATCAGAGAAGGGGAATCAGAGGCTGGAAATCAGAGGCAGGGAATCAGATGCAGTGAATCAGAGGCGGGGAATCATAGCTGGCGAATTAGAGGAGGGGAATCAGAGGAGGGGAATCAGAGTTGGGGAATCAGATATGGGGAAACAGAGGCGGGGAATCAGAGGTGGGGAAACAGAGGCGGGGAATCAGATATGGGGAATCAGAGGTGGGGAATCAGGGGCAGGGAATCAGTGGCAGGGAATCAGACGCGGGGAATCAGAGGCGGGGAATCAGAGGCGGGGAATCAGAGGCGGGGAATCAGAGGCAGGGAATCGGATGTGCGGAATCAGAGATGGGGAATCAGAGGTGGGGATTCAGAGGTGGTGAATCAGAGAAGGGGAATCAGAGGCTGGGAATCAGAGGCAGGGAATCAGACGCAGGGAATCAGAGGCGGGGAATCATAGCTGGCGAATTAGAGGAGGGGAATCAGAGTTGGGGAATCAGAGGCGGGGAATCATATATGGGGAATCAGAGGTGGGGAATCAGGGGCAGGGAATCAGTGGCAGGGAATCAGAGGCGGGGAATCATAGCTGGCGAATTAGAGGAGGGGAATCAGAGTTGGGGAAACAGAGGCGGGGAATCAGATATGGGGAATCAGAGGTGGGGAATCAGAGGTGGTGCATCAGAGATGGGGAATCACAGGCGGGGAATCAGAGGCAGGGAATAGAACGCGGGGAATCAGAGGCAGGGAATCAGAGCTGGGGAATCAGAGGCGGGGAATCAGATATGGGGAAACAGAGGCGGGGAATCAGAGGCGGGGAAACAGAGGCGGGTAATCAGACATGGGGAATCAGATGCGGGGAATCAGAGGCGGGGAATCAGAGGCGGGGAAACAGAGGTGGGGAATCAGATATGGGGAACCAGAGGTGGCGAATCAAAGGCGGTGAATCAGAGATGGGGAATCAGAGGCGGGGAATCAGAGGCAGGGAATCAGAGGCGGGGAATCAGAGGCGGGGATTCAGAGGCAGGGAATCAGACATGGGGAATCAGAGGTGGGGAATCAGAGATGGGGAATCAGAGGCGGGGAATCAGAGGCAGGGAATCAGACGCAGGGAATCAGAGGTGGGGAATCAGAGCTGGGGAATCAGAGGTGGGGAATCAGAGTCGGGGAATCAGAGGCAGGGAATCGGATGTGCGGAATCAGAGATGGGGAATCAGAGGTGGGGAATCAGAGGCGGTGAATCAGAGATGGGGAATCAGAGGCGGGGAATCAGAGGCAGGAAATCAGACACGGGGATTCAGAGGCTGGGAATCAGACGGGGGGAATCAAAGGCGGGGAATCAGAGGCAGGGAATTAGACACGGGGAATCAGAGGTGGGGAATCAGAGATGGGGAATCAGAGGTGGGGAATCAGGGGCGGGTAATCAGTGGCAGGGAATCAGAGGCGGGGAATCAGAGGCGGGGATTCAGAGGCAGGGAATCAGACACGGGGAATCAGAGGTGGGGAATCAGAGATGGGGAATCAGAGGCGGGGAATCAGAGGCAGGGAGTCAGACGCAGGGAATCAGAGGCGGGGAATCAGAGCTGGGGAATCAGAGGTGGGGAATCAGAGTCGGGGAATCAGAGGCAGGGAATCGGATGTGCGGAATCAGAGATGGGCAATCAGAGGTGGGGAATCAGAGGCGGTGAATCAGAGATGGGGAATCAGAGGCGGGGAATCAGAGGCGGGGATTCAGAGGCAGGGAATCAGACACGGGGAATCAGAGGTGGGGAATCAGAGATGGGGAATCAGAGGTGGGGAATCAGAGGCAGGGAATCAGACGCAGGGAATCAGAGTCGGGGAATCAGATATGGGGAATCAGAAGTGGGGAATCAGGGGCAGGGAATCAGTGGCAGGGAATCAGAGGCGGGGAATCAGAGGCGGGGAATCAGAGGCAGGGAATCAGACACGGGGAATCAGAGGCGGGGAATCAGAGGCAGGGAATCGGATGCCGGAAATCAGAGGCGGGAAATCAGAGCTGGGGAATCAGAGGCGGGGAATCAGAGTTGGGGAATCAGAGGCGGCGAAGCAGATATGGGGAAATAGAGGCGGGGAATCAGATATGGGGAATCAGAGGCGGGGAATAAGGTATGGGGAATCAGAGGTGGGTAATCAGGGGCGGGTAATCAGTGGCAGGGAATCAGAGGCGGGGAATCAGAGGCGGGGATTCAGAGGCAGGGAATCAGACACGGGGAATCAGAGGTGGGGAATCAGAGATGGGGAATCAGAGGCGGGGAATCAGAGGCAGGGAATCAGACGCAGGGAATCAGAGGTGGGGAATCAGAGCTGGGGAATCAGAGGTGGGGAGTCAGAGTCGGGGAATCAGAGGCAGGGAATCGGAGGCAGGAAATCAGACACGGGGATTCAGAGGCTGGGAATCAGACGGGGGGAATCAAAGGCGGGGAATCAGAGGAAGGGAATTAGACACGGGGAATCAGAGGCAGGGAATCGGATGTGCGGAATCAGAGATGGGCAATCAGAGGTGGGGAATCAGAGGCGGTGAATCAGAGATGGGGAATCAGAGGCGGGGAATCAGAGGCGGGGATTCAGAGGCAGGGAATCAGACACGGGGAATCAGAGGTGGGGAATCAGAGATGGGGAATCAGAGGTGGGGAATCAGAGGCAGGGAATCAGACGCAGGGAATCAGAGGCGGGGAATCAGATATGGGGAATCAGAAGTGGGGAATCAGTGGCAGGGAATCAGTGGCAGGGAATCAGAGGCGGGGAATCAGAGGCGGGGAATCAGAGGCAGGGAATCAGACACGGGGAATCAGAGGCGGGGAATCAGAGGCAGGGAATCGGATGCCGGAAATCAGAGGCGGGAAATCAGAGCTGGGGAATCAGAGGCGGGGAATCAGAGTTGGGGAATCAGAGGCGGCGAAGCAGATATGGGGAAATAGAGGCGGGGAATCAGATATGGGGAATCAGAGGCGGGGAATAAGATATGGGGAATCAGAGGTGGGGAATCAGGGGCGGGTAATCAGTGGCAGGGAATCAGAGGCGGGGAATCAGAGGCGGGGATTCAGAGGCAGGGAATCAGACACGGGGAATCAGAGGTGGGGAATCAGAGATGGGGAATCAGAGGCGGGGAATCAGAGGCAGGGAATCAGACGCAGGGAATCAGAGGTGGGGAATCAGAGCTGGGGAATCAGAGGTGGGGAGTCAGAGTCGGGGAATCAGAGGCAGGGAATCGGAGGCAGGAAATCAGACACGGGGATTCAGAGGCTGGGAATCAGACGGGGGGAATCAAAGGCGGGGAATCAGAGGCAGGGAATTAGACACGGGGAATCAGAGGTGGGGAATCAGAGATGGGGAATCAGAGGTGGGGAATCAGAGGTGGGCAATCAGAGGCGGGGAATCAGATATGGGGAATCAGAGGCGGGGAATCAGAGGCGGGGAAACAGAGGCCGGGAATCAGATATGGGGAATCAGAGGCGGGGAATGAGAGGCAGGGAATCAGACACTGGGAATCAGAGGCGGGGATTCAGAGCTGGGGAATCAGAGGTGGGGAATCAGAGTTGGGGAATCAGAGGCGGGGAATCAGATATGGGGAATCAGAGGCAGGGAATCAGAGGCGGGAAAACAGAGGCGGGAAATCAGATATGGGGAATCAGAGGTGGGGAATCAGGGGCGGGTAATCAGTGGCAGGGAATCAGAGGCGGGGAATCAGAGGCGGGGATTCAGAGGCAGGGAATCAGACACGGGGAATCAGAGGTGGGGAATCAGAGATGGGGAATCAGAGGCGGGGAATCAGAGGCAGGGAATCAGACGCAGGGAATCAGAGGCGGGGAATCAGAGCTGGGGAATCAGAGGTGGGGAATCAGAGTCGGGGAATCAGAGGCAGGGAATCGGATGTGCGGAATCAGAGATGGGGAATCAGAGGTGGGGAATCAGAGGCGGGGATTCAGAGCTGGGGAATCAGAGGCGGGGATTCAGAGTTGGGGAATCAGAGGCAGGGAATCAGATATGGGGAATCAGAGGCGGGGAATCAGAGGCGGGGAAACAGAGGCGGGGAATCAGATATGGGGAATCAGAAGTGGGGAATCAGGGGCAGGGAATCAGTGGCAGGGAATCAGAGGCGGGGAATCAGAGGCGGGGAATCAGAGGCAGGGAATCAGACACGGGGAATCAGAGGCGGGGAATCAGAGGCAGGGAATCGGATGCCGGAAATCAGAGGCGGGAAATCAGAGCTGGGGAATCAGAGGCGGGGAATCAGAGTTGGGGAATCAGAGGCGGCGAAGCAGATATGGGGAAATAGAGGCGGGGAATCAGATATGGGGAATCAGAGGAGGGGAATCAGATATGGGGAATCAGAGGCTGGGAATCAGATGGGGGAAACAGAGGCGGGGAATAAGATATGGGGAATCAGAGGTGGGGAATCAGGGGCGGGTAATCAGTGGCAGGGAATCAGAGGCGGGGAATCAGAGGCGGGGATTCAGAGGCAGGGAATCAGACACGGGGAATCAGAGGTGGGGAATCAGAGATGGGGAATCAGAGGCGGGGAATCAGAGGCAGGGAATCAGACGCAGGGAATCAGAGGTGGGGAATCAGAGCTGGGGAATCAGAGGTGGGGAATCAGAGTCGGGGAATCAGAGGCAGGGAATCGGATGTGCGGAATCAGAGGTGGGGAATCAGAGGCGGTGAATCAGAGATGGGGAATCAGAGGCGGGGAATCAGAGGCAGGAAATCAGACACGGGGATTCAGAGGCTGGGAATCAGACGGGGGGAATCAAAGGCGGGGAATCAGAGGCAGGGAATTAGACACGGGGAATCAGAGGCGGGGAATCAGATATGGGGAATCAGAGGTGGGGAATCCGAGGTTGGGAATCAGAGGCAGGGAATCAGAGGCGGGGAATCAGAGGCGGAGAATCAGAGGAAGGGAATCAGATTGCTGAATCGGAGATGGGGAATCAGAGGCAGGGAATCAGAGGCGGGGAATCAGAGGCGGGGAATCAGAGGCCGGGAATCAGATATGGGGAAACAGAGGCGGGGAATCCGAGGCGGGGAAAAAGAGGCGGGGAATCAGATATGGGGAATCAGAGGTGGGGAATCAGAGGTTCGGAATCAGAGGCAAGGAATCAGAGGCTTGGAATCAGATGCAGGGAATCAGATGCGGGGAATCAGAGGCGGGGAATCAGAGCTGGGGAATCAGAGGTGGGGAATCAGATTTGGGGAATCAGAGGCAGGGACTTAGATATTGGGAAACAGAGGCGGGGAATCAGAGGCGGGGAAACAGAGGCGGGGAATCAGATATGGGGAATCAGAGGTGGGGAATCAGAGGCAGGGAATCAGATGTGCGGAATCAGAGATGGGGAATCAGAGGCAGGGAATCAGAATCAGAAGCAGGGAATCAGAGGCCGGGAATCAGAGGCCGGAATCAGATGCTGGGAATCAGAGGCCTGGAATCAGAGGCGGGGAATCAGAGGCAGGGAATCAGATGAGGGGAATCAGAGGCGGGGAATCAGAGCTGGGCAAACAGAGGTGGGGAATTAGATATGGGGAATCAGAGGTGGGGAATCAGAGGTGGTGCATCAGAGATGGGGAATCACAGGCGGGGAATCAGAGGCAGGGAATAGAACGCGGGGAATCAGAGGCAGGGAATCAGAGCTGGGGAATCAGAGGCGGGGAATCAGATATGGGGAAACAGAGGCGGGGAATCAGAGGCGGGGAAACAGAGGCGGGTAATCAGACATGGGGAATCAGATGCGGGGAATCAGAGGCGGGGAATCAGAGCTGGGGAATCAGAGGCGGGGAATCAGAGTTGGGGCATCAGAGGTGGGGAATTAGATATGGGGAAACAGAGGCGGGGAATCAGAGGCGGGGAAACAGAGGCGGGGAATCAGATATGGGGAATCAGAGGTGGGGAATCAGAGGCAGGGAATCAGATGTGCGGAATCAGAGATGGGGAATCAGAGGCAGGGAATCAGAATCAGAAGCGGGGAATCAGAGGCCGGGAATCAGAGGCCGGGAATCAGATGCTTGGAATAAGAGGCCGGGAATCAGAGCTGGGGAATCAGAGTCCGGGAATCAGAGATGGGGATTCAGAGGCGGGGAATGAGATATGGAGAATCAGAGGCGGGGAATCAGAGGCGGGGAAACAGAGGTGGGGAATCAGATATGGGGAATCAGAGGTGGCGAATCAAAGGCGGTGAATCAGAGATGTGGAATCAGAGGCGGGGAATCAGAGGCAGGGAATCAGATGCGGGGATTCAGAGACGGGGAATCAGAGCTGGCGAATCAGAGGCGGGGAATCAGAGGCGGGGAAACAGAGGCGGGGAATCAGATATGGGGAATCAGAGGTGGGGAATCAGAGGTTGTGAATCAGAGATGGGGAATCAAGGCGGGGAATCAGAGGCAGGGAATCAGACGCGGGGAATCAGAGGCGGGGATTCAGAGCTGGGGAATCAGAGGCGGGGAATCAGAGTTGGGGAATCAGAGGCAGGGAATCAGATATGTGGAATCAGAGGCGGGGAATCAGAGGCGGGGAAACAGAGGCGGGGAATCAGATATGGGGAATCAGAGGCGGTGAATCAGAGGCGGGGAATCAGAGGCAGGGAATCAGACACGGGGAATCAG
Organism: Narcine bancroftii; assembly: GCF_036971445.1. Taxonomy (NCBI): domain Eukaryota; kingdom Metazoa; phylum Chordata; class Chondrichthyes; order Torpediniformes; family Narcinidae; genus Narcine; species Narcine bancroftii. Next base: position 110,373,202 of record NC_091476.1, read on the forward strand.
AGGCGGGGAATCAGAGATGGGGAATCAGAGGCGGGGAATCAGAGGCAGGGAATCGGACGCCGGGAATCAGAGGCGGGGAATCAGAGCTGGGGAATCAGAGGCGGGGAATCAGAGTTGGGGAATCAGAGGCGGGGAATCAGATATGGGGTAATAGAGGCGGGGAATCAGATATGGGGAATCAGAGGTGTGGAATCAGAGGTTGGGAATCAGAGGCAGGGAATCAGAGGCGGGGAAACAGAGGCGGGTAATCAGATATGGGGAATCAGAGGTGGCGAATCAAAGGCGGTGAAACAGAGATGGGGAATCAGGGCAGGGAATCAGAGGCAGGGAATCAGAGCTGGGGAATCAGAGGTGGGGAATCAGAGCTGGGGAAACAGAGGCGGGGAATCAGATATGGGGAATCAGAGGTGGGGAATCAGGGGCGGGGAATCAGAGGCAGGGAATCAGAGGCCGGGAATAAAAGGCGGGGAATCAGAGATGGGGAATCAGAGGCGGGGAATCAGAGTTGGGGAATCAGAGGAGGGGAATCAGATATGGGGAAACAGAGACCGGGAATCAGAGGCAGGGAAACAGAGGCGGGGAATCAGATATGGGGAATCAGAGGTGGGGAATTAGAGCTTGCGAATCAGAGGCGGGGAATCAGAGGCGGGGAATCAGAGGCAGGGAATCGGATGTGCGGAATCAGAGATGGGGAATCAGAGGTGGGGATTCAGAGGTGGTGAATCAGAGAAGGGGAATCAGAGGCTGGAAATCAGAGGCAGGGAATCAGATGCAGGGAATCAGAGGCGGGGAATCATAGCTGGCGAATTAGAGGAGGGGAATCAGAGGAGGGGAATCAGAGTTGGGGAATCAGATATGGGGAAACAGAGGCGGGGAATCAGAGGAGGGGAAACAGAGGCGGAGAATCAGATATGGGGAATCAGAGGTGGGGAATCAGGGGCAGGGAATCAGTGGCAGGGAATCAGACGCGGGGAATCAGAGGCGGGGAATCAGAGGCGGGGAATCAGAGGCGGGGAATCAGAGGCAGGGAATCGGATGTGCGGAATCAGAGATGGGGAATCAGAGGTGGGGATTCAGAGGTGGTGAATCAGAGAAGGGGAATCAGAGGCTGGGAATCAGAGGCAGGGAATCAGACGCAGGGAATCAGAGGCGGGGAATCATAGCTGGCGAATTAGAGGAGGGGAATCAGAGTTGGGGAATCAGAGGCGGGGAATCATATATGGGGAATCAGAGGTGGGGAATCAGGGGCAGGGAATCAGTGGCAGGGAATCAGAGGCGGGGAATCATAGCTGGCGAATTAGAGGAGGGGAATCAGAGTTGGGGAAACAGAGGCGGGGAATCAGATATGGGGAATCAGAGGTGGGGAATCAGGTGCAGGGAATCAGTGGCAGGGAATCAGACGCGGGGAATCAGAGGCGGGGAATCAGAGGCAGTTAATCAGACACGGGGAATCAGAGGCGGGGAATCAGAGATTGGGAATCAGAGGCGGGGAATCAGAGGCAGGGAATCAGAGGCCGGAAATCAGATGCTGGGTATAAGAGGCCGGGAATCAGAGGTGGGGAAACAGAGGCGGGGAATCAGATATGGGGAATCAGAGGTGGGGAATCAGGGGCGGGGAATCAGTGGCAGGGAATCAGAGGCCGGGAATAAAAGGCAGGGAATCAGAGCTGGGGAATCAGAGGCGGGGAATCAGAGTTGGGGAATCAGAGGAGGGGAATCAGATATCGGGAAACAGAGGCCGGGAATCAGAGGCAGGGAAACAGAGGCGGGGAATCAGATATGGGGAATCAGAGGTGAGGAATTAGAGGTTGCGAATCAGAGGCGGGGAATCAGAGGCGGGGAATCAGAGGCAGGGAATCAGACGCAGGGAATCAGAGGCGGGGAATCATAGCTGGCGAATTAGAGGAGGGGAATCAGAGGTTGGGAATCAGAGGCGGGGAATCAGATGTGGGGAAACAGAGGCGGGGAATCAGAGGCGGGGAAACAGAGGCGGGGAATCAGATATGGGGAATCAGAGGTGGGGAATCAGAGGCAGGGAATCAGATGTGCGGAATCAGAGATGGGGAATCAGAGGCAGGGAATCAGAATCAGAAGCAGGGAATCAGAGGCCGGGAATCAGAGGCCGGAATCAGATGCTGGGAATCAGAGGCCTGGAATCAGAGGCGGGCAAAATGAGGCAGGGAATCAGATGCGGGGAATCAGAGGCGGGGAATCAGAGCTGGGGAATCAGAGGCAGGGTATTAGAGTTGGGGAATCAGAGGCGGGGAATCAGATATGGGGAAACAGAGGTGGGGAATCAGAGGCGGGGAAACAAAGGCAGGGAATCAGATATGGGGAATCAGAGGCGGGGAATCAGAGGTGGGGAATCATAGGCAGGGAATCGGATGTGCGGAATCAGAGATGGGGAATCAGAGGCCGGGAATCAGAGGTGGTGAATCAGATATGGGGAATCAGAGGCGGGGAATCAGAGGCAGGGAATCAGACGCGGGGAATCAGAGGTGGGCAATCAGAGGCGGGGAATCAGATATGGGGAATCAGAGGTGGGGAATCAGAGGCGGGGAAACAGAGGCGGGGAATCAGATATGGGGAATCAGAGGTGGGGCATCAGAGGTTGTGAATCACAGATGGGGAATTAGAGGCGGGGAATCAGAGGCAGGGAATCAGACGCGGGGAATCAGAGGCGGGGATTCAGAGCTGGGGAATCAGAAGCGGGGAATCAGAGTTGGGGAATCAGAGGCGGGGAATCAGATATGGGGAATCAGAGGCAGGGAATCAGAGGCGGGGAATCAGAGGCAGGGAATCAGACGCGGGGAATCTGAGGCGGGGAATCAGAGCTGGGGAATCAGAGGTGGGGAATCAGAGTTGGGGAATCAGAGGCAGGGAATCGGATGTGCGGAATCAGAGATGGGGAATCAGAGGTGGGGAATCAGAGGCAGTGAATCAGAGATGGGGAATCAGAGGCGGGGAATCAGAGGCAGGAAATCAGACATGGGGATTCAGAGGCTGGGAATCAGACGGGGGGAATCAAAGGCGGGGAATCAGAGCTGGTGAATCAGAGGCAGGGAATCAGAGTTGGGGATTCAGAGGCGGGGAATCAGATATGGGGAAACAGAGGCGGGGAATCAGAGGCGGGCAAACAGAGGCGGGGAATTAGATATGGGGAATCAGAGGTGGGGAATCAGAGGTGGTGCATCAGAGATGGGGAATCACAGGCGGGGAATCAGAGGCAGGGAATAGAACGCGGGGAATCAGAGGCAGGGAATCAGAGCTGGGGAATCAGAGGCGGGGAATCAGATATGGGGAAACAGAGGCGGGGAATCAGAGGCGGGGAAACAGAAGCGGGTAATCAGACATGGGGAATCAGATGCGGGGAATCAGAGGCGGGGAATCAGAGGCGGGGAAACAGAGGTGGGGAATCAGATATGGGGAACCAGAGGTGGCGAATCAAAGGCGGTGAATCAGAGATGGGGAATCAGAGGCGGGGAATCAGAGGCAGGGAATCAGAGGCGGGGAATCAGAGGCGGGGATTCAGAGGCAGGGAATCAGACATGGGGAATCAGAGGTGGGGAATCAGAGATGGGGAATCAGAGGCGGGGAATCAGAGGCAGGGAATCAGACGCAGGGAATCAGAGGTGGGGAATCAGAGCTGGGGAATCAGAGGTGTGGAATCAGAGTCGGGGAATCAGAGGCAGGGAATCGGATGTGCGGAATCAGAGATGGGGAATCAGAGGTGGGGAATCAGAGGCGGTGAATCAGAGATGGGGAATCAGAGGCGGGGAATCAGAGGCAGGAAATCAGACACGGGGATTCAGAGGCTGGGAATCAGACGGGGGGAATCAAAGGCGGGGAATCAGAGGCAGGGAATTAGACACGGGGAATCAGAGGTGGGGAATCAGAGATGGGGAATCAGAGGTGGGGAATCAGGGGCGGGTAATCAGTGGCAGGGAATCAGAGGCGGGGAATCAGAGGCGGGGATTCAGAGGCAGGGAATCAGACACGGGGAATCAGAGGTGGGGAATCAGAGATGGGGAATCAGAGGCGGGGAATCAGAGGCAGGGAGTCAGACGCAGGGAATCAGAGGCGGGGAATCAGAGCTGGGGAATCAGAGGTGGGGAATCAGAGTCGGGGAATCAGAGGCAGGGAATCGGATGTGCGGAATCAGAGATGGGCAATCAGAGGTGGGGAATCAGAGGCGGTGAATCAGAGATGGGGAATCAGAGGCGGGGAATCAGAGGCGGGGATTCAGAGGCAGGGAATCAGACACGGGGAATCAGAGGTGGGGAATCAGAGATGGGGAATCAGAGGTGGGGAATCAGAGGCAGGGAATCAGACGCAGGGAATCAGAGGCGGGGAATCAGATATGGGGAATCAGAAGTGGGGAATCAGGGGCAGGGAATCAGTGGCAGGGAATCAGAGGCGGGGAATCAGAGGCGGGGAATCAGAGGCAGGGAATCAGACACGGGGAATCAGAGGCGGGGAATCAGAGGCAGGGAATCGGATGCCGGAAATCAGAGGCGGGAAATCAGAGCTGGGGAATCAGAGGCGGGGAATCAGAGTTGGGGAATCAGAGGCGGCGAAGCAGATATGGGGAAATAGAGGCGGGGAATCAGATATGGGGAATCAGAGGCGGGGAATAAGGTATGGGGAATCAGAGGTGGGTAATCAGGGGCGGGTAATCAGTGGCAGGGAATCAGAGGCGGGGAATCAGAGGCGGGGATTCAGAGGCAGGGAATCAGACACGGGGAATCAGAGGTGGGGAATCAGAGATGGGGAATCAGAGGCGGGGAATCAGAGGCAGGGAATCAGACGCAGGGAATCAGAGGTGGGGAATCAGAGCTGGGGAATCAGAGGTGGGGAGTCAGAGTCGGGGAATCAGAGGCAGGGAATCGGAGGCAGGAAATCAGACACGGGGATTCAGAGGCTGGGAATCAGACGGGGGGAATCAAAGGCGGGGAATCAGAGGAAGGGAATTAGACACGGGGAATCAGAGGTGGGGAATCAGAGATGGGGAATCAGAGGTGGGGTATCAGAGGTGGGCAATCAGAGGCGGGGAATCAGATATGGGGATTCAGAGGCGGGGAATCAGAGGCGGGGAAACAGAGGCCGGGAATCAGCTATGGGGAATCAGAGGCGGGGAATGAGAGGCAGGGAATCAGACACTGGGAATCAGAGGCGGGGATTCAGAGCTGGGGAATCAGAGGTGGGGAATCAGAGTTGGGGAATCAGAGGCGGGGAATCAGATATGGGGAATCAGAGGCAGGGAATCAGAGGCGGGAAAACAGAGGCAGGGAATCAGATATGGGGAATCAGAGGTGGGGAATCAGGGGCGGGTAATCAGTGGCAGGGAATCAGAGGCGGGGAATCAGAGGCGGGGATTCAGAGGCAGGGAATCAGACACGGGGAATCAGAGGTGGGGAATCAGAGATGGGGAATCAGAGGCGGGGAATCAGAGGCAGGGAATCAGACGCAGGGAATCAGAGGCGGGGAATCAGAGCTGGGGAATCAGAGGTGGGGAATCAGAGTCGGGGAATCAGAGGCAGGAAATCGGATGTGCGGAATCAGAGATGGGGAATCAGAGGTGGGGAATCAGAGGCGGGGATTCAGAGCTGGGGAATCAGAGGCGGGGAATCAGAGTTGGGGAATCAGAGGCAGGGAATCAGATATGGGGAATCAGAGGCGGGGAATCAGAGGCGGGGAAACAGAGGCGGGGAATCAGATATGGGGAATCAGAAGTGGGGAATCAGGGGCAGGGAATCAGTAGCAGGGAATCAGAGGCGGGGAATCAGAGGCGGGGAATCAGAGGCAGGGAATCAGACACGGGGAATCAGAGGCGGGGAATCAGAGGCAGGGAATCGGATGCCGGAAATCAGAGGCGGGAAATCAGAGCTGGGGAATCAGAGGCGGGGAATCAGAGTTGGGGAATCAGAGGCGGCGAAGCAGATATGGGGAAATAGAGGCGGGGAATCAGATATGGGGAATCAGAGGAGGGGAATCAGATATGGGGAATCAGAGGCTGGGAATCAGATGGGGGAAACAGAGGCGGGGAATAAGATATGGGGAATCAGAGGTGGGGAATCAGGGGCGGGTAATCAGTGGCAGGGAATCAGAGGCGGGGAATCAGAGGCGGGGATTCAGAGGCAGGGAATCAGACACGGGGAATCAGAGGTGGGGAATCAGAGATGGGGAATCAGAGGCGGGGAATCAGAGGCAGGGAATCAGACGCAGGGAATCAGAGGTGGGGAATCAGAGCTGGGGAATCAGAGGTGGGGAATCAGAGTCGGGGAATCAGAGGCAGGGAATCGGATGTGCGGAATCAGAGGTGGGGAATCAGAGGCGGTGAATCAGAGATGGGGAATCAGAGGCGGGGAATCAGAGGCAGGAAATCAGACACGGGGATTCAGAGGCTGGGAATCAGACGGGGGGAATCAAAGGCGGGGAATCAGAGGCAGGGAATTAGACACGGGGAATCAGAGGCGGGGAATCAGATATGGGGAATCAGAGGTGGGGAATCCGAGGTTGGGAATCAGAGGCAGGGAATCAGAGGCGGGGAATCAGAGGCGGAGAATCAGAGGAAGGGAATCAGATTGCTGAATCGGAGATGGGGAATCAGAGGCAGGGAATCAGAGGCGGGGAATCAGAGGCGGGGAATCAGAGGCCGGGAATCAGATATGGGGAAACAGAGGCGGGGAATCCGAGGCGGGGAAAAAGAGGCGGGGAATCAGATATGGGGAATCAGAGGTGGGGAATCAGAGGTTGGGAATCAGAGGCAGGGAATCAGAGGCTTGGAATCAGATGCAGGGAATCAGATGCGGGGAATCAGAGGCGGGGAATCAAAGCTGGGGAATCAGAGGTGGGGAATCAGATTTGGGGAATCAGAGGCGGGGACTTAGATATTGGGAAACAGAGGCGGGGAATCAGAGGCGGGGAAACAGAGGCGGGGAATCAGATATGGGGAATCAGAGGTGGGGAATCAGAGGCAGGGAATCAGATGTGCGGAATCAGAGATGGGGAATCAGAGGCAGGGAATCAGAATCAGAAGCAGGGAATCAGAGGCCGGGAATCAGAGGCCGGAATCAGATGCTGGGAATCAGAGGCCTGGAATCAGAGGCGGGGAATCAGAGGCAGGGAATCAGATGCGGGGAATCAGAAGCGGGGAATCAGAGCTGGGCAAACAGAGGCGGGGAATTAGATATGGGGAATCAGAGGTGGGGAATCAGAGGTGGTGCATCAGAGATGGGGAATCACAGGCGGGGAATCAGAGGCAGGGAATAGAACGCGGGGAATCAGAGGCAGGGAATCAGAGCTGGGGAATCAGAGGCGGGGAATCAGATATGGGGAAACAGAGGCGGGGAATCAGAGGCGGGGAAACAGAGGCGGGTAATCAGACATGGGGAATCAGATGCGGGGAATCAGAGGGGGGGAATCAGAGCTGGGGAATCAGAGGCGGGGAATCAGAGTTGGGGCATCAGAGGTGGGGAATTAGATATGGGGAAACAGAGGCGGGGAATCAGAGGCGGGGAAACAGAGGCGGGGAATCAGATATGGGGAATCAGAGGTGGGGAATCAGAGGCAGGGAATCAGATGTGCGGAATCAGAGATGGGGAATCAGAGGCAGGGAATCAGAATCAGAAGCGGGGAATCAGAGGCCGGGAATCAGAGGCCGGGAATCAGATGCTTGGAATAAGAGGCCGGGAATCAGAGCTGGGGAATCAGAGTCCGGGAATCAGAGATGGGGATTCAGAGGCGGGGAATGAGATATGGAGAATCAGAGGCGGGGAATCAGAGGCGGGGAAACAGAGGTGGGGAATCAGATATGGGGAATCAGAGGTGGCGAATCAAAGGCGGTGAATCAGAGATGTGGAATCAGAGGCGGGGAATCAGAGGCAGGGAATCAGATGTGGGGATTCAGAGACGGGGAATCATAGCTGGCGAATCAGAGGCGGGGAATCAGAGGCGGGGAAACAGAGGCGGGGAATCAGATATGGGGAATCAGAGGTGGGGAATCAGAGGTTGTGAATCAGAGATGGGGAATCAAGGCGGGGAATCAGAGGCAGGGAATCAGACGCGGGGAATCAGAGGCGGGGATTCAGAGCTGGGGAATCAGAGGCGGGGAATCAGAGTTGGGGAATCAGAGGCAGGGAATCAGATATGGGGAATCAGAGGCGGGGAATCAGAGGCGGGGAAACAGAGGCGGGGAATCAGATATGGGGAATCAGAGGCGGTGAATCAGAGGCGGGGAATCAGAGGCAGGGAATCAGACACGGGGAATCAGAGGCGGGGAATCAGAGATGGGGAATCAGAGGCGGGGAATCAGAGGCAGGGAATCGGACGCCGGGAATCAGAGGCGGGGAATCAGAGCTGGGGAATCAGAGGCGGGGAATCAGAGTTGGGGAATCAGAGGCGGGGAATCAGATATGGGGTAATAGAGGCGGGGAATCAGATATGGGGAAACAGAGACCGGGAATCAGAGGCAGGGAAACAGAGGCGGGGAATCAGATATGGGGAATCAGAGGTGGGGAATTAGAGCTTGCGAATCAGAGGCGGGGAATCAGATATGGGGAATCAGAGGCAGGGAATCAGAGGCGGGGAATCAGAGGCAGGGAATCAGACGCGGGGAATCTGAGGCGGGGAATCAGAGCTGGGGAATCAGAGGTGGGGAATCAGAGTTGGGGAATCAGAGGCAGGGAATTGGATGTGCGGAATCAGAGATGGGGAATCAGAGGTGGGGAATCAGAGGCGGTGAATCAGAGATGGGGAATCAGAGGCAGGGAATCAGAGTCAGGAAATCAGACACGGGGATTCAGAGGCTGGGAATCAGACGGTGGGAATCAAAGGCGGGGAATCAGAGCTGGGGAATCTGAGGCAGGGAATCAGAGTTGGGGATTCAGAGGCGGGGAATCAGATATGGGGAAACAGAGGCGTGGAATCAGAGGCGGGAAAACAGAGGCGGGGAATTAGATATGGGGAATCAGAGGTGGGGAATCAGAGGTGGTGAATCAGTGATGGGGAATCACAGGCGGGGAATCAGAGGCAGGGAATAGAACGCGGGGAATCAGAGTCCGGGAATCAGAGATGGGGATTCAGAGGCGGGGAATTAGATATGGAGAATCAGAAGCGGGGAATCAGAGGCGGGGATTCAGAGCTGGGGAATCAGAGGCGGGGAATCAGAGTTGGGGAATCAGAGGCAGGGAATCAGATATGGGGAATCAGAGGCGGGGAATCAGAGGCGGGGAAACAGAGGTGGGGAATCAGATATGGGGAATCAGAAGTGGGGAATCAGGGGCAGGGAATCAGTGGCAGGGAATCAGAGGCGGGGAATCAGAGGCGGGGAATCAGAGGCAGGGAATCAGACACGGGGAATCAGATGCGGGGAATCAGAGATGGGGAATCAGAGTCGGGGAATCAGAGGCAGGGAATTGGACGCCGGGAATCAGAGGCCGGGAATCAGAGCTGGGGAATCAGAGGCGGGGAATCAGAGTTGGGGAATCAGAGGCGGGGAATCAGATATGGGGAAATAGAGGCGGGGAATCAGATATGGGGAATCAGAGGTGTGGAATCAGAGGTTGGGAATCAGAGGCAGGGAATCAGAGGCGGGGAAACAGAGGCGGGTAATCAGATATGGGGAATCAGAGGTGGCGAATCAAAGGCGGTGAAACAGAGATGGGGAATCAGGGCAGGGAATCAGAGGCAGGGAATCAGAGCTGGGGAATCAGAGGTGGGGAATCAGAGCTGGGGAAACAGAGGCGGGGAATCAGATATGGGGAATCAGAGGTGGGGAATCAGGGGCGGGGAATCAGAGGCAGGGAATCAGAGGCCGGGAATAAAAGGCGGGGAATCAGAGATGGGGAATCAGAGGCGGGGAATCAGAGTTGGGGAATCAGAGGAGGGGAATCGGATATGGGGAAACAGAGACCGGGAATCAGAGGCAGGGAAACAGAGGCGGGGAATCAGATATGGGGAATCAGAGGTGGGGAATTAGAGCTTGCGAATCAGAGGCGGGGAATCAGAGGCGGGGAATCAGAGGCAGGGAATCGGATGTGCGGAATCAGAGATGGGGAATCAGAGGTGGGGATTCAGAGGTGGTGAATCAGAGAAGGGGAATCAGAGGCTGGAAATCAGAGGCAGGGAATCAGATGCAGGGAATCAGAGGCGGGGAATCATAGCTGGCGAATTAGAGGAGGGGAATCAGAGGAGGGGAATCAGAGTTGGGGAATCAGATATGGGGAAACAGAGGCGGGGAATCAGAGGTGGGGAAACAGAGGCGGGGAATCAGATATGGGGAATCAGAGGTGGGGAATCAGGGGCAGGGAATCAGTGGCAGGGTATCAGACGCGGGGAATCAGAGGTGGGGAATCAGAGGCGGGGAATCAGAGGCGGGGAATCAGAGGCAGGGAATCGGATGTGCGGAATCAGAGATGGGGAATCAGAGGTGGGGATTCAGAGGTGGTGAATCAGAGAAGGGGAATCAGAGGCTGGGAATCAGAGGCAGGGTATCAGACGCAGGGAATCAGAGGCGGGGAATCATAGCTGGCGAATTAGAGGAGGGGAATCAGAGTTGGGGAATCAGAGGCGGGGAATCATATATGGGGAATCAGAGGTGGGGAATCAGGCGCAGGGAATCAGTGGCAGGGAATCAGAGGCGGGGAATCATAGCTGGCGAATTAGAGGAGGGGAATCAGAGTTGGGGAAACAGAGGCGGGGAATCAGATATGGGGAATCAGAGGTGGGGAATCAGGGGCAGGGAATCAGTGGCAGGGAATCAGACGCGGGGAATCAGAGGCGGGGAATCAGAGGCAGGGAATCAGACACGGGGAATCAGAGGCGGGGAATCAGAGATTGGGAATCAGAGGCGGGGAATCAGAGGCAGGGAATCAGAGGCCGGGAATCAGATGCTGGGTATAAGAGGCCGGGAATCAGAGGTGGGGAAACAGAGGCGGGGAATCAGATATGGGGAATCAGAGGTGGGGAATCAGGGGCGGGGAATCAGTGGCAGGGAATCAGAGGCCGGGAATAAAAGGCGGGGAATCAGAGCTGGGGAATCAGAGGCGGGGAATCAGAGTTGGGGAATCAGAGGAGGGGAATCAGATATCGGGAAACAGAGGCCGGGAATCAGAGGCAGGGAAACAGAGGCGGGGAATCAGATATGGGGAATCAGAGGTGAGGAATTAGAGGTTGCGAATCAGAGGCGGGGAATCAGAGGCGGGGAATCAGAGGCAGGGAATCAGACGCAGGGAATCAGAGGCGGGGAATCATAGCTGGCGAATTAGAGGAGGGGAATCAGAGGTTGGGAATCAGAGGCGGGGAATCAGATGTGGGGAAACAGAGGCGGGGAATCAGAGGCGGGGAAACAGAGGCGGGGAATCAGATATGGGGAATCAGAGGTGGGGAATCAGAGGCAGGGAATCAGATGTGCGGAATCAGAGATGGGGAATCAGAGGCAGGGAATCAGAATCAGAAGCAGGGAATCAGAGGCCGGGAATCAGAGGCCGGAATCAGATGCTGGGAATCAGAGGCCTGGAATCAGAGGCGGGGAAAAAGAGGCAGGGAATCAGATGCGGGGAATCAGAGGCGGGGAATCAGAGCTGGGGAATCAGAGGCAGGGTATTAGAGTTGGGGAATCAGAGGCGGGGAATCAGATATGGGGAAACAGAGGTGGGGAATCAGAGGCGGGGAAACAAAGGCAGGGAATCATATATGGGGAATCAGAGGCGGGGAATCAGAGGTGGGGAATCATAGGCAGGGAATCGGATGTGCGGAATCAGAGATGGGGAATCAGAGGCCGGGAATCAGAGGTGGTGAATCAGATATGGGGAATCAGAGGCGGGGAATCAGAGGCAGGGAATCAGACGCGGGGAATCAGAGGTGGGCAATCAGAGGCGGGGAATCAGATATGGGGAATCAGAGGTGGGGAATCAGAGGCGGGGAAACAGAGGCGGGGAATCAGATATGGGGAATCAGAGGTGGGGCATCAGAGGTTGTGAATCACAGATGGGGAATTAGAGGCGGGGAATCAGAGGCAGGGAATCAGACGCGGGGAATCAGAGGCGGGGATTCAGAGCTGGGGAATCAGAAGCGGGGAATCAGAGTTGGGGAATCAGAGGCGGGGAATCAGATATGGGGAATCAGAGGCAGGGAATCAGAGGCGGGGAATCAGAGGCAGGGAATCAGACGCGGGGAATCTGAGGCGGGGAATCAGAGCTGGGGAATCAGAGGTGGGGAATCAGAGTTGGGGAATCAGAGGCAGGGAATCGGATGTGCGGAATCAGAGATGGGGAATCAGAGGTGGGGAATCAGAGGCAGTGAATCAGAGATGGGGAATCAGAGGCGGGGAATCAGAGGCAGGAAATCAGACATGGGGATTCAGAGGCTGGGAATCAGACGGTGGGAATCAAAGGCGGGGAATCAGAGCTGGTGAATCAGAGGCAGGGATTCAGAGTTGGGGATTCAGAGGCGGGGAATCAGATATGGGGAAACAGAGGCGGGGAATCAGAGGCGGGCAAACAGAGGCGGGGAATTAGATATGGGGAATCAGAGGTGGGGAATCAGAGGTGGTGCATCAGAGATGGGGAATCACAGGCGGGGAATCAGAGGCAGGGAATAGAACGCGGGGAATCAGAGACAGGGAATCAGAGCTGGGGAATCAGAGGCGGGGAATCAGATATGGGGAAACAGAGGCGGGGAATCAGAGGCGGGGAAATAGAGGCGGGTAATCAGACATGGGGAATCAGATGCGGGGAATCAGAGGCGGCGAATCAGAGGCGGGGAAAAAGAGGTGGGGAATCAGATATGGGGAACCAGAGGTGGCGAATCAAAGGCGGTGAATCAGAGATGGGGAATCAGAGGCGGGGAATCAGAGGCAGGGAATCAGAGGCGGGGAATCAGAGGCGGGGATTCAGAGGCAGGGAATCAGACACGGGGAATCAGAGGTGGGGAATCAGAGATGGGGAATCAGAGGCGGGGAATCAGAGGCAGGGAATCAGACGCAGGGAATCAGAGGTGGGGAATCAGAGCTGGGGAATCAGAGGTGGGGAATCAGAGTCGGGGAATCAGAGGCAGGGAATCGGATGTGCGGAATCAGAGATGGGGAATCAGAGGTGGGGAATCAGAGGCGGTGAATCAGAGATGGGGAATCAGAGGCGGGGAATCAGAGGCAGGAAATCAGACACGGGGATTCAGAGGCTGGGAATCAGACGGGGGGAATCAAAGGCGGGGAATCAGAGGCAGGGAATTAGACACGGGGAATCAGAGGTGGGGAATCAGAGATGGGGAATCAGAGGTGGGGAATCAGGGGCGGGTAATCAGTGGCAGGGAATCAGAGGCGGGGAATCAGAGGCGGGGATTCAGAGGCAGGGAATCAGACACGGGGAATCAGAGGTGGGGAATCAGAGATGGGGAATCAGAGGCGGGGAATCAGAGGCAGGGAGTCAGACGCAGGGAATCAGAGGCGGGGAATCAGAGCTGGGGAATCAGAGGTGGGGAATCAGAGTCGGGGAATCAGAGGCAGGGAATCGGATGTGCGGAATCAGAGATGGGCAATCAGAGGTGGGGAATCAGAGGCGGTGAATCAGAGATGGGGAATCAGAGGCGGGGAATCAGAGGCGGGGATTCAGAGGCAGGGAATCAGACACGGGGAATCAGAGGTGGGGAATCAGAGATGGGGAATCAGAGGTGGGGAATCAGAGGCAGGGAATCAGACGCAGGGAATCAGAGGCGGGGAATCAGATATGGGGAATCAGAAGTGGGGAATCAGGGGCAGGGAATCAGTGGCAGGGAATCAGAGGCGGGGAATCAGAGGCGGGGAATCAGAGGCAGGGAATCAGACACGGGGAATCAGAGGCGGGGAATCAGAGGCAGGGAATCGGATGCCGGAAATCAGAGGCGGGAAATCAGAGCTGGGGAATCAGAGGCGGGGAATCAGAGTTGGGGAATCAGAGGCGGCGAAGCAGATATGGGGAAATAGAGGCGGGGAATCAGATATGGGGAATCAGAGGCGGGGAATAAGGTATGGGGAATCAGAGGTGGGGAATCAGGGGCGGGTAATCAGTGGCAGGGAATCAGAGGCGGGGAATCAGAGGCGGGGATTCAGAGGCAGGGAATCAGACACGGGGAATCAGAGGTGGGGAATCAGAGATGGGGAATCAGAGGCGGGGAATCAGAGGCAGGGAATCAGACGCAGGGAATCAGAGGTGGGGAATCAGAGCTGGGGAATCAGAGGTGGGGAGTCAGAGTCGGGGAATCAGAGGCAGGGAATCGGAGGCAGGAAATCAGACACGGGGATTCAGAGGCTGGGAATCAGACGGGGGGAATCAAAGGCGGGGAATCAGAGGAAGGGAATTAGACACGGGGAATCAGAGGTGGGGAATCAGAGATGGGGAATCAGAGGTGGGGAATCAGAGGTGGGCAATCAGAGGCGGGGAATCAGATATGGGGAATCAGAGGCGGGGAATCAGAGGCGGGGAAACAGAGGCCGGGAATCAGCTATGGGGAATCAGAGGCGGGGAATGAGAGGCAGGGAATCAGACACTGGGAATCAGAGGCGGGGATTCAGAGCTGGGGAATCAGAGGTGGGGAATCAGAGTTGGGGAATCAGAGGCGGTGAATCAGATATGGGGAATCAGAGGCAGGGAATCAGAGGCGGGAAAACAGAGGCGGGGAATCAGATATGGGGAATCAGAGGTGGGGAATCAGGGGCGGGTAATCAGTGGCAGGGAATCAGAGGCGGGGAATCAGAGGCGGGGATTCAGAGGCAGGGAATCAGACACGGGGAATCAGAGGTGGGGAATCAGAGATGGGGAATCAGAGGCGGGGAATCAGAGGCAGGGAATCAGACGCAGGGAATCAGAGGCGGGGAATCAGAGCTGGGGAATCAGAGGTGGGGAATCAGAGTCGGGGAATCAGAGGCAGGGAATCGGATGTGCGGAATCAGAGATGGGGAATCAGAGGTGGGGAATCAGAGGCGGGGATTCAGAGCTGGGGAATCAGAGGCGGGGAATCAGAGTTGGGGAATCAGAGGCAGGGAATCAGATATGGGGAATCAGAGGCGGGGAATCAGAGGCGGGGATACAGAGGCGGGGAATCAGATATGGGGAATCAGAAGTGGGGAATCAGGGGCAGGGAATCAGTAGCAGGGAATCAGAGGCGGGGAATCAGAGGCGGGGAATCAGAGGCAGGGAATCAGACACGGGGAATCAGAGGCGGGGAATCAGAGGCAGGGAATCGGATGCCGGAAATCAGAGGCGGGAAATCAGAGCTGGGGAATCAGAGGCGGGGAATCAGAGTTGGGGAATCAGAGGCGGCGAAGCAGATATGGGGAAATAGAGGCGGGGAATCAGATATGGGGAATCAGAGGAGGGGAATCAGATATGGGGAATCAGAGGCTGGGAATCAGATGGGGGAAACAGAGGCGGGGAATAAGATATGGGGAATCAGAGGTGGGGAATCAGGGGCGGGTAATCAGTGGCAGGGAATCAGAGGCGGGGAATCAGAGGCGGGGATTCAGAGGCAGGGAATCAGACACGGGGAATCAGAGGTGGGGAATCAGAGATGGGGAATCAGAGGCGGGGAATCAGAGGCAGGGAATCAGACGCAGGGAATCAGAGGTGGGGAATCAGAGCTGGGGAATCAGAGGTGGGGAATCAGAGTCGGGGAATCAGAGGCAGGGAATCGGATGTGCGGAATCAGAGGTGGGGAATCAGAGGCGGTGAATCAGAGATGGGGAATCAGAGGCGGGGAATCAGAGGCAGGAAATCAGACACGGGGATTCAGAGGCTGGGAATCAGACGGGGGGAATCAAAGGCGGGGAATCAGAGGCAGGGAATTAGACACGGGGAATCAGAGGCGGGGAATCAGATATGGGGAATCAGAGGTGGGGAATCCGAGGTTGGGAATCAGAGGCGGGGAATCAGAGGCGGAGAATCAGAGGAAGGGAATCAGATTGCTGAATCGGAGATGGGGAATCAGAGGCAGGGAATCAGAGGCGGGGAATCAGAGGCGGGGAATCAGAGGCCGGGAATCAGATATGGGGAAACAGAGGCGGGGAATCCGAGGCGGGGAAAAAGAGGCGGGGAATCAGATATGGGGAATCAGAGGTGGGGAATCAGAGGTTGGGAATCAGAGGCAGGGAATCAGAGGCTTGGAATCAGATGCAGGGAATCAGATGCGGGGAATCAGAGGCGGGGAATCAGAGCTGGGGAATCAGAGGTGGGGAATCAGATTTGGGGAATCAGAGGCGGGGACTTAGATATTGGGAAACAGAGGCGGGGAATCAGAGGCGGGGAAACAGAGGCGGGGAATCAGATATGGGGAATCAGAGGTGGGGAATCAGAGGCAGGGAATCAGATGTGCGGAATCAGAGATGGGGAATCAGAGGCAGGGAATCAGAATCAGAAGCAGGGAATCAGAGGCCGGGAATCAGAGGCCGGAATCAGATGCTGGGAATCAGAGGCCTGGAATCAGAGGCGGGGAATCAGAGGCAGGGAATCAGATGCGGGGAATCAGAAGCGGGGAATCAGAGCTGGGCAAACAGAGGCGGGGAATTAGATATGGGGAATCAGAGGTGGGGAATCAGATGTGGTGCATCAGAGATGGGGAATCACAGGCGGGGAATCAGAGGCAGGGAATAGAACGCGGGGAATCAGAGGCAGGGAATCAGAGCTGGGGAATCAGAGGCGGGGAATCAGATATGGGGAAACAGAGGCGGGGAATCAGAGGCGGGGAAACAGAGGCGGGTAATCAGACATGGGGAATCAGATGCGGGGAATCAGAGGCGGGGAATCAGAGCTGGGGAATCAGAGGCGGGGAATCAGAGTTGGGGCATCAGAGGTGGGGAATTAGATATGGGGAAACAGAGGCGGGGAATCAGAGGCGGGGAAACAGAGGCGGGGAATCAGATATGGGGAATCAGAGGTGGGGAATCAGAGGCAGGGAATCAGATGTGCGGAATCAGAGATGGGGAATCAGAGGCAGGGAATCAGAATCAGAAGCGGGGAATCAGAGGCCGGGAATCAGAGGCCGGGAATCAGATGCTTGGAATAAGAGGCCGGGAATCAGAGCTGGGGAATCAGAGTCCGGGAATCAGAGATGGGGATTCAGAGGCGGGGAATGAGATATGGAGAATCAGAGGCGGGGAATCAGAGGCGGGGAAACAGAGGTGGGGAATCAGATATGGGGAATCAGAGGTGGCGAATCAAAGGCGGTGAATCAGAGATGTGGAATCAGAGGCGGGGAATCAGAGGCAGGGAATCAGATGTGGGGATTCAGAGACGGGGAATCAGAGCTGGCGAATCAGAGGCGGGGAATCAGAGGCGGGGAAACAGAGGCGGGGAATCAGATATGGGGAATCAGAGGTGGGGAATCAGAGGTTGTGAATCAGAGATGGGGAATCAAGGCGGGGAATCAGAGGCAGGGAATCAGACGCGGGGAATCAGAGGCGGGGATTCAGAGCTGGGGAATCAGAGGCGGGGAATCAGAGTTGGGGAATCAGAGGCAGGGAATCAGATATGGGGAATCAGAGGCGGGGAATCAGAGGCGGGGAAACAGAGGCGGGGAATCAGATATGGGGAATCAGAGGCGGTGAATCAGAGGCGGGGAATCAGAGGCAGGGAATCAGACACGGGGAATCAGAGGCGGGGAATCAGAGATGGGGAATCAGAGGCGGGGAATCAGAGGCAGGGAATCGGACGCCGGGAATCAGAGGCGGGGAATCAGAGCTGGGGAATCAGAGGCGGGGAATCAGAGTTGGGGAATCAGAGGCGGGGAATCAGATATGGGGTAATAGAGGCGGGGAATCAGATATGGGGAAACAGAGACCGGGAATCAGAGGCAGGGAAACAGAGGCGGGGAATCAGATATGGGGAATCAGAGGTGGGGAATTAGAGCTTGCGAATCAGAGGCGGGGAATCAGATATGGGGAATCAGAGGCAGGGAATCAGAGGCGGGGAATCAGAGGCAGGGAATCAGAGGCGGTGAATCAGAGGCAGGGAATCAGAGTCAGGAAATCAGACACGGGGATTCAGAGGCTGGGAATCAGACGGTGGGAATCAAAGGCGGGGAATCAGAGCTGGGGAATCTGAGGCAGGGAATCAGAGTTGGGGATTCAGAGGCGGGGAATCAGATATGGGGAAACAGAGGCGGGGAATCAGAGGCGGGAAAACAGAGGCGGGGAATTAGATATGGGGAATCAGAGGTGGGGAATCAGAGGTGGTGAATCAGTGATGGGGAATCACAGGCGGGGAATCAGAGGCAGGGAATAGAACGCGGGGAATCAGAGTCCGGGAATCAGAGATGGGGATTCAGAGGCGGGGAATTAGATATGGAGAATCAGAGGCGGGGAATCAGAGGCGGGGATTCAGAGCTGGGGAATCAGAGGCGGGGAATCAGAGTTGGGGAATCAGAGGCAGGGAATCAGATATGGGGAATCAGAGGCGGGGAATCAGAGGCGGGGAAACAGAGGTGGGGAATCAGATATGGGGAATCAGAAGTGGGGAATCAGGGGCAGGGAATCAGTGGCAGGGAATCAGAGGCGGGGAATCAGAGGCGGGGAATCAGAGGCAGGGAATCAGACACGGGGAATCAGAGGCGGGGAATCAGAGATGGGGAATCAGAGTCGGGGAATCAGAGGCAGGGAATTGGACGCCGGGAATCAGAGGCTGGGAATCAGAGCTGGGGAATCAGAGGCGGGGAATCAGAGTTGGGGAATCAGAGGCGGGGAATCAGATATGGGGAAATAGAGGCGGGGAATCAGATATGGGGAATCAGAGGTGTGGAATCAGAGGTTGGGAATCAGAGGCAGGGAATCAGAGGCGGGGAAACAGAGGCGGGTAATCAGATATGGGGAATCAGAGGTGGCGAATCAAAGGCGGTGAAACAGAGATGGGGAATCAGGGCAGGGAATCAGAGGCAGGGAATCAGAGCTGGGGAATCAGAGGTGGGGAATCAGAGCTGGGGAAACAGAGGCGGGGAATCAGATATGGGGAATCAGAGGTGGGGAATCAGGGGCGGGGAATCAGAGGCAGGGAATCAGAGGCCGGGAATAAAAGGCGGGGAATCAGAGATGGGGAATCAGAGGCGGGGAATCAGAGTTGGGGAATCAGAGGAGGGGAATCAGATATGGGGAAACAGAGACCGGGAATCAGAGGCAGGGAAACAGAGGCGGGGAATCAGATATGGGGAATCAGAGGTGGGGAATTAGAGCTTGCGAATCAGAGGCGGGGAATCAGAGGCGGGGAATCAGAGGCAGGGAATCGGATGTGCGGAATCAGAGATGGGGAATCAGAGGTGGGGATTCAGAGGTGGTGAATCAGAGAAGGGGAATCAGAGGCTGGAAATCAGAGGCAGGGAATCAGATGCAGGGAATCAGAGGCGGGGAATCATAGCTGGCGAATTAGAGGAGGGGAATCAGAGGAGGGGAATCAGAGTTGGGGAATCAGATATGGGGAAACAGAGGCGGGGAATCAGAGGTGGGGAAACAGAGGCGGGGAATCAGATATGGGGAATCAGAGGTGGGGAATCAGGGGCAGGGAATCAGTGGCAGGGTATCAGACGCGGGGAATCAGAGGTGGGGAATCAGAGGCGGGGAATCAGAGGCGGGGAATCAGAGGCAGGGAATCGGATGTGCGGAATCAGAGATGGGGAATCAGAGGTGGGGATTCAGAGGTGGTGAATCAGAGAAGGGGAATCAGAGGCTGGGAATCAGAGGCAGGGTATCAGACGCAGGGAATCAGAGGCGGGGAATCATAGCTGGCGAATTAGAGGAGGGGAATCAGAGTTGGGGAATCAGAGGCGGGGAATCATATATGGGGAATCAGAGGTGGGGAATCAGGCGCAGGGAATCAGTGGCAGGGAATCAGAGGCGGGGAATCATAGCTGGCGAATTAGAGGAGGGGAATCAGAGTTGGGGAAACAGAGGCGGGGAATCAGATATGGGGAATCAGAGGTGGGGAATCAGGGGCAGGGAATCAGTGGCAGGGAATCAGACGCGGGGAATCAGAGGCGGGGAATCAGAGGCAGGGAATCAGACACGGGGAATCAGAGGCGGGGAATCAGAGATTGGGAATCAGAGGCGGGGAATCAGAGGCAGGGAATCAGAGGCCGGGAATCAGATGCTGGGTATAAGAGGCCGGGAATCAGAGGTGGGGAAACAGAGGCGGGGAATCAGATATGGGGAATCAGAGGTGGGGAATCAGGGGCGGGGAATCAGTGGCAGGGAATCAGAGGCCGGGAATAAAAGGCGGGGAATCAGAGCTGGGGAATCAGAGGCGGGGAATCAGAGTTGGGGAATCAGAGGAGGGGAATCAGATATCGGGAAACAGAGGCCGGGAATCAGAGGCAGGGAAACAGAGGCGGGGAATCAGATATGGGGAATCAGAGGTGAGGAATTAGAGGTTGCGAATCAGAGGCGGGGAATCAGAGGCGGGGAATCAGAGGCAGGGAATCAGACGCAGGGAATCAGAGGCGGGGAATCATAGCTGGCGAATTAGAGGAGGGGAATCAGAGGTTGGGAATCAGAGGCGGGGAATCAGATGTGGGGAAACAGAGGCGGGGAATCAGAGGCGGGGAAACAGAGGCGGGGAATCAGATATGGGGAATCAGAGGTGGGGAATCAGAGGCAGGGAATCAGATGTGCGGAATCAGAGATGGGGAATCAGAGGCAGGGAATCAGAATCAGAAGCAGGGAATCAGAGGCCGGGAATCAGAGGCCGGAATCAGATGCTGGGAATCAGAGGCCTGGAATCAGAGGCGGGGAAAATGAGGCAGGGAATCAGATGCGGGGAATCAGAGGCGGGGAATCAGAGCTGGTGAATCAGATGCAGGGTATTAGAGTTGGGGAATCAGAGGCGGGGAATCAGATATGGGGAAACAGAGGTGGGGAATCAGAGGCGGGGAAACAAAGGCAGGGAATCAGATATGGGGAATCAGAGGCGGGGAATCAGAGGTGGGGAATCATAGGCAGGGAATCGGATGTGCGGAATCAGAGATGGGGAATCAGAGGCCGGGAATCAGAGGTGGTGAATCAGATATGGGGAATCAGAGGCGGGGAATCAGAGGCAGGGAATCAGACGCGGGGAATCAGAGGTGGGCAATCAGAGGCGGGGAATCAGATATGGGGAATCAGAGGTGGGGAATCAGAGGCGGGGAAACAGAGGCGGGGAATCAGATATGGGGAATCAGAGGTGGGGCATCAGAGGTTGTGAATCACAGATGGGGAATTAGAGGCGGGGAATCAGAGGCAGGGAATCAGACGCGGGGAATCAGAGGCGGGGATTCAGAGCTGGGGAATCAGAAGCGGGGAATCAGAGTTGGGGAATCAGAGGCGGGGAATCAGATATGGGGAATCAGAGGCATGGAATCAGAGGCGGGGAATCAGAGGCAGGGAATCAGACGCGGGGAATCTGAGGCGGGGAATCAGAGCTGGGGAATCAGAGGTGGGGAATCAGAGTTGGGGAATCGGAGGCAGGGAATTGGATGTGCGGAATCAGAGATGGGGAATCAGAGGTGGGGAATCAGAGGCGGTGAATCAGAGATGGGGAATCAGAGGCAGGGAATCAGAGGCAGGAAATCAGACACGGGGATTCAGAGGCTGGGAATCAGACGGTGGGAATCAAAGGCGGGGAATCAGAGCTGGGGAATCTGAGGCAGGGAATCAGAGTTGGGGATTCAGAGGCGGGGAGTCAGATATGGGGAAACAGAGGCGGGGAATCAGAGGCGGGAAAACAGAGGCGGGGAATTAGATATGGGGAATCAGAGGTGGGGAATCAGAGGTGGTGAATCAGTGATGGGGAATCACAGGCGGGGAATCAGAGGCAGGGAATAGAACGCGGGGAATCAGAGTCCGGGAATCAGAGATGGGGATTCAGAGGCGGGGAATTAGATATATAGAATCAGAGGCGGGGAATCAGAGGCGGGGATTCAGAGCTGGGGAATCAGAGGCGGGGAATCAGAGTTGGGGAATCAGAGGCAGGGAATCAGATATGGGGAATCAGAGGCGGGGAATCAGAGGCGGGGAAACAGAGGTGGGGAATCAGATATGGGGAATCAGAAGTGGGGAATCAGGGGCAGGGAATCAGTGGCAGGGAATCAGAGGCGGGGAATCAGAGGCGGGGAATCAGAGGCAGGGAATCAGACACGGGGAATCAGAGGCGGGGAATCAGAGATGGGGAATCAGAGTCGGGGAATCAGAGGCAGGGAATTGGACGCCGGGAATTAGAGGCCGGGAATCAGAGCTGGGGAATCAGAGGCGGGGAATTAGAGTTGGGGAATCAGAGGCGGGGAATCAGATATGGGGAAATAGAGGCGGGGAATCAGATATGGGGAATCAGAGGTGTGGAATCAGAGGTTGGGAATCAGAGGCAGGGAATGAGAGGCGGGGAAACAGAGGTGGGGAATCAGATATGGGGAATCAGAGGTGGCGAATCAAAGGCGGTGAAACAGAGATGGGGAATCAGGGCAGGGAATCAGAGGCAGGGAATCAGAGCTGGGGAAACAGAGGCGGGGAATCAGATATGGGGAATCAGAGGTGGGGAATCAGGGGCGGGGAATCAGTGGCAGGGAATCAGAGCTGGGGAATCAGAGGTGGGGAATCAGAGCTGGGGAAACAGAGGCAGGGAATCAGATATGGGGAATCAGAGGTGGGGAATCAGGGGCGGGGAATCAGTGGCTGGGAATCAGAGGCCGGGAATAAAAGGCGGGGAATCAGAGCTGGGGAATCAGAGGTGGGGAATCAGAGTTGGGGAATCAGAGGAGGGGAATCAGATATGGGGAAACAGAGGCCGGGAATCAGAGGCAGGGAAACAGAGGCGGGGAATCAGATATGGGGAATCAGAGGTGGGGAATTAGAGGTTGCGAATCAGAGGCAGGGAATCAGAGGCGGGGAATCAGAGGCGGGGAATCAGAGGCAGGGAATCGGATGTGCGGAATCAGAGATGGGGAATCAGAGGTGGGGATTCAGAGGTGGTGAATCAGAGAAGGGGCATCAGAGGCGGGGAATCAGAGGCAGGGAATCAGACGCAGGGAATCAGAGGCGGGGAATCATAGCTGGCGAATTAGAGGAGGGGAATCAGAGTTGGGGAATCAGAGGCGGTGAATCAGATATGGGGAAACAGAGGCGGGGAATCAGAGGCAGGGAAACAGAGGCGGGGAATCAGATATGGGGAATCAGAAGTGGGGAATCAGGGGCAGGGAATCAGTGGCAGGGAATCAGACGCGGGGAATCAGAGGCGGGGAAACAGAGGCGGGGAATCAGACATGGGGAATCAGATGCGGGGAATCAGAGGTGGGGAATCAGAGTTGGGGCATCAGAGGTGGGGAATTAGATATGGGGAAACAGAGGCGGGGAATCAGAGGCGGGGAAACAGAGGCGGGGAATCAGATATAGGGAATCAGAGGTGGGGAATCAGAGGCAGGGAATCAGATGTGCGGAATCAGAGATGGGGAATCAGAGGCAGGGAATCAGAATCAGAAGCGGGGAATCAAAGGCCGGGAATCAGAGGCCGGGAATCAAATGCTGGGAATAAGAGGGCGGGAATCAGAGGTGGGGAATCAGAGTCCGGGAATCAGAGATGGGGATTCAGAGGCGGGGAATGAGATATGGAGAATCAGAGGCGGGGAATCAGAGGCGGGGATTCAGAGCTGGGGAATCAGAGGCGGGGAATCAGAGTTGGGGAATCAGAGGCAGGGAATCAGATATGGGGAATCAGAGGCGGGGAATCAGAGGCGGGGAAACAGAGGCGGGGAATCAGATATGGGGAATCAGAAGTGGGGAATCAGGGGCAGGGAATCAGTGGCAGGGAATCAGAGGCGGGGAATCAGAGGCAGGGAATCAGAGGCAGGGAATCAGACACGGGGAATCAGAGGCGGGGAATCAGAGGCAGGGAATCGGATGCCGGAAATCAGAGGCGGGAAATCAGAGCTGGGGAATCAGAGGCGGGGAATCAGAGTTGGGGAATCAGAGGCGGCGAAGCAGATATGGGGAAATAGAGGCGGGGAATCAGATATGGGGAATCAGAGGAGGGGAATCAGATATGGGGAATCAGAGGCTGGGAATCAGAGGGGGGAAACAGAGGCGGGGAATAAGATATGGGGAATCAGAGGTGGGGAATCAGGGGCGGGTAATCAGTGGCAGGGAATCAGAGGCGGGGAATCAGAGGCGGGGATTCAGAGGCAGGGAATCAGACACGGGGAATCAGAGGTGGGGAATCAGAGATGGGGAATCAGAGGCGGGGAATCAGAGGCAGGGAATCAGACGCAGGGAATCAGAGGCGGGGAATCAGAGCTGGGGAATCAGAGGTGGGGAATCAGAGTCGGGGAATCAGAGGCAGGGAATCGGATGTGCGGAATCAGAGATGGGGAATCAGAGGTGGGGAATCAGAGGCGGTGAATCAGAGATGGGGAATCAGAGGCGGGGAATCAGAGGCAGGAAATCAGACACGGGGATTCAGAGGCTGGGAATCAGACGGGGGGAATCAAAGGCGGGGAATCAGAGGCAGGGAATTAGACACGGGGAATCAGAGGTGGGGAATCAGAGATGGGGAATCAGAGGCGGGGAATCACAGGCAGGGAATCAGACGCGGGGAATCAGAGGCGGGGTATCAGAGCTGGGGAATCAGAGGTGGGGAATCAGAGTCGGGGAATCAGAGGCAGGGAATCGGATGTGCGGAATCAGAGATGGGGAATCAGAGGTGGGGAATCAGAGGCAGTGAATCAGAGATGGGGAATCAGAGGCGGGGAATCAGAGGCAGGAAATCAGACACGGGGATTCAGAGGCTGGGAATCAGACGGGGGGAATCAAAGGCAGGGAATCAGAGCTGGTGAATCAGAGGCAGGGAATCAGAGTTGGGGATTCAGAGGCGGGGAATCAGATATGGGGAAACAGAGGCGGGGAATCAGATATGGGGAAATAGAGGCGGGGAATCAGATATGGGGAATCAGAGGTGTGGAATCAGAGGTTGGGAATCAGAGGCAGGGAATCAGAGGCGGGGAAACAGAGGTGGGGAATCAGATATGGGGAATCAGAGGTGGCGAATCAAAGGCGGTGAAACAGAGATGGGGAATCAGGGCAGGGAATCAGAGGCAGGGAATCAGAGCTGGGGAAACAGAGGCGGGGAATCAGATATGGGGAATCAGAGGTGGGGAATCAGGGGCGGGGAATCAGTGGCAGGGAATCAGAGCTCGGGAATCAGAGGTGGGGAATCAGAGCTGGGGAAACAGAGGCGGGGAATCAGATATGGGGAATCAGAGGTGGGGAATCAGGGGCGGGGAATCAGTGGCAGGGAATCAGAGGCCGGGAATAAAAGGCGGGGAATCAGAGCTGGGGAATCAGAGGCGGGGAATCAGAGTTGGGGAATCAGAGGAGGGGAATCAGATATGGGGAAACAGAGGCCGGGAATCAGAGGCAGGGAAACAGAGGCGGGGTATCAGATATGGGGAATCAGAGGTGGGGAATTAGAGGTTGCGAATTAGAGGCAGGGAATCAGAGGCGGGGAATCAGAGGCGGGGAATCAGAGGCAGGGAATCGGATGTGCGGAATCAGAGATGGGGAATCAGAGGTGGGGATTCAGAGGTGGTGAATCAGAGAAGGGGCATCAGAGGCGGGGAATCAGAGGCAGGGAATCAGACGCAGGGAATCAGAGGCGGGGAATCATAGCTGGCGAATTAGAGGAGGGGAATCAGAGTTGGGGAATCAGAGGCGGTGAATCAGATATGGGGAAACAGAGGCGGGGAATCAGAGGCGGGGAAACAGAGGCGGGGAATCAGATATGGGGAATCAGAGGTGGGGAATCAGGGGCAGGGAATCAGTGGCAGGGAATCAGACGCGGGGAATCAGAGGCGGGGAAACAGAGGCGGGGAATCAGACATGGGGAATCAGATGCGGGGAATCAGAGGTGGGGAATCAGAGTTGGGGCATCAGAGGTGGGGAATTAGATATGGGGAAACAGAGGCGGGGAATCAAAGGCGGGGAAACAGAGGCGGGGAATCAGATATAGGGAATCAGAGGTGGGGAATCAGAGGCAGGGAATCAGATGTGCGGAATCAGAGATGGGGAATCAGAGGCAGGGAATCAGAATCAGAAGCGGGGAATCAAAGGCCGGGAATCAGAGGCCGGGAATCAAATGCTGGGAATAAGAGGCCGGGAATCAGAGGTGGGGAATCAGAGTCCGGGAATCAGAGATGGGGATTCAGAGGCGGGGAATGAGATATGGAGAATCAGAGGCGGGGAATCAGAGGTGGTGAATCAGTGATGGGGAATCACAGGCGGGGAATCAGAGGCAGGGAATAGAACGCGGGGAATCAGAGTCCGGGAATCAGAGATGGGGATTCAGAGGCGGGGAATTAGATATGGAGAATCAGAGGCGGGGAATCAGAGGCGGGGATTCAGAGCTGGGGAATCAGAGGCGGGGAATCAGAGTTGGGGAATCAGAGGCAGGGAATCAGATATGGGGAATCAGAGGCGGGGAATCAGAGGCGGGGAAACAGAGGTGGGGAATCAGATATGGGGAATCAGAAGTGGGGAATCAGGGGCAGGGAATCAGTGGCAGGGAATCAGAGGCGGGGAATCAGAGGCGGGGAATCAGAGGCAGGGAATCAGACACGGGGAATCAGAGGCGGGGAATCAGAGATGGGGAATCAGAGTCGGGGAATCAGAGGCAGGGAATTGGACGCCGGGAATTAGAGGCCGGGAATCAGAGCTGGGGAATCAGAGGCGGGGAATCAGAGTTGGGGAATCAGAGGCGGGGAATCAGATATGGGGAAATAGAGGCGGGGAATCAGATATGGGGAATGAGAGGTGTGGAATCAGAGGTTGGGAATCAGAGGCAGGGAATCAGAGGCGGGGAAACAGAGGTGGGGAATCAGATATGGGGAATCAGAGGTGGCGAATCAAAGGCGGTGAAACAGAGATGGGGAATCAGGGCAGGGAATCAGAGGCAGGGAATCAGAGCTGGGGAAACAGAGGCGGGGAATCAGATATGGGGAATCAGAGGTGGGGAATCAGGGGCGGCGAATCAGTGGCAGGGAATCAGAGCTGGGGAATCAGAGGTGGGGAATCAGAGCTGGGGAAACAGAGGCGGGGAATCAGATATGGGGAATCAGAGGTGGGGAATCAGGGGCGGGGAATCAGTGGCAGGGAATCAGAGGCCGGGAATAAAAGGCGGGGAATCAGAGCTGGGGAATCAGAGGCGGGGAATCAGAGTTGGGGAATCAGAGGAGGGGAATCAGATATGGGGAAACAGAGGCCGGGAATCAGAGGCAGGGAAACAGAGGCGGGGAATCAGATATGGGGAATCAGAGGTGGGGAATTAGAGGTTGCGAATCAGAGGCATGGAATCAGAGGCGGGGAATCAGAGGCGGGGAATCAGAGGCAGGGAATCGGATGTGCGGAATCAGAGATGGGGAATCAGAGGTGGGGATTCAGAGGTGGTGAATCAGAGAAGGGGCATCAGAGGCGGGGAATCAGAGGCAGGGAATCAGACGCAGGGAATCAGAGGCGGGGAATCATAGCTGGCGAATTAGAGGAGGGGAATCAGAGTTGGGGAATCAGAGGCGGTGAATCAGATATGGGGAAACAGAGGCGGGGAATCAGAGGCAGGGAAACAGAGGCGGGGAATCAGATATGGGGAATCAGAGGTGGGGAATCAGGGGCAGGGAATCAGTGGCAGGGAATCAGACGCGGGGAATCAGATGCGGGGAAACAGAGGCGGGGAATCAGACATGGGGAATCAGATGCGGGGAATCAGAGGTGGGGAATCAGAGTTGGGGCATCAGAGGTGGGGAATTAGATATGGGGAAACAGAGGCGGGGAATCAGAGGCGGGGAAACAGAGGCGGGGAATCAGATATAGGGAATCAGAGGTGGGGAATCAGAGGCAGGGAATCAGATGTGCGGAATCAGAGATGGGGAATCAGAGGCAGGTAATCAGAATCAGAAGCGGGGAATCAAAGGCCGGGAATCAGAGGCCGGGAATCAAATGCTGGGAATAAGAGGGCGGGAATCAGAGGTGGGGAATCAGAGTCCGGGAATCAGAGATGGGGATTCAGAGGCGGGGAATGAGATATGGAGAATCAGAGGCGGGGAATCAGAGGCGGGGATTCAGAGCTGGGGAATCAGAGGCGGGGAATCAGAGTTGGGGAATCAGAGGCAGGGAATCAGATATGGGGAATCAGAGGCGGGGAATCAGAGGCGGGGAAACAGAGGCGGGGAATCAGATATGGGGAATCAGAAGTGGGGAATCAGGGGCAGGGAATCAGTGGCAGGGAATCAGAGGCGGGGAATCAGAGGCGGGGAATCAGAGGCAGGGAATCAGACACGGGGAATCAGAGGCGGGGAATCAGAGGCAGGGAATCGGATGCCGGAAATCAGAGGCGGGAAATCAGAGCTGGGGAATCAGAGGCGGGGAATCAGAGTTGGGGAATCAGAGGCGGCGAAGCAGATATGGGGAAATAGAGGCGGGGAATCAGATATGGGGAATCAGAGGAGGGGAATCAGATATGGGGAATCAGAGGCTGGGAATCAGAGGGGGGAAACAGAGGCGGGGAATAAGATATGGGGAATCAGAGGTGGGGAATCAGGGGCGGGTAATCAGTGGCAGGGAATCAGAGGCGGGGAATCAGAGGCGGGGATTCAGAGGCAGGGAATCAGACACGGGGAATCAGAGGTGGGGAATCAGAGATGGGGAATCAGAGGCGGGGAATCAGAGGCAGGGAATCAGACGCAGGGAATCAGAGGCGGGGAATCAGAGCTGGGGAATCAGAGGTGGGGAATCAGAGTCGGGGAATCAGAGGCAGGGAATCGGATGTGCGGAATCAGAGATGGGGAATCAGAGGTGGGGAATCAGAGGCGGTGAATCAGAGATGGGGAATCAGAGGCGGGGAATCAGAGGCAGGAAATCAGACACGGGGATTCAGAGGCTGGGAATCAGACGGGGGGAATCAAAGGCGGGGAATCAGAGGCAGGGAATTAGACACGGGGAATCAGAGGTGGGGAATCAGAGATGGGGAATCAGAGGCGGGGAATCACAGGCAGGGAATCAGACGCGGGGAATCAGAGGCGGGGTATCAGAGCTGGGGAATCAGAGGTGGGGAATCAGAGTCGGGGAATCAGAGGCAGGGAATCGGATGTGCGGAATCAGAGATGGGGAATCAGAGGTGGGGAATCAGAGGCAGTGAATCAGAGATGGGGAATCAGAGGCGGGGAATCAGAGGCAGGAAATCAGACACGGGGATTCAGAGGCTGGGAATCAGACGGGGGGAATCAAAGGCGGGGAATCAGAGCTGGTGAATCAGAGGCAGGGAATCAGAGTTGGGGATTCAGAGGCGGGGAATCAGATATGGGGAAACAGAGGCGGGGAATCAGAGCTGGGGAAACAGAGGCAGGGAATCAGAGCTGGGGAATCAGAGGTGGGGAATCAGAGCTGGGGAAACAGAGGCGGGGAATCAGATATGGGGAATCAGAGGTGGGGAATCAGGGGCGGGGAATCAGTGGCAGGGAATCAGAGGCCGGGAATAAAAGGCGGGGAATCAGAGCTGGGGAATCAGAGGCGGGGAATCAGAGTTGGGGAATCAGAGGAGGGGAATCAGATATGGGGAAACAGAGGCCGGGAATCAGAGGCAGGGAAACAGAGGCGGGGAATCAGATATGGGGAATCAGAGGTGGGGAATTAGAGGTTGCGAATCAGAGGCATGGAATCAGAGGCGGGGAATCAGAGGCGGGGAATCAGAGGCAGGGAATCGGATGTGCGGAATCAGAGATGGGGAATCAGAGGTGGGGATTCAGAGGTGGTGAATCAGAGAAGGGGCATCAGAGGCGGGGAATCAGAGGCAGGGAATCAGACGCAGGGAATCAGAGGCGGGGAATCATAGCTGGCGAATTAGAGGAGGGGAATCAGAGTTGGGGAATCAGAGGCGGTGAATCAGATATGGGGAAACAGAGGCGGGGAATCAGAGGCAGGGAAACAGAGGCGGGGAATCAGATATGGGGAATCAGAGGTGGGGAATCAGGGGCAGGGAATCAGTGGCAGGGAATCAGACGCGGGGAATCAGATGCGGGGAAACAGAGGCGGGGAATCAGACATGGGGAATCAGATGCGGGGAATCAGAGGTGGGGAATCAGAGTTGGGGCATCAGAGGTGGGGAATTAGATATGGGGAAACAGAGGCGGGGAATCAGAGGCGGGGAAACAGAGGCGGGGAATCAGATATAGGGAATCAGAGGTGGGGAATCAGAGGCAGGGAATCAGATGTGCGGAATCAGAGATGGGGAATCAGAGGCAGGTAATCAGAATCAGAAGCGGGGAATCAAAGGCCGGGAATCAGAGGCCGGGAATCAAATGCTGGGAATAAGAGGGCGGGAATCAGAGGTGGGGAATCAGAGTCCGGGAATCAGAGATGGGGATTCAGAGGCGGGGAATGAGATATGGAGAATCAGAGGCGGGGAATCAGAGGCGGGGATTCAGAGCTGGGGAATCAGAGGCGGGGAATCAGAGTTGGGGAATCAGAGGCAGGGAATCAGATATGGGGAATCAGAGGCGGGGAATCAGAGGCGGGGAAACAGAGGCGGGGAATCAGATATGGGGAATCAGAAGTGGGGAATCAGGGGCAGGGAATCAGTGGCAGGGAATCAGAGGCGGGGAATCAGAGGCGGGGAATCAGAGGCAGGGAATCAGACACGGGGAATCAGAGGCGGGGAATCAGAGGCAGGGAATCGGATGCCGGAAATCAGAGGCGGGAAATCAGAGCTGGGGAATCAGAGGCGGGGAATCAGAGTTGGGGAATCAGAGGCGGCGAAGCAGATATGGGGAAATAGAGGCGGGGAATCAGATATGGGGAATCAGAGGAGGGGAATCAGATATGGGGAATCAGAGGCTGGGAATCAGAGGGGGGAAACAGAGGCGGGGAATAAGATATGGGGAATCAGAGGTGGGGAATCAGGGGCGGGTAATCAGTGGCAGGGAATCAGAGGCGGGGAATCAGAGGCGGGGATTCAGAGGCAGGGAATCAGACACGGGGAATCAGAGGTGGGGAATCAGAGATGGGGAATCAGAGGCGGGGAATCAGAGGCAGGGAATCAGACGCAGGGAATCAGAGGCGGGGAATCAGAGCTGGGGAATCAGAGGTGGGGAATCAGAGTCGGGGAATCAGAGGCAGGGAATCGGATGTGCGGAATCAGAGATGGGGAATCAGAGGTGGGGAATCAGAGGCGGTGAATCAGAGATGGGGAATCAGAGGCGGGGAATCAGAGGCAGGAAATCAGACACGGGGATTCAGAGGCTGGGAATCAGACGGGGGGAATCAAAGGCGGGGAATCAGAGGCAGGGAATTAGACACGGGGAATCAGAGGTGGGGAATCAGAGATGGGGAATCAGAGGCGGGGAATCACAGGCAGGGAATCAGACGCGGGGAATCAGAGGCGGGGTATCAGAGCTGGGGAATCAGAGGTGGGGAATCAGAGTCGGGGAATCAGAGGCAGGGAATCGGATGTGCGGAATCAGAGATGGGGAATCAGAGGTGGGGAATCAGAGGCAGTGAATCAGAGATGGGGAATCAGAGGCGGGGAATCAGAGGCAGGAAATCAGACACGGGGATTCAGAGGCTGGGAATCAGACGGGGGGAATCAAAGGCGGGGAATCAGAGCTGGTGAATCAGAGGCAGGGAATCAGAGTTGGGGATTCAGAGGCGGGGAATCAGATATGGGGAAACAGAGGCGGGGAATCAGATATGGGGAAATAGAGGCGGGGAATCAGATATGGGGAATCAGAGGTGTGGAATCAGAGGTTGGGAATCAGAGGCAGGGAATCAGAGGCGGGGAAACAGAGGTGGGGAATCAGATATGGGGAATCAGAGGTGGCGAATCAAAGGCGGTGAAACAGAGATGGGGAATCAGGGCAGGGAATCAGAGGCAGGGAATCAGAGCTGGGGAAACAGAGGCGGGGAATCAGATATGGGGAATCAGAGGTGGGGAATCAGGGGCGGGGAATCAGTGGCAGGGAATCAGAGCTGGGGAATCAGAGGTGGGGAATCAGAGCTGGGGAAACAGAGGCGGGGAATCAGATATGGGGAATCAGAGGTGGGGAATCAGGGGCGGGGAATCAGTGGCAGGGAATCAGAGGCCGGGAATAAAAGGCGGGGAATCAGAGCTGGGGAATCAGAGGCGGGGAATCAGAGTTGGGGAATCAGAGGAGGGGAATCAGATATGGGGAAACAGAGGCCGGGAATCAGAGGCAGGGAAACAGAGGCGGGGAATCAGATATGGGGAATCAGAGGTGGGGAATTAGAGGTTGCGAATCAGAGGCAGGGAATCAGAGGCGGGGAATCAGAGGCGGGGAATCAGAGGCAGGGAATCGGATGTGCGGAATCAGAGATGGGGAATCAGAGGTGGGGATTCAGAGGTGGTGAATCAGAGAAGGGGCATCAGAGGCGGGGAATCAGAGGCAGGGAATCAGACGCAGGGAATCAGAGGCGGGGAATCATAGCTGGCGAATTAGAGGAGGGGAATCAGAGTTGGGGAATCAGAGGCGGTGAATCAGATATGGGGAAACAGAGGCGGGGAATCAGAGGCGGGGAAACAGAGGCGGGGAATCAGATATGGGGAATCAGAGGTGGGGAATCAGGGGCAGGGAATCAGTGGCAGGGAATCAGACGCGGGGAATCAGAGGCGGGGAAACAGAGGCGGGGAATCAGACATGGGGAATCAGATGCGGGGAATCAGAGGTGGGGAATCAGAGTTGGGGCATCAGAGGTGGGGAATTAGATATGGGGAAACAGAGGCGGGGAATCAAAGGCGGGGAAACAGAGGCGGGGAATCAGATATAGGGAATCAGAGGTGGGGAATCAGAGGCAGGGAATCAGATGTGCGGAATCAGAGATGGGGAATCAGAGGCAGGGAATCAGAATCAGAAGCGGGGAATCAAAGGCCGGGAATCAGAGGCCGGGAATCAAATGCTGGGAATAAGAGGGCGGGAATCAGAGGTGGGGAATCAGAGTCCGGGAATCAGAGATGGGGATTCAGAGGCGGGGAATGAGATATGGAGAATCAGAGGCGGGGAATCAGAGGCGGGGATTCAGAGCTGGGGAATCAGAGGCGGGGAATCAGAGTTGGGGAATCAGAGGCAGGGAATCAGATATGGGGAATCAGAGGCGGGGAATCAGAGGCGGGGAAACAGAGGCGGGGAATCAGATATGGGGAATCAGAAGTGGGGAATCAGGGGCAGGGAATCAGTGGCAGGGAGTCAGAGGCGGGGAATCAGAGGCGGGGAATCAGAGGCAGGGAATCAGACACGGGGAATCAGAGGCGGGGAATCAGAGGCAGGGAATCGGATGCCGGAAATCAGAGGCGGGAAATCAGAGCTGGGGAATCAGAGGCGGGGAATCAGAGTTGGGGAATCAGAGGCGGCGAAGCAGATATGGGGAAATAGAGGCGGGGAATCAGATATGGGGAATCAGAGGAGGGGAATCAGATATGGGGAATCAGAGGGGGGAAACAGAGGCGGGGAATAAGATATGGGGAATCAGAGGTGGGGAATCAGGGGCGGGTAATCAGTGGCAGGGAATCAGACGCGGGGAATCTGAGGCGGGGAATCAGAGCTGGGGAATCAGAGGTGGGGAATCAGAGTTGGGGAATCAGAGGCAGGGAATTGGATGTGCGGAATCAGAGATGGGGAATCAGAGGTGGGGAATCAGATATGGGGAATCAGAGGCGGGGAAACAGAGGCGGGGAATCAGATATGGGGAATCAGAGGTGGGGCATCAGAGGTTGTGAATCACAGATGGGGAATTAGAGGCGGGGAATCAGAGGCAGGGAATCAGACGCGGGGAATCAGAGGCGGGGATTCAGAGCTGGGGAATCAGAAGCGGGGAATCAGAGTTGGGGAATCAGAGGCGGGGAATCAGATATGGGGAATCAGAGGCAGGGAATCAGAGGCGGGGAATCAGAGGCAGGGAATCAGACGCGGGGAATCTGAGGCGGGGAATCAGAGCTGGGGAATCAGAGGTGGGGAATCAGAGTTGGGGAATCAGAGGCAGGGAATTGGATGTGCGGAATCAGAGATGGGGAATCAGAGGTGGGGAATCAGAGGCGGTGAATCAGAGATGGGGAATCAGAGGCAGGGAATCAGAGGCAGGAAATCAGACACGGGGATTCAGAGGCTGGGAATCAGACGGTGGGAATCAAAGGCGGGGAATCAGAGCTGGGGAATCTGAGGCAGGGAATCAGAGTTGGGGATTCAGAGGCGGGGAGTCAGATATGGGGAAACAGAGGCGGGGAATCAGAGGCGGGAAAACAGAGGCGGGGAATTAGATATGGGGAATCAGAGGTGGGGAATCAGAGGTGGTGAATCAGTGATGGGGAATCACAGGCGGGGAATCAGAGGCAGGGAATAGAACGCGGGGAATCAGAGTCCGGGAATCAGAGATGGGGATTCAGAGGCGGGGAATTAGATATGGAGAATCAGAGGCGGGGAATCAGAGGCGGGGATTCAGAGCTGGGGAATCAGAGGCGGGGAATCAGAGTTGGGGAATCAGAGGCAGGGAATCAGATATGGGGAATCAGAGGCGGGGAATCAGAGGCGGGGAAACAGAGGTGGGGAATCAGATATGGGGAATCAGAGGTGGCGAATCAAAGGCGGTGAAACAGAGATGGGGAATCAGGGCAGGGAATCAGAGGCAGGGAATCAGAGCTGGGGAAACAGAGGCGGGGAATCAGATATGGGGAATCAGAGGTGGGGAATCAGGGGCGGGGAATCAGTGGCAGGGAATCAGAGCTGGGGAATCAGAGGTGGGGAATCAGAGCTGGGGAAACAGAGGCGGGGAATCAGATATGGGGAATCAGAGGTGGGGAATCAGGGGCGGGGAATCAGTGGCAGGGAATCAGAGGCCGGGAATAAAAGGCGGGGAATCAGAGCTGGGGAATCAGAGGCGGGGAATCAGAGTTGGGGAATCAGAGGAGGGGAATCAGATATGGGGAAACAGAGGCCGGGAATCAGAGGCAGGGAAACAGAGGCGGGGAATCAGATATGGGGAATCAGAGGTGGGGAATTAGAGGTTGCGAATCAGAGGCAGGGAATCAGAGGCGGGGAATCAGAGGCGGGGAATCAGAGGCAGGGAATCGGATGTGCGGAATCAGAGATGGGGAATCAGAGGTGGGGATTCAGAGGTGGTGAATCAGAGAAGGGGCATCAGAGGCGGGGAATCAGAGGCAGGGAATCAGACGCAGGGAATCAGAGGCGGGGAATCATAGCTGGCGAATTAGAGGAGGGAAATCAGAGTTGGGGAATCAGAGGCGGTGAATCAGATATGGGGAAACAGAGGCGGGGAATCAGAGGCGGGGAAACAGAGGCGGGGAATCAGATATGGGGAATCAGAGGTGGGGAATCAGGGGCAGGGAATCAGTGGCAGGGAATCAGACGCGGGGAATCAGAGGCGGGGAAACAGAGGCGGGGAATCAGACATGGGGAATCAGATGCGGGGAATCAGAGGTGGGGAATCAGAGTTGGGGCATCAGAGGTGGGGAATTAGATATGGGGAAACAGAGGCGGGGAATCAAAGGCGGGGAAACAGAGGCGGGGAATCAGATATAGGGAATCAGAGGTGGGGAATCAGAGGCAGGGAATCAGATGTGCGGAATCAGAGATGGGGAATCAGAGGCAGGGAATCAGAATCAGAAGCGGGGAATCAAAGGCCGGGAATCAGAGGCCGGGAATCAAATGCTGGGAATAAGAGGGCGGGAATCAGAGGTGGGGAATCAGAGTCCGGGAATCAGAGATGGGGATTCAGAGGCGGGGAATGAGATATGGAGAATCAGAGGCGGGGAATCAGAGGCGGGGATTCAGAGCTGGGGAATCAGAGGCGGGGAATCAGAGTTGGGGAATCAGAGGCAGGGAATCAGATATGGGGAATCAGAGGCGGGGAATCAGAGGCGGGGAAACAGAGGCGGGGAATCAGATATGGGGAATCAGAAGTGGGGAATCAGGGGCAGGGAATCAGTGGCAGGGAATCAGAGGCGGGGAATCAGAGGCGGGGAATCAGAGGCAGGGAATCAGACACGGGGAATCAGAGGCGGGGAATCAGAGGCAGGGAATCGGATGCCGGAAATCAGAGGCGGGAAATCAGAGCTGGGGAATCAGAGGCGGGGAATCAGAGTTGGGGAATCAGAGGCGGCGAAGCAGATATGGGGAAATAGAGGCGGGGAATCAGATATGGGGAATCAGAGGAGGGGAATCAGATATGGGGAATCAGAGGGGGGAAACAGAGGCGGGGAATAAGATATGGGGAATCAGAGGTGGGGAATCAGGGGCGGGTAATCAGTGGCAGGGAATCAGACGCGGGGAATCTGAGGCGGGGAATCAGAGCTGGGGAATCAGAGGTGGGGAATCAGAGTTGGGGAATCAGAGGCAGGGAATTGGATGTGCGGAATCAGAGATGGGGAATCAGAGGTGGGGAATCAGATATGGGGAATCAGAGGCGGGGAAACAGAGGCGGGGAATCAGATATGGGGAATCAGAGGTGGGGCATCAGAGGTTGTGAATCACAGATGGGGAATTAGAGGCGGGGAATCAGAGGCAGGGAATCAGACGCGGGGAATCAGAGGCGGGGATTCAGAGCTGGGGAATCAGAAGCGGGGAATCAGAGTTGGGGAATCAGAGGCGGGGAAT
This sequence comes from Narcine bancroftii, assembly GCF_036971445.1. Classification (NCBI taxonomy): domain Eukaryota; kingdom Metazoa; phylum Chordata; class Chondrichthyes; order Torpediniformes; family Narcinidae; genus Narcine; species Narcine bancroftii. The sequence goes on from NC_091476.1 coordinate 110,409,835, forward strand.
CAGATATGGGGAATCAGAGGCAGGGAATCAGAGGCGGGGAATCAGAGGCAGGGAATCAGACGCGGGGAATCTGAGGCGGGGAATCAGAGCTGGGGAATCAGAGGTGGGGAATCAGAGTTGGGGAATCAGAGGCAGGGAATTGGATGTGCGGAATCAGAGATGGGGAATCAGAGGTGGGGAATCAGAGGCGGTGAATCAGAGATGGGGAATCAGAGGCAGGGAATCAGAGGCAGGAAATCAGACACGGGGATTCAGAGGCTGGGAATCAGACGGTGGGAATCAAAGGCGGGGAATCAGAGCTGGGGAATCTGAGGCAGGGAATCAGAGTTGGGGATTCAGAGGCGGGGAGTCAGATATGGGGAAACAGAGGCGGGGAATCAGAGGCGGGAAAACAGAGGCGGGGAATTAGATATGGGGAATCAGAGGTGGGGAATCAGAGGTGGTGAATCAGTGATGGGGAATCACAGGCGGGGAATCAGAGGCAGGGAATAGAACGCGGGGAATCAGAGTCCGGGAATCAGAGATGGGGATTCAGAGGCGGGGAATTAGATATGGAGAATCAGAGGCGGGGAATCAGAGGCGGGGATTCAGAGCTGGGGAATCAGAGGCGGGGAATCAGAGTTGGGGAATCAGAGGCAGGGAATCAGATATGGGGAATCAGAGGCGGGGAATCAGAGGCGGGGAAACAGAGGTGGGGAATCAGATATGGGGAATCAGAAGTGGGGAATCAGGGGCAGGGAATCAGTGGCAGGGAATCAGAGGCGGGGAAACAGAGGCGGGGAATCAGAGGCAGGGAATCAGACACGGGGAATCAGAGGCGGGGAATCAGAGATGGGGAATCAGAGTCGGGGAATCAGAGGCAGGGAATTGGACGCCGGGAATTAGAGGCCGGGAATCAGAGCTGGGGAATCAGAGGCGGGGAATCAGAGTTGGGGAATCAGAGGCGGGGAATCAGATATGGGGAAATAGAGGCGGGGAATCAGATATGGGGAATCAGAGGTGTGGAATCAGAGGTTGGGAATCAGAGGCAGGGAATCAGAGGCGGGAAAAGAGAGGTGGGGAATCAGATATGGGGAATCAGAGGTGGCGAATCAAAGGCGGTGAAACAGAGATGGGGAATCAGGGCAGGGAATCAGAGGCAGGGAATCAGAGCTGGGGAAACAGAGGCGGGGAATCAGATATGGGGAATCAGAGGTGGGGAATCAGGGGCGGGGAATCAGTGGCAGGGAATCAGAGCTGGGGAATCAGAGGTGGGGAATCAGAGCTGGGGAAACAGAGGCGGGGAATCAGATATGGGGAATCAGAGGTGGGGAATCAGGGGCGGGGAATCAGTGGCAGGGAATCAGAGGCCGGGAATAAAAGGCGGGGAATCAGAGCTGGGGAATCAGAGGCGGGGAATCAGAGTTGGGGAATCAGAGGAGGGGAATCAGATATGGGGAAACAGAGGCCGGGAATCAGAGGCAGGGAAACAGAGGCGGGGAATCAGATATGGGGAATCAGAGGTGGGGAATTAGAGGTTGCGAATCAGAGGCAGGGAATCAGAGGCGGGGAATCAGAGGCGGGGAATCAGAGGCAGGGAATCGGATGTGCGGAATCAGAGATGGGGAATCAGAGGTGGGGATTCAGAGGTGGTGAATCAGAGAAGGGGCATCAGAGGCGGGGAATCAGAGGCAGGGAATCAGACGCAGGGAATCAGAGGCGGGGAATCATAGCTGGCGAATTAGAGGAGGGGAATCAGAGTTGGGGAATCAGAGGCGGTGAATCAGATATGGGGAAACAGAGGCGGGGAATCAGAGGCAGGGAAACAGAGGCGGGGAATCAGATATGGGGAATCAGAGGTGGGGAATCAGGGGCAGGGAATCAGTGGCAGGGAATCAGACGCGGGGAATCAGAGGCGGGGAAACAGAGGCGGGGAATCAGACATGGGGAATCAGATGCGGGGAATCAGAGGTGGGGAATCAGAGATGGGGCATCAGAGGTGGGGAATTAGATATGGGGAAACAGAGGCGGGGAATCAGAGGCGGGGAAACAGAGGCGGGGAATCAGATATAGGGAATCAGAGGTGGGGAATCAGAGGCAGGGAATCAGATGTGCGGAATCAGAGATGGGGAATCAGAGGCAGGGAATCAGAATCAGAAGAGGGGAATCAAAGGCCGGGAATCAGAGGCCGGGAATCAAATGCTGGGAATAAGAGGGCGGGAATCAGAGGTGGGGAATCAGAGTCCGGGAATCAGAGATGGGGATTCAGAGGCGGGGAATGAGATATGGAGAATCAGAGGCGGGGAATCAGAGGCGGGGATTCAGAGCTGGGGAATCAGAGGCGGGGAATCAGAGTTGGGGAATCAGAGGCAGGGAATCAGATATGGGGAATCAGAGGCGGCGAATCAGAGGCGGGGAAACAGAGGCGGGGAATCAGATATGGGGAATCAGAAGTGGGGAATCAGGGGCAGGGAATCAGTGGCAGGGAATCAGAGGCGGGGAATCAGAGGCGGGGAATCAGAGGCAGGGAATCAGACACGGGGAATCAGAGGCGGGGAATCAGAGGCGGGGAATCAGAGTTGGGGAATCAGAGGCGGCGAAGCAGATATGGGGAAATAGAGGCGGGGAATCAGATATGGGGAATCAGAGGAGGGGAATCAGATATGGGGAATCAGAGGCTGGGAATCAGAGGGGGGAAACAGAGGCGGGGAATAATATATGGGGAATCAGAGGTGGGGAATCAGGGGCGGGTAATCAGTGGCAGGGAATCAGAGGCGGGGAATCAGAGGCGGGGATTCAGAGGCAGGGAATCAGACACGGGGAATCAGAGGTGGGGAATCAGAGATGGGGAATCAGAGGCGGGGAATCAGAGGCAGGGAATCAGACGCAGGGAATCAGAGGCGGGGAATCAGAGCTGGGGAATCAGAGGTGGGGAATCAGTGTCGGGGAATCAGAGGCAGGGAATCGGATGTGCGGAATCAGAGATGGGGAATCAGAGGTGGGGAATCAGAGGCGGTGAATCAGAGATGGGGAATCAGAGGCGGGGAATCAGAGGCAGGAAATCAGACACGGGGATTCAGAGGCTGGGAATCAGACGGGGGGAATCAAAGGCGGGGAATCAGAGGCAGGGAATTAGACACGGGGAATCAGAGGTGGGGAATCAGAGATGGGGAATCAGAGGCGGGGAATCACAGGCGGGGAATCAGACGCGGGGAATCAGAGGCGGATATCAGAGCTGGGGAATCAGAGGTGGGGAATCAGAGTCGGGGAATCAGAGGCAGGGAATCGGATGTGCGGAATCAGAGATGGGGAATCAGAGGTGGGGAATCAGAGGCAGTGAATCAGAGATGGGGAATCAGAGGCGGGGAATCAGAGGCAGGAAATCAGACACGGGGATTCAGAGGCTGGGAATCAGACGGGGGGAATCAAAGGCAGGGAATCAGAGCTGGTGAATCAGAGGCGGGGAATCAGATATGGGGAAACTGAGGCGGGGAATCAGATATGGGGAAATAGAGGCGGGGAATCAGATATGGGGAATCAGAGGTGTGGAATCAGAGGTTGGGAATCAGAGGCAGGGAATCAGAGGCGGGGAAACAGAGGTGGGGAATCAGATATGGGGAATCAGAGGTGGCGAATCAAAGGCGGTGAAACAGAGATGGGGAATCAGGGCAGGGAATCAGAGGCAGGGAATCAGAGCTGGGGAAACAGAGGCGGGGAATCAGATATGGGGAATCAGAGGTGGGGAATCAGGGGCGGGGAATCAGTGGCAGGGAATCAGAGCTGGGGAATCAGAGGTGGGGAATCAGAGCTGGGGAAACAGAGGCGGGGAATCAGATATGGGGAATCAGAGGTGGGGAATCAGGGGCGGGGAATCAGTGGCAGGGAATCAGAGGCCGGGAATAAAAGGCGGGGAATCAGACACGGGGAATCAGAGGCGGGGAATCAGAGGCAGGGAATCGGATGCCGGAAATCAGAGGCGGGAAATCAGAGCTGGGGAATCAGAGGCGGGGAATCAGAGTTGGGGAATCAGAGGCGGCGAAGCAGATATGGGGAAATAGAGGCGGGGAATCAGATATGGGGAATCAGAGGAGGGGAATCAGATATGGGGAATCAGAGGCTTGGAATCAGAGGGGGGAAACAGAGGCGGGGAATAAGATATGGGGAATCAGAGGTGGGGAATCAGGGGCGGGTAATCAGTGGCAGGGAATCAGAGGCGGGGAATCAGAGGCGGGGATTCAGAGGCAGGGAATCAGACACGGGGAATCAGAGGTGGGGAATCAGAGATGGGGAATCAGAGGCGGGGAATCAGAGGCAGGGAATCAGACGCAGGGAATCAGAGGCGGGGAATCAGAGCTGGGGAATCAGAGGTGGGGAATCAGAGTCGGGGAATCAGAGGCAGGGAATCGGATGTGCGGAATCAGAGATGGGGAATCAGAGGTGGGGAATCAGAGGCGGTGAATCAGAGATGGGGAATCAGAGGCGGGGAATCAGAGGCAGGAAATCAGACACGGGGATTCAGAGGCTGGGAATCAGACGGGGGGAATCAAAGGCGGGGAATCAGAGGCAGGGAATTAGACACGGGGAATCAGAGGTGGGGAATCAGAGATGGGGAATCAGAGGCGGGGAATCACAGGCAGGGAATCAGACGCGGGGAATCAGAGGCGGATATCAGAGCTGGGGAATCAGAGGTGGGGAATCAGAGTCGGGGAATCAGAGGCAGGGAATCGGATGTGCGGAATCAGAGATGGGGAATCAGAGGTGGGGAATCAGAGGCAGTGAATCAGAGATGGGGAATCAGAGGCGGGGAATCAGAGGCAGGAAATCAGACACGGGGATTCAGAGGCTGGGAATCAGACGGGGGGAATCAAAGGCAGGGAATCAGAGCTGGTGAATCAGAGGCGGGGAATCAGATATGGGGAAACAGAGGCGGGGAATCAGATATGGGGAAATAGAGGCGGGGAATCAGATATGGGGAATCAGAGGTGTGGAATCAGAGGTTGGGAATCAGAGGCAGGGAATCAGAGGCGGGGAAACAGAGGTGGGGAATCAGATATGGGGAATCAGAGGTGGCGAATCAAAGGCGGTGAAACAGAGATGGGGAATCAGGGCAGGGAATCAGAGGCAGGGAATCAGAGCTGGGGAAACAGAGGCGGGGAATCAGATATGGGGAATCAGAGGTGGGGAATCAGGGGCGGGGAATCAGTGGCAGGGAATCAGAGCTGGGGAATCAGAGGTGGGGAATCAGAGCTGGGGAAACAGAGGCGGGGAATCAGATATGGGGAATCAGAGGTGGGGAATCAGGGGCGGGGAATCAGTGGCAGGGAATCAGAGGCCGGGAATAAAAGGCGGGGAATCAGAGCTGGGGAATCAGAGGCGGGGAATCAGAGTTGGGGAATCAGAGGAGGGGAATCAGATATGGGGAAACAGAGGCCGGGAATCAGAGGCAGGGAAACAGAGGCGGGGTATCAGATATGGGGAATCAGAGGTGGGGAATTAGAGGTTGCGAATCAGAGGCAGGGAATCAGAGGCGGGGAATCAGAGGCGGGGAATCAGAGGCAGGGAATCGGATGTGCGGAATCAGAGATGGGGAATCAGAGGTGGGGATTCAGAGGTGGTGAATCAGAGAAGGGGCATCAGAGGCGGGGAATCAGAGGCAGGGAATCAGACGCAGGGAATCAGAGGCGGGGAATCATAGCTGGCGAATTAGAGGAGGGGAATCAGAGTTGGGGAATCAGAGGCGGTGAATCAGATATGGGGAAACAGAGGCGGGGAATCAGAGGCGGGGAAACAGAGGCGGGGAATCAGATATGGGGAATCAGAGGTGGGGAATCAGGGGCAGGGAATCAGTGGCAGGGAATCAGACGCGGGGAATCAGAGGCGGGGAAACAGAGGCGGGGAATCAGACATGGGGAATCAGATGCGGGGAATCAGAGGTGGGGAATCAGAGTTGGGGCATCAGAGGTGGGGAATTAGATATGGGGAAACAGAGGCGGGGAATCAAAGGCGGGGAAACAGAGGCGGGGAATCAGATATAGGGAATCAGAGGTGGGGAATCAGAGGCAGGGAATCAGATGTGCGGAATCAGAGATGGGGAATCAGAGGCAGGGAATCAGAATCAGAAGCGGGGAATCAAAGGCCGGGAATCAGAGGCCGGGAATCAAATGCTGGGAATAAGAGGCCGGGAATCAGAGGTGGGGAATCAGAGTCCGGGAATCAGAGATGGGGATTCAGAGGCGGGGAATGAGATATGGAGAATCAGAGGCGGGGAATCAGAGGTGGTGAATCAGTGATGGGGAATCACAGGCGGGGAATCAGAGGCAGGGAATAGAACGCGGGGAATCAGAGTCCGGGAATCAGAGATGGGGATTCAGAGGCGGGGAATTAGATATGGAGAATCAGAGGCGGGGAATCAGAGGCGGGGATTCAGAGCTGGGCAATCAGAGGCGGGGAATCAGAGTTGGGGAATCATAGGCAGGGAATCAGATATGGGGAATCAGAGGCGGGGAATCAGAGGCGGGGAAACAGAGGTGGGGAATCAGATATGGGGAATCAGAAGTGGGGAATCAGGGGCAGGGAATCAGTGGCAGGGAATCAGAGGCGGGGAATCAGAGGCGGGGAATCAGAGGCAGGGAATCAGACACGGGGAATCAGAGGCGGGGAATCAGAGATGGGGAATCAGAGTCGGGGAATCAGAGGCAGGGAATTGGACGCCGGGAATTAGAGGCCGGGAATCAGAGCTGGGGAATCAGAGGCGGGGAATCAGAGTTGGGGAATCAGAGGCGGGGAATCAGATATGGGGAAATAGAGGCGGGGAATCAGATATGGGGAATCAGAGGTGTGGAATCAGAGGTTGGGAATCAGAGGCAGGGAATCAGAGGCGGGGAAACAGAGGTGGGGAATCAGATATGGGGAATCAGAGGTGGCGAATCAAAGGCGGTGAAACAGAGATGGGGAATCAGGGCAGGGAATCAGAGGCAGGGAATCAGAGCTGGGGAAACAGAGGCGGGGAATCAGATATGGGGAATCAGAGGTGGGGAATCAGGGGCGGGGAATCAGTGGCAGGGAATCAGAGCTGGGGAAACAGAGGCGGGGAATCAGATATGGGGAAATAGAGGCGGGGAATCAGATATGGGGAATCAGAGGTGGGGAATCAGGGGCGGGGAATCAGTGGCAGGGAATCAGAGGCCGGGAATAAAAGGCGGGGAATCAGAGCTGGGGAATCAGAGGCGGGGAATCAGAGTTGGGGAATCAGAGGAGGGGAATCAGATATGGGGAAACAGAGGCCGGGAATCAGAGGCAGGGAAACAGAGGCGGGGAATCAGATATGGGGAATCAGAGGTGGGGAATTAGAGGTTGCGAATCAGAGGCATGGAATCAGAGGCGGGGAATCAGAGGCGGGGAATCAGAGGCAGGGAATCGGATGTGCGGAATCAGAGATGGGGAATCAGAGGTGGGGATTCAGAGGTGGTGAATCAGAGAAGGGGTATCAGAGGCGGGGAATCAGAGGCAGGGAATCAGACGCAGGGAATCAGAGGCGGGGAATCATAGCTGGCGAATTAGAGGAGGGGAATCAGAGTTGGGGAATCAGAGGCGGTGAATCAGATATGGGGAAACAGAGGCGGGGAATCAGAGGCAGGGAAACAGAGGCGGGGAATCAGATATGGGGAATCAGAGGTGGGGAATCAGGGGCAGGGAATCAGTGGCAGGGAATCAGACGCGGGGAATCAGAGGCGGGGAAACAGAGGTGGGGAATCAGACATGGGGAATCAGATGCGGGGAATCAGAGGTGGGGAATCAGAGTTGGGGCATCAGAGGTGGGAATTAGATATGGGGAAACAGAGGCGGGGAATCAGAGGCGTCGAAACAGAGGCGGGGAATCAGATATAGGGAATCAGAGGTGGGGAATCAGAGGCAGGGAATCAGAGATGGGGAATCAGAGGCAGGTAATCAGAATCAGAAGCGGGGAATCAAAGGCCGGGAATCAGAGGCCGGGAATCAAATGCTGGGAATAAGAGGGCGGGAATCAGAGGTGGGGAATCAGAGTCCGGGAATCAGAGATGGGGATTCAGAGGCGGGGAATGAGATATGGAGAATCAGAGGCGGGGAATCAGAGGCGGGGCTTCAGAGCTGGGGAATCAGAGGCGGGGAATCAGAGTTGGGGAATCAGAGGCAGGGAATCAGATATGGGGAATCAGAGGCGGGGAATCAGAGGCGGGGAAACAGAGGCGGGGAATCAGATATGGGGAATCAGAAGTGGGGAATCAGGGGCAGGGAATCAGTGGCAGGGAATCAGAGGCGGGGAATCAGAGGCGGGGAATCAGAGGCAGGTAATCAGACACGGGGAATCAGAGGCGGGGAATCAGAGGCAGGGAATCGGATGCCGGAAATCAGAGGCGGGAAATCAGAGCTGGGGAATCAGAGGCGGGGAATCAGAGTTGGGGAATCAGAGGCGGCGAAGCAGATATGGGGAAATAGAGGCGGGGAATCAGATATGGGGAATCAGAGGAGGGGAATCAGATATGGGGAATCAGAGGCTGGGAATCAGAGGGGGGAAACAGAGGCGGGGAATAAGATATGGGGAATCAGAGGTGGGGAATCAGGGGCGGGTAATCAGTGGCAGGGAATCAGAGGCGGGGAATCAGAGGCGGGGATTCAGAGGCAGGGAATCAGACACGGGGAATCAGAGGTGGGGAATCAGAGATGGGGAATCAGAGGCGGGGAATCAGAGGCAGGGAATCAGACGCAGGGAATCAGAGGCGGGGAATCAGAGCTGGGGAATCAGAGGTGGGGAATCAGAGTCGGGGAATCAGAGGCAGGGAATCGGATGTGCGGAATCAGAGATGGGGAATCAGAGGTGGGGAATCAGAGGCGGTGAATCAGAGATGGGGAATCAGAGGCGGGGAATCAGAGGCAGGAAATCAGACACGGGGATTCAGAGGCTGGGAATCAGACGGGGGGAATCAAAGGCGGGGAATCAGAGGCAGGGCATTAGACACGGGGAATCAGAGGTGGGGAATCAGAGATGGGGAATCAGAGGCGGGGAATCACAGGCAGGGAATCAGACGCGGGGAATCAGAGGCGGGGTATCAGAGCTGGGGAATCAGAGGTGGGGAATCAGAGTCGGGGAATCAGAGGCAGGGAATCGGATGTGCGGAATCAGAGATGGGGAATCAGAGGTGGGGAATCAGAGGCAGTGAATCAGAGATGGGGAATCAGAGGCGGGGAATCAGAGGCAGGAAATCAGACACGGGGATTCAGAGGCTGGGAATCAGACGGGGGGAATCAAAGGCGGGGAATCAGAGCTGGTGAATCAGAGGCAGGGAATCAGAGTTGGGGATTCAGAGGCGGGGAATAAGATATGGGGAAACAGAGGCGGGGAATCAGATATGGGGAAATAGAGGCGGGGAATCAGATATGGGGAATCAGAGGTGTGGAATCAGAGGTTGGGAATCAGAGGCAGGGAATCAGAGGCGGGGAAACAGAGGTGGGGAATCAGATATGGGGAATCAGAGGTGGCGAATCAAAGGCGGTGAAACAGAGATGGGGAATCAGGGCAGGGAATCAGAGGCAGGGAATCAGAGCTGGGGAAACAGAGGCGGGGAATCAGATATGGGGAATCAGAGGTGGGGAATCAGGGGCGGGGAATCAGTGGCAGGGTATCAGAGCTGGGGAATCAGAGGTGGGGAATCAGAGCTGGGGAAACAGAGGCGGGGAATCAGATATGGGGAATCAGAGGTGGGGAATCAGGGGCGGGGAATCAGTGGCAGGGAATCAGAGGCCGGGAATAAAAGGCGGGGAATCAGAGCTGGGGAATCAGAGGCGGGGAATCAGAGTTGGGGAATCAGAGGAGGGGAATCAGATATGGGGAAACAGAGGCCGGGAATCAGAGGCAGGGAAACAGAGGCGGGGAATCAGATATGGGGAATCAGAGGTGGGGAATTAGAGGTTGCGAATCAGAGGCAGGGAATCAGAGGCGGGGAATCAGAGGCGGGGAATCAGAGGCAGGGAATCGGATGTGCGGAATCAGAGATGGGGAATCAGAGGTGGGGATTCAGAGGTGGTGAATCAGAGAAGGGGCATCAGAGGCGGGGAATCAGAGGCAGGGAATCAGACGCAGGGAATCAGAGGCGGGGAATCATAGCTGGCGAATTAGAGGAGGGGAATCAGAGTTGGGGAATCAGAGGCGGTGAATCAGATATGGGGAAACAGAGGCGGGGAATCAGAGGCGGGGAAACAGAGGCGGGGAATCAGATATGGGGAATCAGAGGTGGGGAATCAGGGGCAGGGAATCAGTGGCAGGGAATCAGACGCGGGGAATCAGAGGCGGGGAAACAGAGGCGGGGAATCAGACATGGGGAATCAGATGCGGGGAATCAGAGGTGGGGAATCAGAGTTGGGGAATCAGAGGTGGGGAATTAGATATGGGGAAACAGAGGCGGGGAATCAAAGGCGGGGAAACAGAGGCGGGGAATCAGATATAGGGAATCAGAGGTGGGGAATCAGGGGCAGGGAATCAGTGGCAGGGAATCAGACGCGGGGAATCAGAGGCGGGGAAACAGAGGTGGGGAATCAGACATGGGGAATCAGATGCGGGGAATCAGAGGTGGGGAATCAGAGTTGGGGCATCAGAGGTGGGAATTAGATATGGGGAAACAGAGGCGGGGAATCAGAGGCGGGGAAACAGAGGCGGGGAATCAGATATAGGGAATCAGAGGTGGGGAATCAGAGGCAGGGAATCAGAGATGGGGAATCAGAGGCAGGTAATCAGAATCAGAAGCGGGGAATCAAAGGCCGGGAATCAGAGGCCGGGAATCAAATGCTGGGAATAAGAGGGCGGGAATCAGAGGTGGGGAATCAGAGTCCGGGAATCAGAGATGGGGATTCAGAGGCGGGGAATGAGATATGGAGAATCAGAGGCGGGGAATCAGAGGCGGGGTTTCAGAGCTGGGGAATCAGAGGCGGGGAATCAGAGTTGGGGAATCAGAGGCAGGGAATCAGATATGGGGAATCAGAGGCGGGGAATCAGAGGCGGGGAAACAGAGGCGGGGAATCATATATGGGGAATCAGAAGTGGGGAATCAGGGGCAGGGAATCAGTGGCAGGGAATCAGAGGCGGGGAATCAGAGGCGGGGAATCAGAGGCAGGTAATCAGACACGGGGAATCAGAGGCGGGGAATCAGAGGCAGGGAATCGGATGCCGGAAATCAGAGGCGGGAAATCAGAGCTGGGGAATCAGAGGCGGGGAATCAGAGTTGGGGAATCAGAGGCGGCGAAGCAGATATGGGGAAATAGAGGCGGGGAATCAGATATGGGGAATCAGAGGAGGGGAATCAGATATGGGGAATCAGAGGCTGGGAATCAGAGGGGGGAAACAGAGGCGGGGAATAAGATATGGGGAATCAGAGGTGGGGAATCAGGGGCGGGTAATCAGTGGCAGGGAATCAGAGGCGGGGAATCAGAGGCGGGGATTCAGAGGCAGGGAATCAGACACGGGGAATCAGAGGTGGGGAATCAGAGATGGGGAATCAGAGGCGGGGAATCAGAGGCAGGGAATCAGACGCAGGGAATCAGAGGCGGGGAATCAGAGCTGGGGAATCAGAGGTGGGGAATCAGAGTCGGGGAATCAGAGGCAGGGAATCGGATGTGCGGAATCAGAGATGGGGAATCAGAGGTGGGGAATCAGAGGCGGTGAAT